>NC_134314.1:26245776-26616344 GCF_964195595.1 Calonectris borealis
GCTGCTGATCTTTTTTAAAGGCTCTTTTCCTCTAATGGTCTAACTTTATCATTAGTCAGCTTATTTCGTACATAGTGGTCATTTATATTATTTGGCAGGGCCAGGAATGGGGTTTGCCTTAATCCATTATAATTAATTTTGAGAGATTCTGTATATCACATTTGCATTAATGAAGATATAGAGAGAAGAGGGTGAAAGAGAGATGATCTGTAGAAATTAACTTAATTTTTGAAACAGGTGCATTGAATATGACTAATAAACACAAGCCCTAGCATTGTCTACCCCTGGCTTCTGGCACTTTTGTGATCTTCAGGCTATAGGTACGTATCAGGAACACATACACAGAAATAGCTCTGGTCCTAGTTCCACTTTAAATAACTAAATCCTTCAGTATGGTTTCACCACTGGACAATTGTGCCTGACTAATCTGGAGGCCTTCTACAATGGAGTGACTGCATTAGTGGACAAGGGAAGAGCTACAGATGTGATCTACCTAGATTTCTGTAACGTCTTTGATACAGTCCCCCACAACATCTTTACCTCTAAATTGGAGATATAGGAGTTTGATGATTAGACTGTTAGATGGGTAAGGAATTGGCTGGATGGCTCTTCCGAAGAGTTGTAGTCAATGGCTCACATTCCAAGTGGAAATCACCAAGTGGCATCACTCAAGGGTCCATACTGTGACAAATACTATTTAATATCTACATCAGTGACATAGACAGTGGGACTGACTGCCCCCTCAGCAAGTCTGCAGACACCAAGCTGAGTGGTGCAGTTGATTCGCTAGAGGGACTGGATACCATCCAGAAGGACCTTGACAAACTTGAGAAGTGGGCCCGTGCGAACCTCATGAAGTTCAACAAGGCCAAGTGCAAGATCCTGCACCTCGGTCAGGGCAATCCCCAATGTCAGTACAGATAGGGGGATGAACTGATTGAGAGCAAAGAAGGACTTGGGGATACTGGTGGATGAAAAATCGGACATGAGCCGGCAATGTGTGCTTGTAGCCCAGAAAGCCAATTGTATCCTAGGCTGCATCAAAAGAAGCTTGGCCAGCAGGTCGAGAAGGTGATTCTCCCCCTCTACTCCACTCTCATGAGACCCCACCTTCAGTACTGCATCCAGCTCTGGGGTCACAGTACAAGAAAAACCTGTTGGAGCGGGTCCAAAGGAGGACAACAAGAGTGATCAAAGGGCTGGAACACCTCTCCTATGGAGAGAGGCTGAGAGAGTTGGAGTTGTTCAGCCTGGAGAAGAGAAGGCTTCGGGGACACCCTATTGCAGCCTTTCAACATATAAAGGGGGCTTATAAGAAAGATAAAGGGAGACTTTTTACCAAGGCCTGTAGTGACAGAACAAGGAACAATGGTTTAAACTGAAAGAGGGTAGGTTTAGATTGGGCATAAGGAGGAAATTTTTTATATTGAGGATGGTGAGACACTGGAACAGGTTGCCCAGAGAAGTTGTGGATACCCAATCATTGGAAGTGTTCAAAGTAGGTCGGATGGGGCTTTGAGCAACCTTATCTAGTGGAAGATGTCCCTGCCCACGGGCAGGGCTAGATGATCTTTAAAGATCCCTTCCAACCTAAACTATTCTGTGATTCTATGAATATCTTCTAGACAGCTAGCAAACTGGAATGGTTTGCCCAAAAAAGTCCTTTCATTCTAAAAAGGTCTAGGTGTATTCTAGCTAGAAGAGCTGGGAGACTGCTGGATATATAGGTGACCATACAATGTTGCAACAAGAGGTGGCAGGAGTATACGAAATACCTGCTCTTTTATGGTGTAGTGGTGTCTCTTGAAATGAGGAGTAATATGGCAAAACTCCATTACTGACATTGCTTGAAGTCCTTAATGAGACCAGAGGCACGACGTTGTACTAGCTTCTGTGTAGGGCTGGGAGTGGAGGGTGGAGTGGTAGTCTTTGTCTCAAAGACCTTACCATCTAAATGCATGGGAAGGATAACAAGAACATATAGAGTTAGAATTATTTGTGTGTGGAAATACAGAAGGAATGTGGCAGAACCCAAACAGAAAGCTGCAGTTCTAGGAAATATTTTGGACAAGACTGTGCCTCAGGGTCCCAGTCATGTATAATGCTGGGCAGTGATGTCTGCCTGAAATACCCTTAGATTCTTATTTTCAAACCCAATTTTGTGAGCTGAAGTTGATCCCTCAGTACGTACATAATCACCATCTATTAAACAGTGTTTCATAATGCCTAAAATTTCTCATCATCTTTTTTGATAAATGTGTGCATATTGGTTAGAAACCACCATAACACTTTCTCCTTCCTATGGCATATTCAAGTTTACAATACAGTGCACTGGGCATTTGATGGCTATTCAATTTAGTATAGTAAAGTTAATGTTGCATACTTTTATCAAACAGACAATAAAACTGATTCAGATCATGAGCATTAAGAAAATTCTCTGGAAAATTAAGAATATTTCTCCTGTGGTTTTAAGAAAAAAAAAAAAACCCCAAACCCAAAACATACTTTTCTCCTGCCTTACTTTCAATTCATCCATCCTTCAAAGGTTTTCTGGTTAAAAGAAAAATGAATTCCCTCAGTTTCCAGTGTGCACGTTTTCTTTCAAGAAAGTCTATGTACTGCTGCTTTAAAATTAACTCTCACCTTGTGTCAAATGGAAACCAATGAAGAAATCAGACTTCAGTAACCGCAGTGGAATAGCTTTCACCAACTTTTTATTAGGAACAGGAAAACAATAATTAAAGTACTGAAAATGTACTTATGGAAACCACAGAAAACACAGGGGTCTTTGATTGACATAAGAAAAACTAGAGTCCTTCTGCTTTTCCTTTGCCTAAAAGAAGTGGCTCACAGATAAATAAAATTGATTGATTGGGGGTGGGATTTAGGAGCCTGAGTTCCACTGACAGTTGGTGGGATTTATCCTAAATCTCTTAGTTATTTCTGGGAATCTCAACCTTGAGAAAGATCTATTGTTAAACATACTGCTTTTTTTTTTTTTTTCCCCACTGCATATAGCAGAGACATGCATTTTCATTATTAATCGATGGTTCATTCCCTATATCCTATACTCACACGGGTATTTTCATTGACTTTGAAATAAGTATCTTAAAGAACATGTTCTCTTTACAGATCAACAGCTACTGTAGAAATGACTTTTCAGACATAAACATATTACTTGCTACCAGCATCTGTTACAATTCTGTAGCATGCAATAATGTAACAAAAATAAAAATGAATGCACTAACATAGCCTATAAAATGATAAATAGATACCAAGCTTGACTATATGCTGACAGTTGATGCTGAAGAAATACAGCTTGGCCATTTGGATTTTCTCAAAAATGTGAAGTTTATTTATAGCTCTTGCTTTTTATATTGGAATAATGCTCCCTAAGCCTTATGGCAAGTCTTTAAAGTTTAGGGGTGCCTTTGAGAAGGAAATATAACTGACTACAAATTATCAGGCTCTCTCAGGGGGTAGGGAAAAAATCTGGTCATTATGTCCTGGGACTACAGTCATCATTGTGGAAGCCAAATAGATGGTCTGAGGGGAGAGAATAGCTGTCATGTTATGTGCAGCTCTTTGAGTGACAATTTTTGAATGGATAGGAATGAGTGAAGGCACTGGATTTTTTCTGACTTTAGCTGTCTCCCTTATCTAATTTATCATCATTGGTTTTCATCCTTTCTTTTCTACCTCCTACTCTTTCTAATAAACTCTTTTCTTTTTTTTTTTTATTTCTTTTTTTCCCCTTTTTTGGAAAACCTTCCACTGGGTTGGTTTCCAGTACAAGAGTTGTTCCAGTAAGCAGAACTGTTCAGATGGAAGTAGACTGGGAAATACTTCTAATGGAAACATGGTTACCACCAGCAAATGAACTATCTTTTTTTTACGGTATAGTTAAGTCATCCATTGGAGTGACAGATGCTCTACCCAGAGAAAGGTCCTTTTGCTTTTGTAAACTTCACCTACATATTGGTGCTGAATAATTTCGGATTGAGGTAGGCCTTTCATGTCATAGTTATTGTAGGACAAAGTACACATTTTTTAATTCCCTAATAAGAAAGTTTGACTAGAAACAGCTTTGTAATATATACATAGCTTCCAAATTTCCTTCCTAACAAAACTGTTCCCTATTTTTGATTTCTAAGTATTTATCTCTTTGTCCTGTCAAAGTTCTTTCTTCTGTAGCACTGCTGCCCAGATTTTGATACTTGCAATTGTCTCAGGAAACATAGCTCAGACCTACTTTATTCTGAAAATATTCTGAAATTCAACAAATGTTAGAGTCAACATAATGATATAACCTAGGTGTTTTACACAAAAACAAAAAGATAAAATGTGGCCAGGAATATCTTTCGACAGCTGATAACTAATACTTTGCCTGACTGTTCCCAGGTTTCAGGGAAAACATGTCCTTTGCCACATTGCTAGGGAGAGTCAGCATAGGGAACCAAAGTGGCAGTTTTTAGGTTTGCTTTTCTGTTTTCCCTCTCAGTTTTTTCTCTTTGATTTTGTTTTAAAGGATACAAGTTTAGATTTCAAACGCAGCAATGACATAGGCTCTGGCCCATCTGAACTAGCCTGTCCTTGTTTCCTCAAAAAGGGCAAGTGATGCATCCAGCTTTACTGAGTTCTTTTTTTAATTTAGTCAAATATTTCTTTGCTTCATCCCTGTTTCTTTTGCAATAAATGTACACAAAGTCCCATTCCTCTGAAACAAGAAGAAAAATAGTGAAACTGCTTTGTAAAGCAACAAACTTTTCCATTTACTCCAAAATAAATGCTCTTTTCAGCGCTACACCCTGTACTTCTCTCTTGGCATGCAGAAATCTGGTTCCTTACAGACGTTCTTAGAAATCTGCACCCAGATCAATGCCTCCGACTCGTATGTTTTCAGTCAGCATGTCTATGTCTTCGACAAGCTTCTCTGTGCTCTGGGCTTTGATCTCTGTCATTACAAAAAGAGATTTTGTAATTGTTTACTCGTTTCTCCTGAATGAAAGGTGTGACTAACATATATCCTCTCAGCAAGGTCAGACACTACCAACAACAATCACCAGAACCCACAGCTACCATCTCTGAGGTCCCTAAAATTTTGCTAAATAGAGGTCCTCATCTATTATATATGTTATGTGACTCTCCTGATTCAGAGTATAATGCCTTTAGGGGAAAGACCCCCTCATAATACAGGTATGTACATGGGACAGTGTGGTTCTAATCTCAAATGGTATATTTATACCTCCATGCAAATAAATTATTAATGCAAAAGAAAGATTTTGAGTAAATGCAGAAGCAATCCCAGATTCTTGTGTAAAGCCATGAAGAGTTCTTCATAGTTTGTAAAGTAGGACCTTGAAATATTTAATGCTTTTGTACAATAGTTATTATTTTCCTTGCTTTTTTTTTTTCCCCTTAAGCTGCTATATAAAATATATAGCTATTTTATAAAACATATTTTTCAGCACCAGGTTCAGTATCTGATACACAGAATTGGTATTAGCCAGAATAAAACAAGGATTTCGGGAAAAGGGAACAACAACAACAACAAGAAAGAGCACCTCAGAAAAGGATGAAATAACAAAATTAAGAAAAACAAGAGAAAAGAAAGATAAAAGTATGGATAAGGCAGGCAGACCTAAGAATTTGTAATGTACCCTAGCTGCAGAATCTGTCATTGCCTGAAGCACCAGGCTGATAGGTGAATTGCACCTTTTCAAGGTGAGAACACTTAAGGTGCAAAATGAGGGTGGAGTGAGAGTGAGCAGAATTCACACCAGACAGATGTGTGAACTCACCTAGGGAGCAGTAGAGACAAAGGTTCCTCTCAGAAACATTACAGCCAAGGCATAATAAAGCTATTAAGGACACAGAAAACGAGAGCATAGTTTAAGTTCAGTGTACATTAAATATTGAGAGCTCAGACAACACTAACTTTTGAAGAGCCTTTCACAATTTCTGTACAATACGAGCAGCCCTACATGTTTTTGACATTTTTTTAATATGAGTTTGAGGCTGTGGTGTAGAAAGAAAAATGTATGAATAACATTACAAACCATGAAATAGTGGGATCAATGCATTTTAGCATAGACTTTCTTATTTAATTTCTAG
Organism: Calonectris borealis; assembly: GCF_964195595.1. Lineage (NCBI taxonomy): Eukaryota > Metazoa > Chordata > Aves > Procellariiformes > Procellariidae > Calonectris > Calonectris borealis. The sequence continues at coordinate 26,251,891 of NC_134314.1, forward strand.
CAAACATCTCTGTTCTCATTGCTGACAGCTTCATTTACGCTGGCTTGACTGAAAGATGAGCACCCAAAATTGCCGCAGCTCTGTACGGTACCTTGCAGCACAGAATGTAAAGCAGAAGTGGCAGCTTGAGCCAGGAGAAATCACAGGGATGGGAGAAGGGGGACATTTCTCAGAAATGTTTATCTTTCACCAACTTATTTTGAGGTAGAAATTATATCTTGAAGTTTTAAAGCTTAGGCTTTACTGGAAAGAGAAACATCTCTTGAAAAAAGTAAACGATTGCCTGCCCCATACACTCCTTTCATCTATCCGAATCCTTCTGCTCCATTCACCATTTCAGTTTAATATGTTCTCTGAGACAAATGCAGCAATTTCAAACCCCCTTTCTCCCAGTAAGAGACATTGGAAAGGAAATTGTCAGTAGTGAAAATGATGGTGCTATTAAAATATTAAAATATTGAAGTATTCAAATATTTGCTGAAATGAAGTGAGCCCTACTTTTCAGTAATGTACTATGTTCTGTAAGTAATCTGATTGTTTCTCATCCCTATGCACAGAAGCACAGCTCCTAAGATTAAGGTGCTGGTGGCATTTGGACTGCTTTGTACATGGAACCTGATAAAAAAGTTCAGTCTCAAATTTTTTACAAGTTCTGCAATGCCAACCTATCAACACTGTATAAGGCAATGGGGCTATTGACTGTGGTCCAGCCTAGTTTCTGCTGCCACATTTTATTTATATGCAACACAACTGTACACTGAAGGGCGTTGTTGGTAGTAAGCCAGGTTGCTCCCTTGGTAGCACCTAGTGTTTACCAATATATCACTGATGAATAGGTCTTGGGGTTAATAGGTATGTAAAGACTTCAGGCTTCACTGACAGCTCAGAGACACCAGGATTGAGCATAAAGAGTTTCTGAAGTCAGCAATTTTAAAACGTGAAATCCTGAATGGCAGCTGCTACTCTGAGCTGTGAGAGATTACAGGTGGGAGAAAAAGGGGGGAAAAAAAAGTAGCCTCATGGTAGATTGCAGAGGTTTGGAGTTTCTTCTATGGACAACAGTGGGGTTGAGTCAAGCTTAAATAGCCTATGTCTCTCTCTATTCCAGTAAAGCCGCACACATTCCCAAAGCTCCTCTGCCTGTGCAGACACTTCAAGGGTAGCACTTGCATTAACTTTATCTCCTCTGATCATGGGCCAAAAAAGCAAACCTACTCATGTAGACACAGCGAAGGCAAAGCCAGTCTGTTGGATGCAGGCACATACAGCCCTTTGGCAGATTAGTCCTACTAAAAAGAATACCATATTTCCTAGCCGGTCCGTGAAGAAGATCTGGTCTGCTCAGTTTAGGTGCATAAACTTTGATGGCCAAGATCTCCTCTCCGAGATTATCAAACACACTCACCTGCCTTGCTGTGCTGTAGAGGGAGCATGGGTACCCTCCCCAGGTCCCAAACACAGTTTGATCAGGAGCAATTATTGCAGAAAAATAGCAGTCATCCTGTAGCTAAGAGACTGCTTAGTCTAAAACCCTGTCATAAACTGGCTGGCAGAGAGTATCTTGGAAGGGTTTTGTATTTACGGGATGCAGAGATAAATGAGGTCTTTCCCTTTAAAGGATTATTGTCCTTCACCCTCCTCCCTGCAGGCAGACCTTTGCACTCTGGAGAGCTCAACTGAAATCAGTATCGTTCAACAGGGGCACAGGGCTTCACAGCTCATATAGAATCAGAGGATGATTAAGGACAAGGCACAAGAAGTGCATTACAGACACTGGGAGGCAATAAGAGAGAAGGGACAAGATTACAAGCAATCCTGCCATTATGTAGACTAACAGTGTGCACAGCTTGACAGTTCAATATATAGCTTGTAAATTGTATACAATTTTATAGTTCCAAAATATTATACTGAATCAGTACTTCAACAAATCCCACTAATCCTTGCCCTGGATCTAACAGTACGGTCACAAAAACATCAAACTGCCTTACTCCTTTTGAGGTGCATGGCATTTTCTGAGTTCCAGGGCAGGCAAATTCTCTCATAGCAATAACTCTTTCAGATCCCAATCCTTATCCTTGTTTCACAAAAACAGATCCACACAGCTCCACAGCACTGCAGTGGAGATTCAGTGAGAGATTCAGGATCACATCTGCAAAGCCAGCTTCGTGCCCTGTATATCTTAGCTACCATTTAAACAAAGCAGATCTGAATGTGTGTGTGGGGAAGGTGGGGGTAAGTTCTCCCATTGATACTAGGAGTCACTTGTGTATAAAAAGCTAACAAATTATAAGAATAACTTAGAAAAGGCATAACTTCAAGTTGTTGTATTAAAACTACCTATCACTGTTAAATACATCAAGCAAAACTACTTAGCATTTGCATGTAGTGAAAAATATCACTGTCGAAGCCTGACATGTTGCTATAGACTATCAGTTCTGTCTAACTTGCTACAGAAAAAAAGTTAGCTGGAGACTATGATGGACAGGAATGAGACCAGAAAGGAAACAAAAAGCCAAAGAGATGCCATGAAACCACAGGGTTCTTGGTTTGGTGCCATGCTTTTCTGCCACAGTCACCCCTTTCAGTATCCATCTTTTCTGTCCATTCCTGGCAGCTCCCTGGAATAAACTCACCCTCCTCCCAGACTCTGACAATGGTTTATGTAGCATCGAACAGGACAGATGCACTCCTTTATCCAAGGACTTCAAGAGAAGTTGTCCTATGCCTTGGAAAGGAAAAGGCCTTGGCCTGTATAACCCACCTCAGCTTGTAGTTGTACTCTATTTTGACAGAGTTTATAAGTGAATAAGGAGACAGAAAATGGAAGTTCTACATAGCCTACAACAGATTTCTTAAACAAATCTGGGGTGCATGTGTTTCACTTTGGCTTCCTCCAATATGTGTTCCATGAGAAATGGAGGCCAAAAGAGAAATCCGTATATTATGGATTATGTATCAGGTGTTGCAGAAGCTACCTACAAGTATCAGGGTTGATGAATGACCGAAGAAAATGTCCGTGTTGCTGAGGACCTAATATTTGGATTGAGTTGAAGGAGATTATCATGAAAGCTGCTGAAAAGCTTCAAATTATAAATTTTCTGATAATTGTAATTGTATTTCATTCAAGATTTGTATGGATCTCTTTATATTCCTTGGGTGTTTCAGCAAGCACAATTATCTCAAATATCTCAGTCACAATTTAATTCAAAATGCAAATAAATTATCCTACGACTTCAGAGAAAAGATCTCATTATTCAAATAAAATCATTGCTAGATAATCAGCATAATTTTGTAGAGACAATGTGCAAAATCAAAGTGTGCATTTTAAAATCTGTGAGTGAAGCCCTGGCCCTAATAAATCAGTAGGAATTTGGCAGCTGATTTAAAGGGGAACAGGATTCCACTAAGTATCATTATTTTAATAAAACATATGAGTTCAAGTCATGATGACAAACATGAAATAATTTTAAATCTATCCAAAATCTGTTAATTCTCATTCCAGCAATAAAGAAATCCAGGATTGCTAAATGCTCACATTTGAATGAACAATAATTCTTTTATTTTAATAATATGAAAAAGAATAAAAATCCAGAGGACTCTCTTCTTCCTGTAATTCATTGGAATATATGTGCTCCCTACCTTAAGGTGAAGCTCTAGAAACTCACAGTGTACTCTCTGCTCATACAAAAAGCCATCTGTTGCACAACTTTTCTGTTTGTTTTCTCAATTTGAGATGGTACCTTGGTGTTGGTTGTGTTATATCAGCTCCCCCGAATGTAAATATTGAAAGAGAATAGATGGATTTTGCAAGATGTCCAAATCACGTGCATTATTTTTCCTAGACAATAGTAATCTCTTCATTCTCTGCAATTTTGTCACAGTAACTTGGCATCCACTTGTACTCAGACAGCAGTAGAGTGAATATGGTGTAACAGTTTGCTGATAAATGCTCCCACCCAGACCTGGACACTCACCTGCTCTGCCGCAAGCACAGGATGGAAGACAAATATGTTAATATATCTTCGAGAAGAGATATATTTTTATATCCAGCAGCTGTTACAACTTTCTAATCTCTCCCAATGATTTATGGCATCACACAAAAAACATCATTCTAACTTGAAAATGTTCTTCCAGAATTTGTAATGTTGCTGAATGCAGAAATATCAATAAGTCAAATGGATCAGTCTGGATGGCTCCACGTTGCTAATTTTCTCACTTTATTGCTGCTGGGTAGATCAGTTGCAGGACTATGCATTGGCTACTATGTCAGCTATTTCTAAATTTGTCTTCTCACCTGACTCTATCAGACCTCCCTTAATGGAAGAATGTGCTCTTAAGAGGTGTGGGACACTTTTGGTTTGCCAATCCAGTAAGTATGATAATAGCCTGAAAAAGTACTCTAGATTCCTTTCTCTTAAGTTCCTTACTCACTTATTAATTATATATAGTATTATATTACTATATAATGTATAGTAAAAATATGTAGTCTCATTTTAGTCTAAGGTACAGTGACTCAGCAGTTGTCATCTCTTTGTATTCTGCCTCCCACAAAACAGTGGTCTGCACCAAGGAGTCATTCAAAGTATACTAGTATAAGCAGAGTGGCTGATGCCAAAGGGAGGATGCACCCCCATCTTTCTCCCAAGGGCTCCAGGTGGGACGGAGCCAAAAGGGAAGCATTGATCTCTTGGCTTCTTGTGGAGAGAAAGAAAAAGAAAATGAGTCAATGGACAGGCCTGAGACATATTCAATTTATATATGTTCTTTTATGATAAGTGGGTTGTCTCTGTTAAGAAGAAGAAATCTTACAATGTTGAGGAAGGTGTAATAATTTTATGAAGGCATAGAAACGTGGGGCAGCTAACTATGTCTGACTGTGTATTGACTCTTTGCCCTCTGTTAAATCAACCACTTGCCACACTGGGCTGCAAATGCCAAAGGTTTAGAAAAACAACTAGGTGAGAGAGTCTGCGCAGGGAGTTTCTTATAAGTGAAAAACCCTGCATACTCATTGCACCCCTGTTCACAGTGCAGAAATCACTATGGAGCCCAACTTGTTAGCAAAAGTGCGGTGGGCACTGGGAGGGCCTGTGAGCACCCCGTGGGATGGGCTGGCAAGGCAGCTGATGCTGCAGGGCAGCTCTGCCTGGGGTGAAACCTCTATGCCCCGCAGCGTAAACACAAACCCCATGGGACTTGACAGTCTCAAATTAGAAAGAAGGTGCTACTGCAGAAGCTGGGAAACAGTCAGGTGCCCTAACAGTTGTCTTACCAAGGAGCTAGAGAGGAGAACTGTGAATAGTTACCTAAACTATGGAAAAGGGGCAGTCATGTACTGAATCACTCTCTTTTCTCCTTTCAGTAAAGGATTGTTCTTCAAGCAAATGATATCTTTGTGACTAAGGGAAGAAAATTAAGTCGTTGAGTATCAAGCAGCTCAGGTTTATCCTTGCAGACTTATTGATGAGGCTTTGAGCTGGTCCTTCTTAATGATCCCAAAAATTTAAATCCAGACTTACATAATGACCATCAAGTACAGGGTCAACTTAGTTGCTAGGACAACTAAGCAAAACCTTAGGGATGAGGGTCAGGGTTTGCATTTTGCCTGTTCAACTCAACTAAATTAACGAGTCAACCGAGAAAATAAACCCTCTAATCAGAGCTTGTTTCTCTCAAGTTCAGGTATATCCACTGTGGATCTGTAAGGAATTTGCCTAAACTTGCCATCATGGCTGTTTAACACAGGAGGCTTTCCAGAGACATAAAGACAGCCATTTTCCAGCTGTTTTATGGTCCCTTAACAGCAAGGCTTAGAAGATCATTTTCAGGCAAATGTAACCTGAAAAAATAGCACAATTAAAAAAGAGTTTTTTACTCCATATTGTAAGGCTGAATATGTACTGCACCACAATTCAAAGTGTAATTCTGCTTTCAGGTGTTGTATTCTTTCACGAAGGTTCACAGACTTTATAAAGTAATCTCTCAAGAGATGAGGGCTCACAGTATAGGGCTGTGCTAAGGTTCTTCCAAAAATAAATAATCAATAGAGAGCTATCCTACTGAGTGAGAATATTGCAAGGAAACAGCATGTTATGGAAAACTACATCATCATTTTATACCTAAGCAACAACAAAAAGAAAGGAAAGATTGTTAAAACTGCAAGATGTACAGCAAGACTGTCATCAGAGCAGGAACTGATAAGTGAAACTGAAAAATATTAAATTGCCTTTCTTCAGATACAGAGTTATGGGGTCTGAACCGCTTCTTTTGCACACCCTCTGAAGGCATTAGGAGTGACACAAAGAATGCGAGATCAGGAGCCTGCAGCAAAACCAGGGCTTAGCTCAGCCACTCAGGGAATTTATGTTCTCTCTGCTAAGATAAATTAGAATAACAAATATTGGGAGAGACTAGACAGAGAGTTCACCTTGTTAAGCGGTTACCATTTGTGTCCCAAGCAGAAACATAAAGTAACAAGATTATGTCTGATTTACAAACAGGCAATTCTTTACTCTACTTGGAAGAAATAACGATGCATTCCTGTCTTCATGTGCACCTTTAAGTCTGTAGTCATGTAAGAGTTAGACTTTTTAAGCTGAAGCTTTCATTGTTTAATTCATTATTTATATTAGTGTTAACATTAATATTTCATAACCATTGGCCCTCTGTGAGATAAAAGAGAAACCCAAGTTTTAAAGTCAGAGAAGCAAATATAAAATTGCTACATAAAAAAATTAATGCAGAAGTTCATGTTCTCTGCATATAAACTTCATTAGTAATTCGAAAGCTAAGATAACAAATCCCAAAGGTCAAGTCTTCCAAGTGATCTGGCTGACCCTGGAATCATTCTGTGGCCTCCCTCAGTGCTCTTAAGTAGAGTCTCCTGGGCCTTGGTGATATTAGATCTTTTAAGCCTGGCAGCTCTCATCCTTCTCATTTCTCTCATGAATCATAGAGGAACTCTGCCAAGATACACTGCATATATCCACAGCTTCCTTTGCCCATTACATAAAACTGTAAAACATCTCCACAACTACCAACTCTACAATTACACAACTACCATTATGCAGCAGGTGCTTATTCAAATTAATAATCTTTAATTTTTTCAGTCAGAACAAGAAGTAGACCACAGCAAATAAAACTGCTGTAATGTGACTTTCTTATCTGAGCATCAAGACATTTTCACAATAAACAACATAACCACAGAGCCATAGCAAAGTGCACACCAAAGCAGCAAATGTCTGAGACACTTTGGTCACTGGTGCGGCTGCAGCTCCTCAGTCTGGAGTGAGCAGGTCCAGAGGAGGTAGCTGCAGCCGCTGGCAGGAGGCAGAGGGCCAGCTGAGGCAGCATCCCTGATGCCAAATGTCTCATAAGGTCCTGCTTAATTTAACCCATATTCAGTATCACAACAGATAATTTTCTGTTTGCTTTAAATTTTATTATTGGTACAGGACTCTAGATTCCTTACTGTCTTATTGAGACAATCTTTCAACTTTGCATCTTCTGAATCTAGCTACTAAATTGAGTGAGATGATAAAGCATAATTTTCAGTTTTAAACAGTAGAATTGTGGATATGTATTATTTGCACACAATACTCAAAAAAGAATCTTGGTTTTCAATTAAATCTCTACTAATCTTTTCTTAGAGCGCTATGTAACACCAGCTAATGAGAGAACTAGTAACTGTTATCTGTAAATATGCATGTAATAGATCACAAACTATGGCATAACATTGACAGTTTTAGGCATTGTCTTTAAACATGAAAATCAAAAGAAAAACTTTTCAAAAACACGAGTATGTGAATGGATTTTTTTTTTTCTCCTAATGTACAAACTCCTAATCTATGAGAAGGAGATTTGCCATTAATGTTGTGTGCTGTGTTTTGAAGATTTGAGTCCAACTTCTCAGAGCAATGTTGCATCTTATTATTACTTGTAAAAGCTTCTATTTTCATTGGGCTTCCATTAGCTCTGCTTTTGCTGTACAGAGGTTTTCCTGAAAGAAACTTACTTTGAAGTAGGACTAACAACTTTACATTTGCTTCACTGACCCAATTTATTTCCTGGGACTTTCCTAATTTTACCTGCCACTCCCAATTAACCTCTTTTTCCTTGGAGGTATTTAACTCTAACTCAAGCTTTTCTACTAAAATGTGTAGGATTCACCTGACCAGGTATAGACATCTATCTCTTACTTAACCAGTCTCTAATTGGTCAGAAAAAATAAGCAATTCTAGGACATAATTAATCTCATTCTAATGTAGATGCCCAAAATAATGGAGTAAACTGCATTCCCCAAAGTACCTTTTTCATTCACAACTGACAGTAAAGGAAGTGGGAGGTGGCTGGTTCAGTGGAGATACTGATAATCTAGACCACTAGCCCAGGTGTGTAGATTTCTTTCAAAACCGAATTCTTTAAAGTGAAGTATTTTTTATTGCCTTCTGAGGCCTGCTTTTGTTAATTGCCTGTGTATGGTCTCTTTTTCATGATGAACCAACAGCTATTTAGGTGTGATCATTGATTAGGTGTTTGACCCAACTTTGCAGCATCACACTCCCTATGTGTTGGAAAGTTCCCAATGGAAGCTGTGTACCATTAACCTGGCTTTCCAAACTCATCAGCTTACCCAGGTACAGATCTATGGTTATGAGGCAGAAGTGTACATTGGAAAAGATGCCTTTTAAGTTATATAACACAGCGTGCTGGAGGTTTAACATTTTACCCATCCCAGAGGCTAAATCGTGAAGGATATCACTGTATTAAATTAGAAAATATAAGTAGAATTTTAAAGCTTAAGGACTCAGATGATCAATATAGTCTAAAGGCTCAAGGACAGGAATTAGTATGTACTAAATTTATCTCAGCAATAATGATTTAGAATATACAATAATGCAATGATACTTCAACAATGAGATTATTCTTTCACCTTCTTCTTTCACCTTTCACCAATGTTATTATTTATTTTATTTTTCATCTCTCCTTTTTTTAACCAGCTTTGAAGTAAAAAATAACCTGAAAAAAAAGGATAAAATAAATGGTAAAAACTGTCTCTGCAAAGAAATATCTGATTGCGTACCCTGCATAAATACACACAGGTAGATCTAGATGCAAAATTTTTATTAAGAACATGACAAATAAGTCTTGCTCTGAATCTTTTCGTTCCTCTTGGTGTATTGTTTAAAGGCTTCTCTGTTAAGGAGATATTTATGTTTATGTGAGATGCCTTAACTATAAATGACTATTTTTCTCCCCTCTTAATCCTAAGTCATAAAAACATGATTTTCACCTATTTTTAAAGTTAACAAATTAATTGGTTGATCTTTTAACAAAATCATTGTCAGGCTAGAAGAAATTCTGGGTTTGTTTTTTTGTTTCTAAATCATTCAACATCTTCATAAGTTTATTTAATACATTTCTTTGACAAAAATAAATGGCAGCAGTATTATTTGTTTGATGGTATGTCAGCTGTCTCTTCCACTCAGCTGGTGAGAGAAGACCTAATTTCGTTATAACATCTGATAATGCTTGGAAAAGGAGTCATCCCCATGCTTTAGATAAGAATATACTTCAGAAGGCAGTGAAGTACCGATTTACCTTGACAGTTAATTGACTAGCAGCAAAGCTAAATGAATGAGTTTATAGGATGAAATATACCCCTAAGCAGTAGGCTTGCGTAAGACCAACATTCTCTTTAGATTCCAGGTAAGCCTTACTCTGCAAGCTTATGTGAGATTTAATTATGTATGGCAAAACTCTCAGATATGAAAAAGTCACCAGATACTTCAAAAGTGAAATCTACAAAGTTTAAACTGAAAATATGACTCTTAGAAATGAGAGTCATAAACCACTAGGATACTTATCAGCGAAGGTGATAAATTTTCCATTACCTGGGCTTCTTGTTTTAGCAAAGCACTTAAGCTTCCATATCCATAAATTCCACTGTATAGATACAGTCCAGGAAGATGGGTTTTGTGGACTATACAGACAAGAATGTAAAACTGTCTTTGTAACATGCTCGAGGGGGAGCTGCAGAATGCAAGCATGATGTTAACCAAAGAGCTTAATGGACCTGAAACCCTACTCCTTTGAACAGTGTCTGGTATAAAAAAAGTGCCTGTGTGTCTCCCGAAATGGATATAACAGTGCCTGAGCATCCCATACATTCAAATTGGACTATGCACACAGCAGATATAGGCAAGTGGTAGGGTTACAAGGTGCAAGCAGACATAGAATCAGGGAAGAGTGGTGTGGAGCTGAATCTCCTTGATTACTTAATTGGATGGATAGAAAGCAAAGCAGATTTATGCATGACTGCATGGTAGTCCACTTCTCCCTGTACCTCAGCATAACCTTTAGTAAAGAAGAAGCCAGAAACTTACATTTTCTTTTTTTTTTTTTTTTTAATACAAACCACTACAGAGGCATGGATCTCTAATATGATTTCTCAGACTTTATGAGCATGACCACACTTTGTAGTGCAAGTCATTCTGCAGAAAAATAACATTTTAACATTCTCCAGATAACTCTGCCAGCAAGCAATCATGGGGGCCACAAATACTCTAGCTTTTGTGTTAATAATTAATTGGTGAAGGTAGAAATATTCTGTCTAAAATGATAGAAATTCAAGGATCAACATGTAACACAACTCTTTCCTGGATCTCTATAGAGATCTAATTCTGTAGGTTCCAGTTAAATCAGTTAAGAAAACGTCAAATCAACATGCAACCTCTGTTCTCCTTTTAGAAAGGACAGAATTGCAATTTAAAGCAGGTAGCTATGCTATCTGCAAGTTCTACTGCTAGGTTGTTTCTGGAGATGACAACTGCTCCTTTCTTATTTATCCTGCTGAATTCTGAATGCCTGTCTAAATCCTTCCCTCTGGGTCTTTCAAAAGTGTCATATCATAATAAGCTGCTCTTTTGGATAAATAAGCATTGACAGCACAAAGGCTGATAGAGAGATTTATTTGCTTTTACCACCAGGAAGTCTGCACGTAAAATTTTCCTTTACTTACATGTTTTGCAGTCCCCCAAAGCAGCAAACTTGTGTTCTTCTAACAATCAATTGTGTATCAGGAGTCATTATTCCCAAGCTGTTCATTTCCCATAAACAGAAATGCCATGCAACTCAGTGTAGGACCTTAGTTCTCACGGACAGTAGCGCAGCTCCATGACCAAAGCATCTTCAGCTTTGTCATTCTACAACCATTCCACTAACATGAAGAAAAGCCATTAGTATATTTGCATTCATAAACAGATACACTGCCAGAAATCTACACCATCCTGCTAATCTGAGTTAAGAGGAAGTTGGGTCAGTGCTGTGGGAGCCCATTAGATTTTGAAATGCATAGCTGGTTTGCTGATGCGACACAGATCTTCTGCCTGGCTTTAGACGAATCTCCCAAGCTGTCATTCCAGATTACTAGTTCTGTCAGTAGCAGATCTAGTTTAAGCTCCTCTGTCCAGAACCTCTTCCCTTCCACCTTTTCTCTGACAGAGTTTACTTCCCTCTCGGTTATGCCAATTCAGCTGTTTATATAACTGTGCTTTGCAAAGGTTTTGTGAAAATATATTTTGCTTTTCCCATGTTGGAGTTTTCAGTTTCAAAATTTGGACAGTTGTATAAACCTGGTTTAAGGACTGGTCACCTGAACAGGTAGAACTGAGGGATGCCGATTTCTGGTGGGAGATTGCAACAATGTGCAACACAGAGTATGAAGAGGAAGGGGGAGCTGATCTGTTGCCTACCAAATATTAGAGAGGAACTGCAGTCCTAGTCTTTTCTCTGGCTCCAAACCCACATCTGTAAAAGAGAGGTAACTAAGGAACCTAATACATTAAAGATTGGATAAGGTTAACATATTAGAGTAATTATTCACCCAGATTGCCTTCATGAACATGCTGACTCTTAGAATCCACTTACAACATGCCTTTGCACTGGTACTTGTTCAGGAGCTACATTTTGGACAAAAAAAAAAAAAAAAAAGACAATGCTAGAGTTACAGTATGATGTAGCTTTGCATGTGCCAGGTATACCTTATGGGATTTCTAATGTGTTCCTGAGGTCCTTTTTAGATGATGGAGAGAGAAAGGTGCTTCTGAAAGCTTCCAGTGGAAAACCTGCCTTTGTCAGTTCAGGCACCTAAGGTAGACAGACATGATCTGCCTTGATGTCTTTAGAGGCATATATGTGAAAGCTGGGTGCTTAAATTAGACAGATTAGATCCCACTCCAGAATATTTACATTGCCTCAGACTATATGGCATTCTTTTTGTGATGAGAAGATGAAGTATTTTACTATTTTTTGTTATTATTATGCACTTCACATTCTTGCCATTTGTCACCGTTTTCAACATACCCTTAGAAGCATAGCAATGCCTATTAGCCTGTAAACCTTCTTAGCAGGAATATTTTTCAGTATTAATAGCTTCCTTTATACCATATTTAAATAGATTGATGTAGCTGTACATCAACAAAGTTGTTTTTTTTTCCTAATATTTGGATTAATATATATTACTTAACTTTAACAGATATTAGGAATCGTTATGTAAAAGCTCCAAGCTCAGAGCTTGATTTACCAAGGAGTTCGAAGACTGTAAGGAGTGCTTACTAAAAGCTAGATTGAGTGAGGGGTATAAGTACCTTCTCCGCTTTGATAAAATCCTTCCTAATGAATGCAGTAAGTGGTAGCAACAGCACTCAGCACTATATGAGTTAGATCCCAACCTTATTGGCCCACAATATTAAATACTAGAATGGATGTTAAGCATTTGTCTTCTTATTTAAACCTTATGATAGTATTCTCAGTAAACAAGTTATTTTAATCTCAAGATGTCAGGACTTTTTGGATACACAGATCAATGCTCCAATTTTCTTCAGAACTACCATGTACAATTATCATCAACTTTTAAATCAAAAAATAATGTTCTGTGGACTAGATATTGCTTACTTTAGGTTAGTCTCATGGAACACAATTTGGGAACACATGTTGTAGGATATTTGTTTGCTTCCCCTATCCTACAGGTCACTGTTAATGCAGTGGGCAGGGGGTGTCAAGAAATTATCCGGTTAACTGTCTGGGCAGAGGGCGTCAAGAAATTATCCCATGTACAAGAGTCATTACAAATTGTTTTAATACATTTCTTTTTATGAAATTGCAGTGTTGGTTAAAGGAGCCCACAATGGGAAAGCTGTACAGAGTATATTTAGCATAACTGCTATTACTACATTCACTATTAAATTATTTATGATATTTTATTCTGAATTAGAGTAATGAGACCATCAGAACTGGCTTCAAATCAGAGTTCTGTGAAATTCAGGTTTAATGCCCTGTGGAATTCCATGCATTGGCAGTATAATCTTACCTACTTTCACATATTCCAAATGCTGTTTTAAGGAATATCTTCCTTAAAACATGGCTAATTTTCCATTGAAAGAAAGTCAAAAAGTACATACATCCAGTAAAGACAGTTCCTGCAAACCATCTCTGTTGAAAAACAGACTTATTTTAACTCAGCTGTCCTCCTATCTTGTGTTATGTTATAGACTCCCCCTTGGCGACAAAGCTCTCGGTTAGGTAACCACTTTGTCTTCAGTCAGCTTTATGTAAACCAGGAGTGGGAATACCTCGTCTCAGTGAGAGGATTCTCTTTCACGTTGGTTTCTTGCTGAGGCTCTGCAAGGAGAGCAGCTTTTGGGTGTCGATTTTCATTTCAGCCCCAGCCCCACAGTCAAATACGGTTTGTCAGCTCTGCCACAGGAAGTTGAAAGACTATTGCTGGAGTTAATTCGGCCATAACTTTACCAACTGTTCTAGAAAAAACACTTTGAGAGAAATTGTCTTGGGTCGTTTATCATTCTTTCCATGGTCATTCCCCCATACTCTGACATTGTCTAAAAGATGGTTGCCATTGGTTTGAGAAAGAGTTTTCTGTTTGGAAAGGGCTCGCCTCTTGTGGCCAGTTGATGTCTAAAGTGAGAGCTTCCTAGTCTTTCTCTTATCACACCAAGGGCAGGGGTTTAGGGACCCACCATAACTTTTGTTGCTACCAACAAGAAAATAGTCCATAACTTTCAGTCCAAGATTGCTGGCAGTGCCTTTCATGGCATGTGCTTCACACTGCCAGTCTGATCTGATCCAATACCCTAGATTCATGAAAAAATAAGTCCCCTACTTGAAATATCCCAGCAGTGTTGAGCAACAGCTTGGCAGCCAGGTGTTTATCACACCCAGAGTCTTTCTGCTGCTCTCAGTGCAAGTGCATACCTCTCCTCCTCTCAGCCTCCCCACGGAGGAGTCTCATGCATATGGAAGAGTTATAGCGTGTTGCACTGGAAAATGCAGGGGGCACCCCTGCAGCTGCACATTTCACTGCCTGTCTGAACCAGCCTGCTGGATTGACATTCCTGGAGGCTGAAGCCCTCTTTACAGGCAGAACAGGTACACTGCTGGCAGCAGCCATGCAAGCCTCTCAATTAGCAGTTCAGATCTGAGCTGGATTTGAAACAATGATCTAAGTTACTGAACCTCTGCAAGGAAGTGCCTTATATTTACTGTTCTTGACAATAGATCACGTATAAGACATGGTGTAAGTCCCTTCCTTCCAGCTGCTGGTGCTTGGTGTCTGTCTGTGAAAAGAGATCTAGTATTTGTTGTCAAAAGCTCCATTATAACCAAAAGGACGAAGAGGATCATTGTGAAAGACATGCTACTCATTTTGAGAAGAATCTGCCATGGGTATGGTATCCCTACAAGCAGTCTACTTAACTCTTTCAGTCCAGCTGATGTAAACCACGACTTCAAGCAGCAGCAGTGAAATGCAGAGGAATCTGCCCCACTGCTTCACAGCCGAGCACAGAGAGGCACACAGTCAAGTGTTACATGACAAAAGTTGTCTGTGGTCTGAATGAAATCCATATATCTGTTACCAGTATACTGGCCCTTCCCTCCAAGGAGCAGCTGGGAAAGCACTGTTCCTAATGGCTACATTCTCATTTGCCGAAGGGAAAAAGGAACATTGTATTTCTGCCTTGGGAAGCATTATGTTTTTCATTATTTTACGATTAGAGACAAAGTACAAAAAAAAGTTGATTTGCAGCACAGTGATGGAGTACCAGGAAAAAATGCCAATCAGCTCAAAAAGTGAGATATCACATTAAATGAGTTGACCAACGCATACAAATTTTTATGAAATTTTCCACAAGCTACCAGGCAAAATCATCTCAATTACATAAAAATGCACAATTTTGCAATGTCTGGCTCACTGAACAAAATGATACCACTGCAAGGGCTGTTCAAATTATCAAACCTCATAAGCATAAAGAAATAAAATACCAATTAAATGCAAAGCTATTATAAACTGTAGCTACAAGAAGAAGAGGGAGAGGGATCAAACAGTCATCCTCCCTCCTTTTTATTTTTGCAAACCACTGAAATACATTATCATCTGATCAGCCCAATTTTTTTGTAAGCAGTAGATAAATGGCTGGGTTAAGTGCTATTCCTTGTAGCAGCAAGAATATTTTTTTCCCCCTATAAACTTTATTACTATTATTTATCACATTTCAAAATACACAATTATACTGGGAAGGGACTAACCAGGCAATCACCTGACAGGCAAATTCAGATAATACCCTCTAGCAAATAAAAATGGTGACCGCCTGCCAACCTCCAATATAATTTTCTCAGCAGAGCAGCAATTCACGAGTAATTCAATCAGGTATTCAATAGAAAATTATTCCTGTTTTACAGACTGCCATCACTAACAGTGGGGCTTGATTTTGCTGCTTTACCACTTTGGCACGCAAGGAGCGTGCAGTATTGGATTTTCTCCCACGCCGTTTCAGTAACAGCAATGTGAAAAGAAAGAGACAGTATCTAGAAATGTGGATAGAGGCCTTTGCATGTTACCCTAATAGAATCTGAATTTCCATAATAATTTTCAAAAGATTCTTAAGTGGGAAAACATTCACAAAAATTAATAGCAGGTCCATTGTATATGGGTAATATGGTGGTAATGCATTTTAGCTGTGACAGGCTAATAGGTGCAGTTAGTCTGTGCTTCACAGAGATGTCCAAGAACAGACCTTACAACTGGCAGACATATTGCCTTTTATAGGAGCACAGACGGACTGAGCCCTTGAAGGAGCGATCCTGATAGAAAATACACCTCAGCTCCCAAAAATGTAGAGTCCCAGATCTTCTTTGCTGTAAGGGCAGATGGGTGTGGTATCCCATAGGGCTGCTCCCAGTGCAGGGTAGTGGTCTGTCACCCTTCTTGCTAAGCAGCCTGCGGTTAGGGTCTGGCTGCTCCTGTGGTGTTGGTGTCCTGCTAGCCCCTCTCCTGCCTGTGGCTGCTTCTCCCCCCACACACTGCTTTGCTAACCTCCACTGCCTCTCACTCCTCTTATCTACAGCATGCATCATACACAGACCTAAACTCTTACTGTCAGCTCCTTAAGCAGCCTCTTCTGTTTTCCTTTATAGAGCAAATACTCTAAATACTTGAAATATCATGTCAGTTATGATATGCCTCCTTTTTTCATGGAAATGCCCCCACCCAAATGTAAGGAACAGCAGCAGATGCCTCCAAGCCTCCCCTGATTCCTCTCATCATCCCCTCTTCTCCAATCTGTGGCCAACAAAAGGCTCTTCCCCTTTGGTTCCTCTGCCTAATGAAACTCTCTGACTTACAGGTCTGTAGAAAAGCAATGTCCCACTGCATATCCTCTGTAGTATATGGTGCGTCACAGACACCAAATGAGACTTGCTCCTTCAGTCTCACAGAAACAGAATACTGCTAAGTAGGCCATTTCAGTTATAACTGAAAGCCCCAAAAGGTCCTCTGAACATCTGCTCTCTTTAGCAAAGGCTATAACGCATCTCCATCTCCTTAGGGTAAAACAATGCGAACTCAAGCTTCATCAGTTTAAATTCTACAGGACATGCTCACTGATGTGTATTTTTAAATATACAAGAATTTTCAAGCCCTGTCCCAGGTCAAAGTACATCCTGTCTAGCCTAATAGGCTTACCCCAGCTTTGGAAAGGATCTGGAATATTTAAAGTACTTATATACAGGACCCAAATTCTTTCCTGAGTATTACACCAAGAATTATAGGAAGCAGCACGAAACTTGATTCTCTTTCATATCCCTTCTTTAGCTTGTTTGAATTCCAGTTCAACTACCTCGTGAAGAGCTAGCATCGTACTCTCAGTAGTATCATGCTGTTGTATTGATGTTTTTGTCCTCCTTTTGTTCACTATGACAAACAACAACAGAACCTCATTCCAAATAATCATACCTATTTTTAAGTTCTAGAAAATTTTAAGATATTAGAAGTCATTTTGATCTGAAATGTTCTAGCAGGATTTCACTGTCAGGGGAATGCACTGTCAGAAGGAATCACCTACTGTAAACAGTCAGAGAGCAGCCCCTGTCTAATCACGGTTTGTCATTTTTTAAAGTGCAAAGCCTACAGATGAATGATACTGACCTCCAGACATTAGCTGGGAAAGCAGGAGTTCAAGAAAACCACCCCAAAGAGATTAGGCTTTCATGGTAACAGACAACAAGAATTTTACTTAACAACTTGTTGTGCAGTGTAGATATGACATGGCAAATTCATGTGCTACAATAGTACATAGGAGACATATGTAAATGCTGAATAAAAGTAATAAAAGGAATAGAGGAATTAGGTTTGGAAAATCAGGAGTAAAAGATTTGAAGAAATGCTAGTAGCAAAATCACCTCCTGGGAGAGGTATCTCATTTAATTTTTTTAAGCGTCAAGAAAGGTTTTGACTTCTGCAGACTGAAATACGTGCATAGGTCAGGGGCAGATGAATGCAGTTGGGGTGCCAGTAATGTAGTATAAAATGTCTTAAGATAATCAGACATGATCTAGCCCCTCTATCTTAATCTAATAATGGTAAAATATGTTTATTAGCTGCTCATTCCTCAAGTTATTTCTTCTAAATTATTTTCTATGGGAAAAAACTTATGATATGTCTTACATCTCTGATATTTCTGGTCATAAAATTTCGTAGCCTAAAAAAACTAAGTTTGCATGAGCTACCCCAATAGTTTCACATATGTGCTCAATACCTAAAAGAATTAGGACTATATAATAGGTCTGAAAAGACAACTCTTGAAAGACCCTCTGAGGTAAGAGCCATTAAAAAAAAAATAGGACCACAGTTAATAAAGAACTGTATTCTATTTTGGATTCTTTTCAGAGATGAAGGATTTTAATTTGCAAATAGCAAATCTATATCAAGCCACCTTAAGCCAGTTCCATGCTGATCTCTAAGGCCGACAAAGTGAGACGCTGATATCTCACCTGCAGTTCAGGAAATGTGAGGAGAGATTTCAATTCAAACCTCTGCAGGAGCAGAGAAGCCTTGTTTGGAAGTTTCTTTCTTGGTGGTCTGTACATAAAAGAAAACTCCTTAAAAGAGAATAGATTTTGATTTCTCATTGCAAAAGGGGTCCTTTTAGTCAGTTTTACATTGCAGAATGAAGGCTCCATGCAAGCTAACATCTACAAATAAAAAGTAAAGACTTTTCTTTCCATAAAACTTGCTCCTCATTAAAATTTACAGCTTGCACTTTTTTTCCAGTGCCACTGCTATACTGATGCTGTCTGCTTTGCTCCTACAGCAAACACTCCTTTTCCCTTATGGAAAAAGCTTCCCCTTATGGAGCTTTTACATTAAAAGTCTTCATTTTATCAGGCAGCACAGAGAGGGTTGTTATGGATTCATGGGGGAGGGAGAAGAAAGAGATGGTAAATATATAAAAGCTGATCATCATACACATGTAGAGATAGCATAATTACTCAAAAAATGGTGGTTTCCTGCCAGAAACAGAAAGCAGTCAGTAATAGGAGCAGAAGAAAAATGCAAAATGCACTACAAATCCCAGAGAAGATTTACAGAGGTGGGAATAAGCTCCTACAGATGTTACATTATGTCGGGGCAACTTTTAAGGCTTCAGCAAAGAGAAGCTTGCAGGAGAAG
The DNA here is from genome assembly GCF_964195595.1 of Calonectris borealis. Classification (NCBI taxonomy): domain Eukaryota; kingdom Metazoa; phylum Chordata; class Aves; order Procellariiformes; family Procellariidae; genus Calonectris; species Calonectris borealis. The sequence goes on from NC_134314.1 coordinate 26,270,915, forward strand.
AAATAAAAAAACATTCAAATTGCTTTGTGCATGTAGACATCTGCTTCTGATGAAAAGTAAGCTCTCTAATAGACTGTGGAGGAAGGTGTAGTAACAGGTCCCTGTGTGTTTCTGGAGGAAAAAGAGCTCTCATTTTGTATTTGCAGAATGTTGCTGTGGTGATGTTCTGTCAGGTGCCTGTGTAACTCTGAGTACTTCCAAACTTTGCAATGTTTTGACATGTTAAGATGGTTGAAAAATGAAAAACTGCTTTGGAAAAAATGAAGTGGAAAAGCCATTCTCCCTTCAAGCGTTGAAATTAATCTTTTTGTGATATTTCAAAATTTTATCAAGACCATTATCAAATATATTTTCAAAATGTATAACAAAAGGGATTTTTATAGTTAATCCAAGTTCATCTGAGGAAGGGGAGATAACTGAACAGTTCACATTTTCAGTATTAAATAATTACTTATAAAGTTCTCAGGCAATTAAAATCAAGACTTCTTAAAAAAAAAGTTTATTTAAAAAACAGCCATCCAGCCTTAAGTTTCAGAAAAGTAAAAAAATGCTTTTGATTGAGTCAACCTTCTAGGAAGCACTCTGCCCATAAGTGATTCCTATTAAAGAACAATTCATGTATTCAAACTGCTAGTGTGCTTAACTTCTAAATAAAATCTACAGTCAATAACCTACCATTACTTCCATTGTTAATTGTTCATCTGATCAAATCCTACAACACTTTCTGTAGTGGTAGGGTGCTCAGTCCTTTAGGACAATACTCACAATCTCAGGAACATTTTTTGGCCCAGCAAATCCAGTCTGCTACAGCTTCTACACATGATTCACCCAATCAAACCTCAGGCCAATTCCGGAAAGGGAAAAAAATGATTCTTCGTTTGCTGTGGTGACACTCTGTTAGGTGCCTGATCCTGTGCAGTTCAGAGATGCTGGTGTCCTCAGATTTGGAGACTCATCTTCCTGGCCCTTCCTAGTCAATAGAGTCAACTCTGGCCATTTAGGATCTGTAATACTTCTAGAGGTATCACTGTTTTTCTGTTTGTAAATAGAAACATGAGGAGACTGAGGTCCTAATTTACACACTTCTGCCAGAAGCTAGGAGGGATGAATCTTCACCTGAAGTCACACTGACTTTCAAACAAGAGTAAGGCACTTCAAAAACTGTGAATTTGGTTCAGCTTTTAGTAAATCTGAATCTATATGGCTAGACTGAAAGTGGAACCTTCAAGTCATTGAAAACAAAAGAAAAACTACTGTTGATTTCAGGGTTATCTGACTTTCTGCAAGTCCCTCATCATTCATAGTTTTCTTTCCTATGTTTCACAATGCTCTTTTTTTCCTGTAAAGTTTGTCAGAGCTAGATTGGTACATCACAGAGCATATTTACGACACACATCCAGTGCAACAAGTCTGGCTTTACACTAAGTAATGCAAAGAATAAAATGGAATAAGGGGACATCTAAGTTCTTATTTTTTAAATTGTACCAACACACCATAGGAGATAGAGCAGCTAGAATTTAATTTGCTATTTGTTTGTGGCTGACTGAGAAAGCCTGGTTCCTATCAGTTCCCTGATGAGTCTGATGAATGTTATCACATACTGTATCTCTAATTTGCCAGAGGTCTTGTTTTTCTTTATGCTACAGATAATCCCTGCGGCTTCTTTTTCATGCTGTTGGGTAACATCCTTTCCCTGAGCAACCAAGAACCAAGAATACTGAAATTGTCCTTTCCAACCTTGTGCATCTCTCAATGGGACCTGGATAACAACCTTTTGTTCCACACTCTTCTCCATAGGATACTCACCTTGAGAGAAGAAACATTACTAAGGGTTCTAAAAGTAAGCCTTTTATAAATCTTAAGATTGTAAAAATCTCATAGGATTTGTATTAGGAGATGGCCTTACTCTTTTTTGCAGTAACTTTCAATTAAAGAAACATGCCAACTGGCCCCCAAACCATTGGAATAGCTGGTGAGTCATTGTAACCAAGGGTCTATAAATAAATCATGTAGTTCAGTGTTTGTATTATACTATACTACAGGGTCTATCCAGAGCAATCATTACTCAATGAGAGAATTGCTATTTCAGTTTTTTACTATCCACTGAAGGGTACTTTTGAGAGTATTCATTGACAATACACTGCCAAAAACACTATTTGGCAGCTAGTAACAAAGCGATTGTGATTCTAAAAAAGTACAGTAACTTTCTGAGGGAGTTCATCATACTATATTAATGAATTCTTCATTGCAGCAATTTTCCACCTGATAATACCAATAATTATTGTCTCTGGTATAGAGTGAATAGCTATTGAATAATATACTTGACATTTTCCTCTGCATCAAATTAATATTGGCTAGCACTAGTATATTTAAATAATGTATTTCAAAAAGATTATCATTTTACTGTAAGAAAAAGGCCTCTCATATGATGAGGCTGTGTTCTTGCAGCAAAATTATATACAGGGAGTCTGTCCAACCACTAAATTTCAGATTATAGATTTTAATAATACTTTGCATTTGTATAATATTATATACAACTGGTCTGAAAGTGACTTACAGATACTATGAATAATCTTCACCCATATTAGTAGTCCTGTTCCACATGTAGATAAAATGAGATACAATGCTGATTAGGACAGCACTGTCAAATCACTATGCCTAACTTTATCAAGCTGAGTACTCGCATTTATCCTTCTGAATCAGTGGACTTGGTTCCCAAAGAGGCTGAGGGAATTCACTCCTCACTGAATTCCCTGCTTAATATGTTAGTTATATTTAAACTCCACTTGAGAATGTTGCCCTAATTGGCTTTAGAGTCAGAAAAATTTAATGTCAGAGCTATAACTAGCCATATTTTGGCTCCTGAGATTGTTATCTAAACACTAAGAAAAAAGTTCTCCATTTCTCTATTGCAAAACATAGTATTTCCTATTTTTTTCCCAATTTCGAAAAGCCAATGTTAAAATTCAAGTTTTCATTGGATACATCATCAATTTTCCCATGTCTTTATTGGATTTAATTGCACAGCTTTGCAAAGAAATTCAAATTCATATGTGACACTAGTAATGAATAGATGTTGTGATGCTAGTTTTGATGTAACCATATAAACAGGTTTATCATTCTGCTTTTGCTTGTCTGCTAATGGGCCATTCAGAAAATCGTTATCCTTTTAGAACTCAAGATCCTAAATACCAGTTATCCATTCAAAAGCATATTACTATACACACACACATCCACACCAAGCATTGTTTTTTATTGTCAACAGTAATGTTTTTACCTGCAATTTCTGTCAGTGAACTTGACAGAAACTTTCTGAGCCCTCAGTACCTTGGTTTGTTGTTCATGCCTATATTGAGGAATGAATCCTTATGCTGAGATGACAATGGCACGTGGTTTGTCCGTGCGCATACGGTATGGGTATGGGGTACCATTGCGCAACTGAACGTGGTGCTGTAGGCATGGCCCTGCATCGAGCTCGCGTGACGATCCTGTGACAAGGCTGGCTGGCAACCATCTTGAACTTCTCTGTACCTCACTCCACAGTGCAGTTGTGTCTTCATTCTCCTGGCTTTAGAAAGGCTGAATGGTTCCCAGATCTAGAGTATGGAGAGCTGTTTGGGCAGGGCCCTGTCTTTCCGCAGCTGTGCTGGCAAGCTTCAGTCAATGTTAATTTCTGTCAGTTAACAAAATCCTTCCAGAAGGGCACCTAGAAAGCCAAAATATTCCTTTCTGGCTCACTCACTTCTTGAAAGCTTCAGGTCCTGAAATCCCATCAATCTTCCCCTAAAATTTTCATTTTTTTTAATTTTCATCCCCATTCAGGAAACAAACAAACTTTAAAATGTAGCGCTTTTTTCACCAAAATCTCTTGCTATTTTCCATCCAGCTCTGCTAATGAATGACTGAATTTTTGACATCTCTAGTGACTTTATATGAGTGAAGGGGGAAATTCTAACCCAAAATATTTCAGCTGGCCTGGAAGATTCTGGGAATCCACATAATTTGCTCCTGCCCTGAGCACCAATGGTACAATGAGATGGATGCAAAATTCAATTAGATTTGAAGGGCTCAGCTGGCCATCGTTTTAGAACAGTATCAAAGGCATTGGGATCAGCATATCACATTCCTTTTGACGGCTTCTGGAAAAGCAACCAATGAGAGAGTACAAAATGTCATCCTGGCACTCCTCATATGTCAGTGTGAGACAAGGACCCCAGGAAACCTCTTCTATGGAGTTGTTGAAGAGGAGCAAAGGACTTTGCAGAAACATTGCAATCCAAAATTGAAAACTCATGTTCCTTTGTCAGAGGAAAGTTGAGAGTAACTACCATTAAAATGATATAAGGTTATGTGGGAAACATTTAAATGTTTCACAATCCTAGAAATAAATCAGAATCCTGAGCTGGAAAAAGCTTCAGAGGGGCTTTATGTGATACTGATGCAAACAAAATGTATGGTATGTAGAACACAGCTAGGTGCAAAATTAAGCCAAATTCCTGAAGACTACTGAAAGAAATAGCAGGGGGAGAAGAGATTAGGGATTTAAGTGTGACAGCTGAGAATGGAATGGCTGCAGCAGTAAAAAAGTTCTCCAGCTGAACAAAAACAACAGTCTCTGACTAACTCAGATTTCACAGAAACAACAACAAAAAAAATCCCTGGGCTAAAAGGAGAGAAACAAAATCAACCACAAAGGCAAAAAACTCCAAGGAAATTAGGGTGTTCATCAAATCAATTTTTGTTGGAAATGTGAAAATGTCCTGTCAGAAAAAGGTGTTGTTATGAAAGTTTGATTTGTACCATATGTAATCTGTAAATAACTTTTTTTTTTTTGCTTTCTATTCTAGATGGCCTATAATGACAGTCACTGTATTGAACTCCGCTGAAAAGACGGGCCAAGCTGAAATGGAGGTGCCATTATTCCTAGGATTGGTGACTGCCATTCATTCAGAACATGTTAATGTTCAGAGCTTTAAAAACTGGTAATATTCCCCAAAATACTGGCTGCATATATGGCTGATCAGAAACCATGCTGATTGAAGAGGCTTTACTGTCTATTTTCTTGGTGGAGCTTTCAGAGTTTGTGTGTACTAGGAACAGCCCAGGAACCTTCAGAAAAAATGGTGAATTCAGTCTGGAGCCAGAGAAGCACCTGCTGTGTGATACTTAAATGGAGAAAAAGATTTGCAGATAAACTTCTAGCCGAGAAAGTGCCTTGGAGATATGGGAGAGAAGCCATATCCTGCTGGTTTATTTGTACTGTTTTCCTGTACAGGAAAATGAGAGCTTGCATGTATTTTCTAAACATCATAAAATAAGTTTTACCCAATTCCATATTGGCTTTTTTTCTTTCTAGCTGGTGAAACCTTCAGCATGTATGTTTTGACAAATTACTGAACACAAAAGCAGCATCAATAACCATAACTAGTAACAAAATGTACTATTATAGGCAACTGATGCATAATGCAAGGGGCATTTGGGGACAGAAGGCCAAATCAAGAATTCGTTCAGTTAATTAGGCCAATGTTAAAAATCACCTGTGTGTCGGTCTTTGAGAACACCTGCTTAACCTGTCATTCTCCCTAACTAACCTAAAATATGCAAATCCTTCAGATCCAGACTTATTCACAGTCTAATCAAGACAGAAAAACTTGGGTCATGTAGAAGTTTAAAAATCCCTTTAAGAATTTTTATTTCTAACAATATAATCTTTTTTTTGCCTTAACCACCTTAGGTAATTAATCATCCACTCCTACCAAAGGTCACCATTAACAATTCACCAGTCCGTTTACTGTGGCTGCCATTACAGTACATTTATGTACTCTTGTATTTCCCTTGGTTATTATTAAACCTCGATTGAATAGATGGCAGCACCAGTCCTCTGTCATACTTTCTTCGGAAATGTTTTCTGACTTGTTGTCCCTTAGCAGAAACAGGATCTCACAGTGCACATACCCTAACCCCTCGGGACCAACGCTAACATCACCCAAACATAGGCACTTAAAGGATATGCACTGCAATGCTTAAATTTCTGAAAGAAACTGAGCATCAGTTTAGTTCTTAAATAATATGTCCACATCAGAAGACTATGAATAAAATTGGCACAATTACTAGCAATGAATCAGCACTTTTTAGCTTCTAAAGGGGTTTCCTAGAGCACAGGCTTATATTGAAGGATGATAGAAAAGCTTAATCTTTGTCCCACTCTTCCATGTGATGCTGGTGTTGGAATTGTAATCAACACTCATTTCATTCTCTTGGAAGAAAAAGTGAAACTTGGTCATTTTTAATTCTGACCAAGTTATGCTTTTCTACAATGACTATAACTCAAGTATTTCAGGAATATTTACATTACATCATCAGTTAAACATTCCATTTCTTTTATTAGTAGTTATTAATTTCAGACTACATGAGATGCATTTTAAGAAAAATGCAACTTCAAAAAAAAAAAGTTAAAATGGTAGTGTCGGCAGAGTCAAACATCTTGGTGTGACACTTTACTGGTTACACACTGAAGTATTTTCAGAAAGTTGTATGAAGTGAGCATTGGAAAGATTGTAGTAGAGTGAGTGCTCTAAAAGTGTCCAAAAGTGAAATGTCAAGTCTACAAGGGCCACTGGGGAAGATCTCTGTTACACATTCTCAGCCAGCTATTTATTTTGGAGCCTTCACTTGGAAGTATCATTACAAATCTAGAGTGTAGTAAATTTTAATCAGATTTATGAAAAAAATATAATCTGAATATTTCTCACCATGACCATGATGTCACCTCTTCTGTTCCTACTTGTAACTGGAAATAAAATTCCCTATGCAAATTTGCAGGCGGTGCTGAAGAAAAGATTTGCTGTTTGACTAATTTGTCAGGAACCCCATGTTTAACTGTATAATTATATTACATTAGCAGAGGCATTACCTACATGAAAAAGCTCTGACTAGACACTAAACATTTGAAGTGATGTCGACCAGTTTTTGCTACTAATTCGTAATTCAGTATTTCCAGATGCAGAGCAGGATGACACAGTTAAATACAGGATGCATGTCCACTTAGTTTTCACTGAGGTGAACTAATATCTCAGCTCCAGGCAAGCTGCCTTATTTATCCCCACAAACAAGCCAATATCCAAAGAACTGCATAAAACCAGATATTCCTTGGCCTCACATCTTTTTTAATTTTGTGGCATTAAAAACATTTTTATAGCATACTTAGTAACAAGGGGTTTTTTTATTTTATATGACGTATAGTCATATACAGTCTACAGTCAAGTACTTGTATAATTGTGCTGGTTTTGGCTGGGATAGAGTTATTTTCTTCACAGTAGCTAGCATGAGGCTGTGTTTTGGATTTGTGCTGAAAAGTGTTGATAATACAGAGATGTTTTTGTTATTGCTGATCTGTGCTTACACAGAGTCAAGGCCTTTTCTGCTTCTCACACCACCCCACCAGCCAGTAGGCTGGGGTGCACTAGAAGTTGGGAGGGGACACAGCTGGGACATCTGACCCCAGCTGACCACAGAGATATTCCATACCATATGACACCATGCTCAGCATAAAAAGCCGGAGGAAGAAGAAGGAAGGGGGGGGACGTTTGGAGTGATGGCGTTTGTAAGTAACTGTTACGCGTGATGGAGCCCTGCTTTCCTGGAGATGGCTGAACACCTGCCTGCCGATGGGAAGCAGTGAATGAATTCCTTGTTTTGCTTTGCATGTGTGCGCGGCTTTTGCTTTAGTTGTTGAACTGTCTTTATCTCAACCCATGAGTTTTCTCACTTTTAGTCTTCTGATTCTCTCCCCCACCCCACTACGGGGGGAGTGAGCGAGCGGCTGTGTGAGGCCTAGTTGCCAGCTGGGGTTAAACCATGACAATAATGAAGGATCTTTAACTATAAGGTAGATTTTCAAACCACAAAGTATGCCCACCAGAAGGCATTCTGCCTGAGTTCAGAACAACTCTGGGGTGCTGGATGCACAGTGGACATACCTATGCAGCTGCAGTAGATCTGGATGACCTTGTTTGCAGAAATTGAATAGCTTTGAGTGATGCTCTCTTCTGGTGCAAGTAGACTGCTTCTACCACACTGAAACGCCATTTGCTACACCAGAACCTTACAAGCTTAACAAATATCTCCCTTCCACACCATAGTTTACAACAGGTGCCATAAGGAAATTCTTCCACATTGAGCCAATCCTAAAATTTAATAGATTTATAGTTTTAGGGACAGATTATTTCGTCTTGCTGCCTGTGTGACAAGACCGTATCATTCCACCCTCTAGTTTCTGAACCAAGACAGCAACGGCTGGTATTGTTGGAGAGTTCATCTTTTGAAAGAAAGCCAGGCTCAATGCAAATTCTTCTAGCAATGGAGAACCTACCATAACTTATCTGTTTTAAAGTAAGTTATCCTAGTGGATAATAAACTTCATTCCTAGACAAATGGGCCTTTTCCATAGTTTGAATTAGTCTACCTTCAGCTTCCAGCCACTGAGGCTTATGATGACTTCTCTAATTGAGGGTCTATACTGTCTGATACCTTCTATCCATTTAAGTTCAAAAGAATCAAGTCATCTTAAAACATGAAGGTAAAAACCATGTTCTCTCTTGTCTGCTCTTCTTCTGCCCCGCTGACCTCTGGTTGCAGCCCTAATGGAATACATATCATAAAGTCATAGAATCATTAAGGTTGGAAGAGACCTCTAAGATCATCAAGTCCAACCATCAACCCAACACCACCATGCCCACTACACCATGTCCCTGAGCGCCTCATCTACACGTCTTTTAAATACTTCCAGGGATGGTGACTCAACCACTTCCCTGGGCAGCCTCTTCCAAGGCCTGACCACTCTTTCAGTAAAGAAATTTCTCCTAATGTCCAATCTAAACCGCCCTTAGTGCAACTTGAGGCCATTTCCTCTCATCCTATTGCTAGTTACTTGGCAGAAGAGACCAACACCCACCTCGCTACAACCTCCTTTCAGGTAGTTGTAGAGCGCGATGAGGTCTCCCCTCAGCCTTGTCTTCTCCAGGCTAAACAATCCCAGTTCCCTCAGCCGCTCCTCATAAGACTTGTGCTCCAGGCCCTTCACCAGCTTCGTTGCCCTCCTCTGGACATGCTCCAGCACCTCCATGTCCTTCTTGTAGTGAGGGGTCCAAAACTGAACACAGGATTTGAGGTGCGGCCTCACCAGTGCCGAGTACAGGGGCACGATCACCTCCTTAGTCCTGCTGGCCACACTATTTTTGATACAGGCCAGGATGCCATTGGCCTTCTTGGCTACCTGGGCACACTGCTGGCTCATGTTCAGCCGGCTGTCAATCAGCACCCCCAGGTCCTTTTCCTCTGGGAGCTTTCCAGCCACTCTTCCCCAACCCTGTAGCGTTGCCTGGGGTTGTTGTGGTCAATGTGCAGGACCCGGCACTTGGCCTTGTTGAACCTCATACAATTGGCCTCGGCCCATCGATCCAGCCGGTCCAGGTCCCTCTGCAGAGCCTTCCTACCCTCGAGCAGATCAACACTCCCGCCCAGCTTGGTGTCGTCTGCAAACTTACTGAGGGAGCACTCGATCCCCTCATCCAGATCGTTGATAAAGATGTTGAACAAGACCGGCCCCAGTACTGAGCCCTGGGGAACACCGCTTGTTGGTTTCTGCTAACTTTTATGCATTTCACATGAACTGTAGAAGGTCAAGTGGGAGGCAAAGGTTTGGTAGAGCATTATGTACAGTTTAGGCAGTAGGGTCATTGAAAAGAAAGCATATACGTTCTTTCTAGCTACAAGTCTTAGACTTCATTATACTTCTTTCAACTACAATGATGTTGGTTTACACAGGATTCTCTGCCTTAAAGGTCTCAATTTTCTTTTTAATGGAAATTGGGGAGTAATAACAGAAGCAGAAATGCTTTGTGGCTTTCAGCAGAATAGCTTTTTTTAGCAGAGTTAGCTCCATTAACCCACTCTTAAATCTAATCACATAACCAGACAAATAAAAACATCAGATATAATTTGAAGCAAGAGAAGTATAAATAAAGAAAACAATGAAACGGTCAGCCTATACTTCTTCAAACTATCTAGTCACCTTTTCATTTAGATGTTACCCTTAAAAAACAAACATTACATTATATTTTATATCATTTGAACCATAACTACAGGAAAATCAGGGTGTTAAGTGAATAGCCTTGTTACTGCAGATTCAAGAATGATGTAGCATGCAATTATTGAAGTCACCAGTAGCTACTGCATAGTTCAATTTGCTAAAGGTATTATACTCTTAAACTATATTCCCTTCTCTTTTATCTAAAATAAACCCTCCTGTATTTAAATTTGTCAGTCTCAGTGTCAGCTAAAATTGAATTTATTTTGGAAAATGTGACTAACCTCCCATATCCAATAATTATATCTTTCATTAATTTTTAATATTATTTCACTGAAATAAAAATAGATTCTTCTGTACCTTGGTTAGGTTGCAATGTCACTTTATGCATTTCACTAATGAAATTTTACATTAAGAGTCATAGCTAAATTAAAAGAAAAGTTAATTCCTTGATGTCCACAGTCAATATTTCTCAGTTCTTCATCCTCCTGCCCATAACAGACTATGCCAGAACTGCTAGGAGGAAGTATGTTTCTTCTGGTAAAATCACTGGATCAGGACTCAAGAGATCTGGCCCTGCTGCAGACTATCTGTATGACCTTTGGAAAATCATTTGATAGATGTATGCTTTATAGCTATGTCTGTAATCTGAAAATAATATCTGTCAGGTGTGGTAGGAATGTATTCCCTTTATATTGAGGGGTCTAAAAGTAGCTCAGCTGAATTCTCCATGAAACAATGAATTTGAGAGTATGACTGCAATAAGAAAGAAATAAAAGCGTTCTGACTTAGAGAAACTCTATTAATCTACTGAAAAGATGATATTGTAAAAGTAAAAAACTAAAATCCATTGCACGATATTCTGTAATATCAAGAAAAGAAACATAACTACTAGCAATTATGGCAAAAAGCCTCTCCAGGACCAATTAGAGATACAAGTATTTTTCACAACACTGTCTTCTCCAGGCCCCATGTTTAATTACTGGCAATTCTTTTTAAGTCTCCTTTCCTACTGAAAACACTACCGTGTAGTGTCATGCCTGAAAATGTGTTTCCCTCCATTCTTCCTGTAAGGAAAATTATTCCTAGTGTTTAACTGTGACTGCAAAGGGATACCTGGAGGGGAAGGGTAGAAAAGGAGGAAGCAAATTATTAGAGTGGCATTCCCAAGAGAAATCTTGTCTCTTAGCAATCCTGGAGTACTGATGATCATAGGGAAAGGACAAATACTTGCATCTGATTTGTCTGCCATGAATCTGAAGGATTCAGCTAGCACCAAAAACCACTGTGCAGAGTTGTTGTTCTCTTAAATGTATTTACAGTCACGCCTAACGTGGTAGAAAAGGGATAGGAAAATCATCTTTATCCACTGTGTAATATAACTGCAGCTAAGTTGGCAAGATTCTGGGAACAATGCCTTTTACAGAGCTCGGACAAGTTTAGGATGCCTGCCGAAAAGAGCTTACACTCCGTGAACACAGTCAATGGGCAAGAACGGGGAGAAACTGCACTAATGAAAAAGTCAGCTGAATCATCTGGGAAGGATCACCTGGCAACAAGAGGCTGTGTTAAGTGCAGTGGTGCAGCAGAATTTAATGCACGAGAGAAGATACTGTATACAAGGAGAAAAGGAGAGAGAAAATACAGAATGGTGAACAACAGCCATACAACTATGCCATGTTGCAAACAATGAAAAAATGCACTATAACCCTAATATACTAATTAATAAACCCTAATTAACTAACCCTAATAATAATTACAGTGACTGCTGTTGTTATTTCACATTGATTTTCTGTCATTTCAGGAAACCTACATCAACTCTATTCAAGTGTTAGAACAAACATTTTGGGCCCTCAGAAAATACAGTCACCACAAAAGTCTGAGGAGAGTGCAACATCTTGTCTCATAGGGAGAAAGGAGGAAAAAAGGTTCTCACTTTCATCACCTTTTCTTACCCAAGTTCTCTTCTTTTCTTCCCTATCCCTGCTACTGGGCACATCATCCACCTGCCAGTCCTCTCATCTCCTCTTTTGGTCTCACTTTTACTCAGCTGGTAGAAAAGGAAGACAAAGGAAAAGCAAATACAGTACTAGTGTACTTGGTAGACAGTGGGGAAAAGATGGAATTCCTTCATCACTGACGGGAGGTAAGATAAGGGGGGAAAACAGAGAGAAAAATCTTCAGAGGCAGTGAACGAGTGGAACGGCCTTTACTGTCTGATAAATCTAGGCTAGTAACCTAGCACTGCTTACTCACAACTCGTACGCACCTGAAGAGGAAAAAAGGTTAATTAGAGATCTAAAGTTCACGGTTATGCATGGAAATTTGTTAAAGCTACAATAACAAAAGCTGTTCGAATGACTGCAGTATCTTTTTGTCGTTGATTAGGATCAAAGTCATCAACTTTGCCAGTCTGGGGCATTCTCACAGTAATAATGTTCAAACCACATTTCTTGGCTCCTTGCCTACTGACACAGACTGTGGTCAGGTATGGAAGTATTAATGCTATTAATATTGGTGAGACTTACTCTGAAATCCTGCATGTAGTCACCAAAGCTCAATAAAGTTGATGCAAAAGGGATGAGAAAAGGTCCATTAAAATGACCGCTATGATGTAGAACTTCTTTTTTGTGAGTAAAAAAAAAAATTAACTTCTTCAACCTAGCAGGGAAAAAACAACAAAACCAAGGCTGAGTGAGGATATAATTGTTTTCTATAAATACGTCAGGAGAATAAACAGCAGAGAGGGGAGTTCAAGCAGAAAAAGCTATTGCCTAAAATGAGCAAAATAACATTTTATGGTAAAGGGCAATGCTGGCACAAGAACAAATGAGTAAAACCTAGCTGTGACTCCGTTTAGCCTACAATTTATGAGATTTTGAAACACTGGAAGAATAAGATTCTGTAACAATATTCTAACAGAAATATTTGGCAAGAATCCATTTTTTTTTGGTCTTAAACAGAGCTTATTATGATCAGGAAGACATGACTACATGATACAAATTGTCATATATGATTGGGCATTATGATCCAAGGATCCTTATGTTTCTACTGCAGATGTCTAAGACATGTAGCCAAAGATTGTTGCTAAAATTGCAGAACAAGGATTTATTTCAGGAACATTCATAACATTCTTCTCACATAAACTCCAAATTAATGGTCTTATTATTACTTCTCCAATTTTTCTTGTTTTGTAAAGTTGTCACCAGAACACAGCAGTACACAGCCTCATCCTCTTACCCACATAGTCCTATTGCATCAGTACCTATATACATATAGCAGATACAAATTGTTGATGTTTACCTGCATCTACCAGTTTCTCCTGTATGTATATCCACAGTTAAAATATTTTTGTCCTAAGAGATGGCTGCTATTTGTGCCTGCCTGTTTAACATTCTCTGTACCTATTACACAGCAAGGAGATCGTGTATAACAACAACTTCACCTAATGGAATGGTAAATATTTCTTTAGCATGAACTCTGAAGCATAAGGATTGTACATATAATTCATTTTTTAATGTCATAGTAATGTTTAATGTTTTTTAAACTCAGATACTACCTTGATAACTGTGTAGCAAAAAAATTACAAATTAATTTATTTTGCTTGGGAGAAGACAGCAGAGAATGGTGCTGCAGATGCCCCATCCCAATACAACATTGAGTAAGGAGTAGCTACACATGTGGAGCTACACAGCATGTACCAGTAACAACTTACAATTAAACTACTGGGTTAAATCCATCACACAAGTTCATTGTGTAACTCCTGTGCCATCAGTCAGCATGTTACCTTTAGTAAGGTTCTTTTGTTCTTCAGTAAAAACTGAAGGAACCAGCAAGGTGTTAGACGGTATATCCATAGCTACAGTTACGGGAGAGTAATAATATTGTAACAGCCTTATAGGTATAAAGGTATAACCTTTTTTCTGGTATAGGGTCTTCAAGGAAAGCAGGTCTATAACAGATATTTTTACCACTATTGCTTTACCAGTGAATTTCTATGATCCTTGCTCAACCCTGTTTTAGAATGGGATGCCTGCAATCCCATTCTCTGTGGCTTACTCCCCTCCCTCCTCCCCCCCCCCAAAAAAAAAATGCTGTACCAATCAATTTGTCTATGCAGACAAGCTGAAAAAACCCTCAGGGTTCAGAAAAAAAAGACCATACTCTGTGGCAGTAAACCAGAGGATTTCTGATAGTCAACGGTCAACAAGCAGTAGTGTCTTTGAGAGAACATGGCAAGCAACTGAGGATACAATTTAAATTTTTTTGCATAGCATTTGTACTGCACGATAGGTCAACGCTGACAGATGCAGACACACCTGAACTTACAATGTCTTGCCAATCCAGAAAGACACACCTAGAAGTGAGCTGGCAAGTCTGTCTGTGCTTGCTGTACCAAGTGAACGTTCTCTCCTGGGCCTCAGCCAGGTGAGGGGTTTATGTACATTGCATTTTTTATTAAGGATAGCATGCCCTGCACATCTGAAAGTCATCTTCATCCCCATATGATCAATACAGGGAACGGCCAAGATCTGAAGATCCACAACATATCTGTTATAAATTGCAGCAGACTGATAGACACTTTAATGCAGAGGTGGCCTTCTGGGCTGAATTCATAGAAAGGATCTCTGCAAAATATCTTATCTGCTCTCCTGTTGCACAAAAAGATCAGTTATAATTCCCCACATAATTCGTTTGTTTGGCCTGTTCTTAGAAAGTCCTTTAATGGTTATTCCATAACCTTCTCTTAGACAGAAAAAGACATCCAGTTTGTAACCTGTTTCTCTGCTACCTCCCTTCCCTATGACCCAGCATATCCTTCTCAGTATGAGAAGAAAACATTCCTTTACATGACACTTCAAGTCTCTTTCAGAGATTGCGAGTGCCACTTGCTTGTACATCTTTACCTTCCGGTTGAACATGGGCCTAGCAGGTATGGAAGGACCCCTGTGTCTTGATCATCTCTGGCACTTCATCTCCTACATTGCTGTATACAAACAGGTGCTGATTCAATGCCTGTGCACTTTCCATCACACGATGAAACGCTGTGGCATCCCATGAAGAAGACTGACAGCATTTTTTTCTCATGATAGATGTTCATTTGTTTGTTCACTGTGTGGCAGTGGCACAAATCCTTTAACTACATCCAAAGAAGTGGCCAGGTTTAGCTAAATCTTAGAGATGGCTCCTCTGACTTGAAGCAGCAGCAACATCCTGTGAAAAGTTGCTAGTCCAGCTGGAGCTTGCTGTGACCCCATCATTGCAGTCAATTTTTTTTCTGTCACTAAAAATGCATCAATAATGGGTAATATTTGGCGTAGAGGGCACAAAGGAGAAAGAGAAGGGCTGTGGATCTGGCTGCTCTCTGCAGTCCTGCAAGTTCTAACCCATGATTACCTTTACCTGTCAGCCCTCCTGTTTACAAGATTACCATTTTGGAAACAAGTCCCTCTAGGACATACAGTCTTGAGGCTGTATATTTTTTTTCCACAACAAACTTTCCTTACTGTGCAAGTAAATTCTTGTATCCATGTATTGTGTAAAGTGAGATTTCTCACTCATTGTGTGTATATATAATTGAATCTGTTGTATTTTTATTTATGGAGTGTTTTCTTCTTTTGCTTTGGTAAAGGATAATCAAGAGAGCCTGACTGACCTTCTCCATAGTAGGAACTATTATACATGTCAGTTTTGTTATATCTTCTCTTGTGCTTATTCTTTCCATAATAATTAGCCCTCACTTCTTTAATCTCTCTTCATGTGGAAACTCCCATCAAAGGCTTCCACAGAGAACCGGATTTGGTTTTAGAAAAGAAAACTTCTGTTAAGCTAATCGAGAATCTCTTTGAGGAAAATGGAACAAACGTATCAAGATAAAGGGGGACAGCATAAAAAATTAAAAGTAAGCTTTCTTTTCTTTGCATACTGGAAATACCTCAGGCTAAGAGCTTATTGAACAGGGCACATATATTATTATCTCCTTCTCAAGGGACTTGCTACCAAAGGCTTTTTGTCCTCACTATTAGTTATGTTGGCAGGTGTTCCTCGCAGCTCAGAACTTGGCCATTTGGAAATCATGATTTAAGTTATATCAGAATCTCGGTCTCCTGACAGGTGCAATTTGATGTCATTCTGTGCTACACAAAAATATATTTCTTAAATGCAACACATTGGGCTGCTACTTTTTTCCTGGCATAGAACAGAACTTTACTGAACACTATCATTTGATCTCAGCACATGGCTTGGAGCTCGACGGATTGATTGTTGTTAATGTTCATCTTATTCTTGTGAACCTGTCTCTGCTATTATATGACTTCGGTTTAATCTCACTAATAAAGCCACACTTTTAATTTTAGCAAGCCCACCACTGATCTTACAAAGTCAGATTTTGCATTCCCTGGAACCTGAGTGCTTGGATGAAAAGAAAGTCCTGTCCTGCGTATTGAAGTTCATCAGAACACAGACGTTGGGCTAGATTGTGTCATACAGAATTTTGGTAAATGCTAAGTATGTTTTTTGTTGCACAATATATTTTCCATGAGAATTTCAAATGACGTGTGTTATGACCTTTCTGCCAGGCACGAAAAAGGACAAGGACCAACTCCCTGTGCTGCCGCTAAAAAGTAGTTAAATGCTGCCAACAGGAACCTCTGTCAGGAACCTGGGAAAATACATCATGCCACCTGAGCACTCTAAAATGAGCAGGACTTCCCCATGTGAGGCCATGTCTTTAGATAAAGGAGCTGAAGAGTTAGAGTTTTGTGGAGTCGGGAGGACGAGAGAAACATATTAAGGCAATTTGGAAAACCTAAATAATTGAAAGAAAGTAAAATTGTCACTCCTGGGCTTTGTTCATTATCAGCTTGTCCTCTTCCTACAGCTGTCAGTATGTTGGCAGAGTGCCCTTCTCCTTCCTGGGCTATTCACCACTCACAGTTTGTTGCCCAGCCTCAGAGAAATCCAACTGTTTGTCACAGTCATCTGCTGTTGTTCCTAAGTGATGTATAGTTTCCTGGGACTCTATTAGCAATATGATCTGAAGCATTGCTGAGTAAGGAGCACCAGACTTCCTGTCCGAGGCTGCTCTTTTGGGGACCTCAGCCTCAACAGCTGTTGTTTTTGCCCCTTGCTCTCGATTGCTGTTCTGAGCCATACGGAGGCATGCTCCTTGTCCTCTCAACTCTTCTGGCTACCTTTCACAAGCAGCTCTGCAGTGAGTCAGCTTTTTTTAGGATTCCCACCTCAGAGACTTGGCAGACCTCCCATCCTAAGAATACTGTATACGGCTTTCTTGTCCATCCGTTGTAAACCAGGAATACAAATGTTGTGTTCACCTTAACTTTACAGTGCAGTCTTCTTTTCCAAGCCATTATGGCCCAAAGTGTTAGCTCATATGCATGCAGACGATGTATGATGCTGCAGGGATCTCTGTGTGTGTGCCAACGCGTGCTGGCAGCACACCCCTTCCCTCAGAGGGATGTCTGTCTATCTGAAGTTCTCAAGACCTATAGATTGCCCTTCTCTCTGTTCTCCAACAGATGTCAACAATCGGATCTTGCCTTCAGGCTTATACCTGGGGTTGAGACATTTCCAAATTACATGAACAGGCCACAAACACAGGAAAAATATAAGACAGCATTTTAACACAGCCATCGTCTGTGCTTATGTGTATATGCCATGCTTTCAATATGGAAGGTGTATATGTGTGTAATGGAAGATTAAATCCACTTTCTATTTATCTTCTACAATTTTAGAGTATCTTTCCTAAAGACAGTCAAGTTAATTTTGAAACAGTCACAGTATTTTATAAAAACAAGCATCTCAGTGGCTTTTTGGTGGAAACATTTCAGTTTTTTAAGTCAGAGATTTTCTCAGAAGTTAGGACACAATAGTACAAAGAGTTGACTGACTGGAAAATGAGATTTGCCAAATCAATTATGTCATTGATTTATCTACATGGGTAGCTCACCTCCTGCAGTAGCCAGGAAAAGCACTTCCTCAACAGGTAATGCACCAATCCAATCAGCCTTTAGCTATTTATGTTGGCTTTTTTGGCATGTTATCTATGAGAAAGAAAAATACACATTTCTTACCCAATCTCATCAGATGCTAGTCTTTTTCCTGAGGCAAAAGGCTGGATGTTTTATTCTGCAAAAAGAACTTTTTGGAGACCTAACTTGAAGAAGTCTGAAAATAGTTTTGAATGGATCTGGGAAAGAAGCCTGTCCAAAATTGCAATCTTCCTTTTCCCAAAAATTGTGCTGGTCTGCACATTAAAGCAGACTTGTGCCTACATGTCAAATGGAATAAGTCTCTGTCCTTGTATGAGCTTAACATGAACTACGTAGGATTTGGGTACAGTGTTGACTGCACACTTCTCTCTGCTTCAGAGAAGTCCAGGATGTAGGAACTAAGTAAACCCACGGGCATAACATCCCTTACCCAGTTGTCATCAGAGTTGAATCTTCTGAGGAGCTGGTGAAGGTTATTTCTGTTCAGTGGAGAAAAGGAGAATACCAGAAAAACTGTGTATCAGAAGAATGTCTTTGGGGGATGTTTGTTACTTCTCTGGAGATGATGCACCACTCATGACTCAGCTCTGAGTTAAGGGTTTGGTGTACCCTAAATGTACATCAGCCAATTAAGAGATAGAAAAAAGGTATCCTAGATCATATGTCCCTTGAAAAAAATAAACCAACAACAACCAAACAAAAAACCCCCACCTTGATAGTAAGTAAAGTATTCTTCTGAAAGAATCAAGTAAAAACAGGGGGGTTAAGAACTGTAGAAATGGGCAAGGTTGGCAGAGATATTTTCTCTTTTTAAGGTTCCTTGTACTGTTTTATTCTTTCTTTAACAATCTATAGTCCTTTATCATAGCTTGCTAGATTTACATAATATTCATCACGATATTGAAAATTATTCATGCTTTTGTTGCTGATTGGATTACTCCTATCTCGTATAGCCTATCTTAAGCACACAGCAAGCTATTCAGAAATCTGCAGTTCATACTCTTTTTCCAAGAATTATAAATTCAGCATCTACCATAGAAGCTTACTTCCCATCTTTAGTGTTTTGAGTGCATTATAATTGGCCTACTTATTTATCACTTTATTTCTACCACATTCTCACAAAGATTGTCTCCAGAGAGTATTGTACTCTAACCATGGCCCTTTAGTATTTTCAAGTTAGGAGTCACCATGCTTGGGCTTCAGGTAGGTATGCAAGACAAACACAATAGAGAACTATAGAATTAAAGAATCATAAACTTATAAAATAATTTAGGTTGGAAGAGATCTCCAGAGGTCATCTAGTCCAACCCCAGCCTCATAGTCGACCAGGTTGCTCAGGACTGTGTCCTGTCCAGTCCTGAACATCTCCAAGGATGGAGGCTCCACAACCCATCTAGGCAACTTCTTCCAGTATTTGATCACTTTTACAGTTAAAAAAAAAAATCTGAATATTGAATCAGAACTTCACATGTTCCAACTTGTGCCCATTGCCTTTTGTCATGTTGCTGTGCACTTCCAGGAGTAAGGCTTTGTCTCTCCTCTGGTGCTGGTTTTGGCTGGGATAGAGTTAATTTTCTTCACAGTAGCTAGTATGAGGCTATGTTTTGGATTTGTGCTGGAAAAGGTGTTGATAATACAGAGATGTTTTCGTTATTGCTGAGCAGTGCTTACACAGAGTCAAGGCCTTTTCTGCTTCTCACACCACCCCACCAGCCAGTAGGCTGGGATGCACTAGAAGTTGGGAGGGGACACAGCTGGGACACCTGACCCCAACCGACCAAAGGGATATCCCATACCATATGACATCATGCTCAGCATATAAAACTGGGGGAAGAAGAAGGAAGGGGGGGACATTTGGAGTGATGGCATTGGTCTTCCCAAGTAACTGTTACGCGTGATGGAGCTCTGCTTTCCTGGAGATGGCTGAACACCTGCCTACCGATGGGCAGTAGTGAATGAATTCCTTATTTTGCTTTGCTTGTGTGCACGGCTTTTGCTTTCCTTGTTGAACTGTCTTTATCTCAACCCATGAGTTTTCTCACTTTTACTCTTCCGATTCTCTCCCCCATCCCACTACGGGGGGAGTGAGCAAGCGACTGTGTGGTGCTTAGTTGCCAGCTGGGATTAAACCACGACAGCTCTGTATCCTCCAGTCCTCCAGCTGTAGGCAGCAATAAGGTGTCCCTTCTCTTTCCCGTCTCCAGGCTGAACAAACCCAGGTCTCGGCCTGTCCTTGTATGATGTGTCCTTCATCCTCCTAGGCTTGGGCATCCTCCACTGGACTCACTCCAATATGTCAATGTCTTTCTTGTATGTACTTATGACAAAGGAAACACTTTTTTGAAATAGGATGGAATTTCTTCTTTGATCTAAAGGTGTGGGAGAGGGGACATCAGGGAAAAAGACCTCAGTGTTTACAGCCCTGGTAGAAGCCTCCTTGACAGGCCACCAGATGACAGCAGTGTTGGACCCAAACCTCAAGATCTATGTTTTTATTTGCCCTAAGCAGGCAATAGTGTTTCTTTTTTTTTTTTTCCCTAATCCAGTCTATTTCCTTTGTCAGAATTTCATGAGTTGATTCCTACAAGCCAAAGATATTGGCCTCTTAAAGAAACAAAGACCATTCACATACCAATCAATTTCTGTCATAACCTCCTGGGAATCAAATCCTATGGTTGGAATTACTAGTTAATTATTATAGACTGTATAATAGCTGAAGCACATTCCATACAGATCTTTAAAAGTATTTAAAACTATAATGAATAAAATGTATTAAAAAAAAAAAGACCCTTTATTTAACAATGTGATAAATAGAGAGAAACAGACAAAATAATATATGCTTTGTTTTCCACGTTTCTCTAAACATTATCTGGATTTATAGGCGTTTAGGATCTATGGGATCCACTGGAGCATTTATTATCCTTACACAATGCTTAGAGTGTCTTATGTTTCACAGAATCTCTCTTTCTCTGCTGCTCTAATGTTAGTCTCACTGTTAACCTAAACCTTCTATACACACTCTCTACCCTGCACTTGTGAAGTGTTTAAATTTTCCTTAACAACATCTTTCTTACTGTGTTCCAGCTCATGAAATTTCTAATCCACAAACTCTAGTCTTTCATAGGGTATTTTCTAAGTTCATTTTCAGAAAGTCAAACAGATTTTTAAAGGCATATAATATTCCTCAACCTAGACACAGAAGGGCCTTGCCATCCAAGGGTAAAGCCCTGACCAGAAGCATTATTAATTGAGTTCTTTTCCCTTTCCCTTCCCTTTTTCTCTTTTCCTTTCCCTTTTCTCTGAGTTCACAAAAAATATTTTATAAATTTCATTTTATGGAAAAAACCCAGAGAATTTTTGGCTTCAATTGTTTTTCCTAAATAGAATGTTCATTTTCTGAGCAGACTGGAACGCACATACCGATGCCTCCTCACTTCATAGAATCATAGAATCATTAAGGTTGGAAGAGACCTCTAAGATCATCAAGTCCAATCATCAACCCAACACACCATGCCCACTA
Organism: Calonectris borealis; assembly: GCF_964195595.1. NCBI lineage: Eukaryota > Metazoa > Chordata > Aves > Procellariiformes > Procellariidae > Calonectris > Calonectris borealis. The sequence continues at coordinate 26,292,534 of NC_134314.1, forward strand.
CACCATGTCCCTGAGCGCCTCATCTACTCGTCTTTTAAATACTTCCAGGGATGGTGACTCAACCACTTCCCTGGGCAGCCTCTTCCAAGGCCTGACCACTCTTTCAGTAAAGAAATTTCTCCTAATATCCAATCTAAACCTCCCCTGGCGCAACTTGAGGCCATTTCCTCTTGTCCTATCGCTAGTTACTTGGCAGAAGAGACCAACACCCACCTCACTACAACCTCCTTTCAGGTAGTTGTAGAGCGCGATGAGGCCTCCCCTCAGCCTCCTCTTCTCCAGGCTAAACACTCCCTGTTCCCTCAGCCGCTCCTCATAAGGCTTGTGCTCCAGACCCTTCACCAGCTTCGTTGCCCTCCTCTGAACATGCTCCAGCACCTCCATGTCCTTCTTGTAGTGAGGGGCCCAGAACTGAACACAGTATTCGAGGTGCAGCCTCACTAGTGCCGAGTACAGGGGCACGATCACCTCCCTACTCCTGCTGGCCACACTATTTTTGATACAGGCCAGGATGCCGTTGGCCTTCTTGGCTACCTGGGCACACTGCTGGCTCATGTTCAGCCGGCTGTCAATCAGCACCCCCAGGTCCTTTTCCTCTGGGCAGCTTTCCAGCCACTCTTCCCCAACCCTGTAGCGTTGCCTGGGGTTGTTGTGGCCCAAGTGCAGGACCCGGCACTTGGCCTTGTTGCACCTCATACAGTTGGCCTCAGCCCATCGATCCAGCCTGTCCAGGACCCTCTGCAGAGCCTTCCTACCCTTGAGCAGATCAACACTCCCGCCCAACTTGGTGTCGTCTGCAAACTTACTGAGGGAGCATTCGATCCCCTCATCCAGATCGTTGATATTGAACAAGACCGGCCGCAGTACTGAGCGCTGGGGAACACTGCTCGTGACCGGCCGCCAACTGGATTTAACTCCTTTGACTACAACTCTCTGGGCTTGGCCGTCCAGCCAGTTTTTTACCCAGTGAAGAATGTACCTGTTTAAGAACGCTCCAAAGTCAGAATGATTTAAGTCTGTCTTTTCTGCATTGCTGCACTGCATCATCAGTTTCTCCTCACTGTTTTGGGAGGACTAGGGTCCTTGCCTGGGATTTCCAATGAGGCACCCTAAGAAATGCCCCACTTGTGCATTACACATGTTTAGCTTACACACGGGAGTGAGACAGACCCTGAGATACTCAACAGTGTCCCAATTTGTTTAGTGATGTACGGATACAGCCCTTGAAATCCAAGCATTTGAACCAAGACTCACAGAGGTTTTTAAGGTCCTGAATCTGAAGCACTCACCATTTCTATTACTCTCAGTTAATTAAAAGCTGGCAGGATAAATCCCTTTGGGGATCAGCTTTCGAGCAGCTACAGACTTTTACAGGTTTAGGCACTGGCTGAGTAAGGTCTTATAAATGCTACAGGCATCTGAATTTTAGAAACCCTCAGGTGTTTGAAGTAAAGAGCTTAATTCAGTCTTGTCAATCTAGTTCCTTCTGTCTATCTTTAATCTCATTTCATCCTGTCAGAGCTGAAATTTCCTCAAGGATAGATTTACCTTTGTGCTCCACCTATATTTGCTGGTAACAGTTATTTGGTGTTTGAAGACATACAACTGGTACTGAGAGTTGTGCTGTTTATGTTAACTAAGACTCTTTGAGTGATATACTTTGAAAAATATTTTTGTTTTACTAACTATTGTATTATCATTAGTCTTTGTTAATGTGGCTTTATTGTCAGACAAATATGACTTCATTCTTTGGTTAAATTACAAGTCTGGGTACTAAAAGAAATGTTTAGATATAATAGATTTAGACTTGTGTAAGATATTTGTTTTAGAACTTCATGACATTTTGATTAAAAATAAGCAATACACAGTATCATCCAGGTACATGCTAAATTAATTAAGAAGTAGTTTGCTGACATATTTCAAATAGTATTTGTGGATGAGCAATCATTATCAAATAGAGATAGTCCTAGTGGAGGTACATGAGTTGATATGTAGAACTAACATTTTCACCTGTATGCAGTTGTAAAACTACAATTCACAACGTATGTGGCTGACACACAGACTGCAGTGGCAAACTAATAAGGACAAATGAATTATACAGAGAAATCAGAGCTTCTCAACAAGCCAGACCTCCTCATGCTAAAGGTGAATGCAAAATACGTACTGAAGAACGATGCCTACAGAGTAAGACATTGTCACCTGGAAGATAAGACTTCTAAACCACTTCAGGTTACTACAAATTAGTACCTGAACATGAACCTCCATGCAACACAGTGGCAGAAAAAGCGCAAGATTGGACTGGGATTTGAGGAATTATTTTATCACTGTATGATGCATTGCTGGGACTAACTTGAGAAAACTATATATATGGTTCTGTTGTAGCTGCTGAGATTGACTTCATAAAATATAGACACTGTTCTGTTGTATTTCTTCTTTTAAAAAAGATACCGGGAAATCTGAAAGCATACAGAAAAGAGCTATTACAATTATTCAAGAGCTGAAGAAAAGGCCTTACCAAGAGACTTAAAGGAATCAGTGTAGCTTATAAAAAAAAAAGATTGAAAGGTGACTTAATTGTAATTTCTACATATCTTCCCAGGGAGAAAATATTGGGGTTTAATGGATTCTTTAATCTACTGGAGAAAGACATAATAAATCCCCTTAATATATATGGCAATCACTTCACCCACCAGTGAAAACACATAGCCTTCTGAATGAGAGTATGGAAGTTAGCAGTGCTCAAGAGCAATAGAGAATAATTAAGAGTAGAAATAAAGCAGGATGTTATGGGCAATTAAAACTACAGGAGTAATTTTGCTAGGGAGGATATAATTTTTCCAAATGGATTTTCTCAGAACACAAGGCCACAAATTCCTATTCTTTGTAAAGTCACTTTATAAAGTATCACAGCTTCTTTAATGACTAAAGTGGTCAGGACTTCCATTTTCTGCTCCACCCGAAGCGTATTCTTGCAAGTGAGGTGTATTAAGTGTCACAATGAGAAAACAGAGCAGTATCTTTTTCTCACATGGGTTTCTCTCAAGCGGTGCTCAGCTCCCAAGGCATCCATACTGTGTTCATACAACTGTGTAGCGACATCAGTAATGACTTCTCATGGTTGTGACAGGTTTTGCACAGAGGAAACTATTCCCAGTGGTACATTGCGTCTCATTGAGTATGAACACCATGTCATCACATGCTTTTGGGGTGTGAAAAAAATATGAGTAGCTGCTCATATCTGTCATTTGCTGGAACAAAGACTAAGCTGACAACAGATATAGTGGCTCGTGTTAATTTGGCAATGTTCACTTGAGACTGAGACCACAGCAGTCTCAGCTTAGATCTGTTATCTAAGCCAAACTCCTGTCATACAGATGAACAGGTAGGGCATTCATTGTTTTTGTGTCACTTTGTCCCCTAAGCGTTGTGAGGACAAAAGAGCAGGAACTGTTTTATATCCACTTTCCGCCTCAAGCAATGTTCTGAGTTTGGCTCCCATTGCCTGGGAAGAATAGAAAGAAGAGAAAATAATTTTGTGATGAAGTCTAGAAAGTGACAAAAAAAGTTCATGTCTACACACAGTGATTGCTATCACCGAATTAAAGCACAGTCTCTGGGGAGAGGAGAATGCAGAGCAAACAGCTATACAGGCAAAATCATGAAAGACAGAGGGCAGAGAAGCAAAGTTTATAGAGAGATAGAATAAAAAGGGAGGTTTGGACACTGTCGAAGAAGGCCTTTATGTCTATCTCAGACTGATGTGGAAGTGATGCCCCCCTATTCTGAGCTCCCAATTCTAGCAAAAGAATGGTACTATAAACTAATTCTCCTAATCTTTCCCTACAGAGAAAAAAGTTTGAAGAGAAACAAAAAAAATTCTCCTCCCAGTAGACCCATAGTCAATGCGTACATGATGGCCGTATGCCAAGATTTCTCTAAATCACGCAAACATTTCAAATCTCTCCATCTTTACTATCAGTAAAGCAAACCTTTGATATCTCCAACATCATCTTTTCAAAGTCTTAGTATGAACATAAATTCATGAAATAAAACCACAAGTACTTTGTGAACATGCTATTTACCATGTAGTTTTTTGAATGCTGAAAATTTTCTCTAGCATTTTTTAGGGTTTGGTGTTGGTTTTTTCCCCCCGCACTTCTGATGGCTCGAACTTGTTTGTAAAAATGCACTTTAACAAAAGCTGACGGTTTGCAGACAGCAAGACTCCTGAGATTGGGGCTTTTGAAAATTCACGACAGTTATGAAACACAGAATAAAATCATTCAGGCTTGCCAGCACAGAATGAATAATATGAGAAAATAATCTTCACGCTTGTGTCCCATATACCTAGGATATCTACAAGATTTTGCTTGTAAGCTCTGCATTTACAATCAGAAATTTTACTGACACATTTGAAATAACAGATTTCTGATTTGTTTGTCTGAAGGTTGATGCAAGGATTTTCTCAACAAAGCAGTCTTGACTTGGGAACTCCCTTTGGACAAGAAATAAACATTACAGTTGTATGAGGAAAATACATCAGAAAACCTTGAGATTCAGTGGAAAAAAGCTTTGGTGATTTAGAGAGAAGTCTTCGCTGATCTCTCTGGTTTTGTTGAGTTTTTTCTCTGCTCTAAATTCTTTCTGGTTTTGGCCAAACATTTTTGACTTCTCATTTAATTAAGATGGTTTATTGCTTGCTTGTTCTTAGCATCCTCAGATTTCAGCAAACTATGTCCCACAACGTTATCAACTTCAGTATGTTTATATCCTATCTTTTCTACTCCTTAACAAAAACTAATCACAAGCTACAAGCAGTGTTTTTTGTTTCCATGTTATTATAAGGAATAGTTATGAAGCTTCATGTCATAAAATGCTTATATACTTGGGTTCATAAACTGATGCAAATCATCTTTTTTAACCTTGCTGTGAGGAAAACGTGCATTCAGATTCTATAAACAGGCTTATTTACAGTTGAGAGGATCTGAAAAGACAGAAACATTTCTTTGGCAGAAGCCTTGGTTTAAGATGGGCCTTCTCTTCTTCCACTGCCCGTATCACAGAGTTTTGTGCAATACATCCTGGGTTGTACAATTTGAGTAGTTTGTGGCAGGGTATTATAAACCTCTGAAAAAAATTACTGAATGGAGGCCATACAGATACCACTGAGAAGCCACATCAGAGTGTCACTGGGCATTTCATGTTGGAGATAGCAAATGTTTAAAGCATGTTATTGTTTCCTTACTCTGCACCTTCTTTCTTGATCATTGCATTTCAGTAGTATAAAATAAATTTATTTCTACCTTGAAGAGAGAGACTGCTGGAAAACTCCAGGCATTTCTATTGCTCAGAGAAAACCAGTCCCAAGACAGGGTTACTACTCCTCTCTCACCGTGCTAGTCAACCCAAAGAGGAGTCTCTCCAGAGTCAATAGGACTCTCCTTCACTATCTTGCAAGGGCCCATTTGGTTTCTGACCACACCTGACTATTCTTAGGAAAAGCGATCTCTAATTACAAGGACCAGAAGGGGATTACGCCAGGAGACGGCTTGTGCCTCAAAAATGAAATTAAGAAAACCAGCTTTCCTTATTACTTTCAAATCCTCATGTTTTTGAATGTCATCTTCTTTTATCTCTGCTCCTTGAAGAAGGTAGGCTGGAACATTAGAATGGGAAGGAAATAGTTGTATGAGTATACCTGTTAATCAGTTTCTTCACATAAGATGTCTCCTCCTTTCTTCCATCCATGTCCAAACAAAGGTGCACATCACCCAGCGCTAACAAGGGAATGGGTCTGTCATAGCTACTACTGCTCACCCACTGTGATGCAGGGAGATTCAGGAAACTAAAATTTGCTTTTGCTGCCTTACACTATTTATTCATTTCATGTTATAATGCTATAATATCTGTAAAGTTCAAGAAGTAAAACTCTTTTATCAGGCATTATTTTTCAAAATCTTTGTGAATGTTTCTTCAGCTGCCACGTGTTTTTCAGAGATATGAGCACTCAAAGCACACCGGATGGTTCAGCTTAAGAACTAGAGAACATAGAAATCATCTGATTTATTTTGAGTAGCTAAGAGAAAGCAATTTCAAAATATGGGGGCGATATTTTGCCGATATGAAACCAGCTGTTACAGCTTCTCTCTTCTTTATTTTTAATTTTAATAGTAATAAAATTAAATACATACATGTTAAATGGGAAAACATAATCTAAAAGTTCTGCAGACATGAGTTCAGGTGGCTTCATTCCACCCTGTAGACGCAGAAGGCCATGCTGGCTGAGACCCAAAAAAATTGTTTATCGTTCTGCACTCTGAAAATGCCACACTCCACAGAGGTAAAAAAAATTAAATTAGGATCATTTTAGAGAGCTTTCAAAAATGCCATTGGTGCTAGTTTTTCTATCCCTCTACTTTTAAAGCCTTGCTTCCCGTGTATCTAAATGTACACAGGGCACAGGGTAGCAGGAGCCAAATAAACCTCTAAAATTACCTAAATGTTCTTCTATACTTAAAATGTCATATTTTTAAAGTCTGATCTTGTGAGCCTTTCTGAGAGGCAAGCTGATCTTTCTGGGGAATTAAGAAGGTCCCTTTTGTGGTACTGTGGGGTTCCTACTACAGAGTCTCTGAAACTTCTCCTGCAGCACTTTCTGTTATATATTTAATACCCTGCAGAATATGCCTAGACTACCTTGAAGTAATAGATTCATAGGTTCATAGATTACCGCCCTTTGTGAGATTCTGTCTCTTGCTTTTGACTTGGAAATCATCCTTAATGTAAGCCAGGTTAAATGCAAGTAGAAGTTGTTATTTAAAACAAAATAGGCAATAGAGTTACAAATATTTATGAAATACCAACGTGAAATTAAAGAAGAAATTTACTTAATTTGTGCTAGGATTAAACAGAAAAGGCTCCTGGACTTCCTTCAGTCACTCTTGACTTCCCTGACACGTGCCTGTGAGGTGTTACTCTTCAGGCCATGCTCACCACAGAACATTACAGTGCCCAATAACTGAATTTTAAAAAAACCCACACACTTCTCCCAAACAAACCTGTTTTTTAAAAGGCCCAGGAAATTCTGCAAACATGCAAACCCTCAGATTGTGGTTGGAGGCATAAGCACTCTGAATTTAGTAACTGCTGCAATGAAGGTTGCCTGAATAAGAAGGCAGAATAAGGAGGAGGAAAGTTGTTCTCCAAGCTGAATAGCGCTAGGAAGAAATGCATTTTATTTCTTTGTCAGAATTCCTGCATGATAAACAAATCACTACAGCCAGAGTTATCAAAAGAAACTAGTAAATATTTGATTCATTTCCTTAAATTTAGATGTCTAAAGTGTCTGTAGTCAATGGAGGGAGACAGGCATTTCTAGAGGGTGAGTATTCAAATCCCATTTAGGAGGACTTTGAATGGCATGAATCACCCTCTGGAAGTTCTTATCACTCCTGACTACAGCGGACTAATTTAGATCAAACACCTATCCCTTAGACCCCTGCCTTTGCCCTCCCAAAGAGTTAGATTCATCTTACCTAGCCTCGGTCTTCAAGCAAGGAGGTTTTCTCTGCCAGTGCAGAGAGGCACCTTCAGAAGGCAATTCATCCTGTTCTAAAGCTCTTTTCTAACTGATGGAAGCAATGACTCTCTTGAGATGCCTGTCACTCCATTAACTGGAGAAAGAAGCAGCTTAGAGAGCTAGTTCAGATTAGATGCCTTAATAGTAAATAGCTAAATTGAAATTAATTTCAACCATGTGTTTATTTCTTCAGCTTGAGATTTGGATTCTCATTTGCTGAAGTTTTGAGTGCTAATAGCTGCGCATTCAATCAGCAGGAGGCACAGCACGCTCTGAGCAGGAGAAATGCCACGCATACTCAGAACTCTGAAAAGTGAGCAAAGAGATAACGCAAAGTGGAAATGCTAAAATTAGTGGATAATCATTAGGATCAATATCACCATGCTTCAGTTCAGTACTTCTAAAATGGGATAATGCCAGCCTTTCACTATGGAGATATTTTGTGAAAATAAAATAACTGATGTCTGAACAGTCTAATAATGTGTGTCACAGAATGGCTCCTGAACAAATTAGTAACTATTGTTAGAGCAGGATTTTAATATTATGTAGTAAACAAGCCCTGAGAGAAATACAAAATATGAAACAGCCATTCACTGAGAGCATCGAGCATATCAGATGAGATAGTTCTTCCTTAGGCAAAAAACTGAGCGATCCAACTATTAAAGGAGATCGCTTTAAGGCAAAACTTCATTTGCAGATCTACCTAAATTTGGCTTTCCTTACCTTTTCTTGCTTCATTTGATAATCTTAATAAAGGTTAAATATTACTTTGGTGTGTACTATATCACACTTTTGCACATAGATATGCAAAATGCATGTATATATACGTATGCATATATATATTTATACATAAATGTGTATATACAGATTTTTATATATGTATGTGTATAAACGTGTATACATATACATTTGCATTTGAAGCTGTGCTGAAGTTTGGAAGGTTAGCTTAAGTCAGTGGAGATGATTTAGTGTACAGCTGGAAGGTGACATGATAAAGGTGAGTGATAAATCATGTCTGGCATTAGCTATAACTTCCTGGCAGCTAGAATATCTAAATAAAAATATGGTTTAACATACCATTATTCAAACTACAGAAAAATTTCCAAACATCCATGATTAAAGAATAAGCATAGAACTGATTGCTGTATTAATAGTTGATATAAGTGTTTTATAAAAGAAACTACAATTCCAGGCAATTTTAGAGCTGTAGTAGATTTAGAATTTGATGTTTATGTTGTTAACTGTTCATACAGTTTATATCTGTGTAATTATTTATATTCTTGTCTCTCTTGTCGTGCCTAAGTATGAACCCAATAAAGAACACAGTAAGATCCATTCAGTAAAGAGTAATGGGAAAAAAGAATCACAGTTATACAAGAAGCTTCAACGTGTAATACTCACCTAAAAGGCAATATTATCCTCAAAAGACAGCAGTCTTTTCAGAAAACAATTGCAGAAGAGCTGGGCATACTTAAAGAGCTATTGATAACTTCAAAACAACTTGTTGCCAAATGGCTGGTTAAAATCAGCTGTGTTTCTGCCATGAGAACAACATGCTCTCTCCTCTACAACTGTGAGAAAATCTGATACAAGCAAAATAACTGCCACATTGGAAAAAAGCGACTGATACTTACACAGTGTATACACTGACCAGGCATAAACCGATACTTGGATGAGCCCTCCCAGCTTTACTATTCACCATGAAGATCTTGAAAGAGATAACATTTGAATTAAAGCTCATCATACCTATTGCAATTAGCTACTATTCTGAAAATTAGGAAGAAAGATATCATGAGATTTCACTGACTAACTTGACTCCCTCTCCAGTCAATTATAATTAAATGACAAAAAAGTAAGAAATAAAGACAAAAACAGCTGATGTCAGAACGTGAACTCATGAAAATTAACTTTCACCCCACAGTAGTCAAGGGTGTGACATTAAGTTATGAAAGCTAAAGAACCAGCCCATACTGTTCATATTGTAAAACTAAAAAAAAAATGTTGACTAATAAACAGTGCAGCCAATAAAGCCCTCTTCCATGTTCCTTAACAAAAAAAAAAGTTTTCCCCATTATGGTTTCAGTGTTCTAGTTGCTTGTGCACCCTCTCCTTTAAATCATGAGAAACTCAGTTGGAGGAAAAAGAAAAGTTATACTGGTGCAAATGTAGTGGAACACAGAGAATCATAAAGTCCCAGTAGTTTGACCCTACTCTGATTGAAATCAGTTAAAAATAGTCCCAGTGACTTCAGAGCTGCAGAATCAGCCCCTAACCACCAAGAAGCCGACAGATTTTACTATCTCTGAATGCTGAATGCCTCATTTGGGATTTAAAGAAATATGTGATTAAAATCTAATTTTGTCACAAGATGTACTCAGACTGAAGCTGAGCAAATAATTGATCATGAATAATTTATCTGAGGAAGTTTATCTCTTTTCTTTGTCCCTGAACATTCATGAATAGATCATCATTTCCCCAAATTCACTTTTGCAGACTTTTTTGACTCTGAATCAACTAGGTGCTGTTTTCTTCACACAGGGGTTACTTGATCTTCACTCTTTCAGCTGTGTTAATTATTTGTGATTAGTCAGAAATCTCATTATGTATCCCTCTAATAGCATTTTTGGCACAGATACTCCTTTAAAACTAAATTTCATTAAAAAAAGAAAACCACTTGCACAAGAGCTTGACAAAATCTCTTTCCATTTCTTACTTCAAAATGTAAATATAAAGGGACATAAACACGAGCAAAGCAAAGTTGTTTTCTTTTGTTTAACTCAGTAATTAGTCACAGACTTTCCCTGTCTGACTTTCCAATAGATCTCTATTTTGGAGATGGTGTTGCAGTAGAGGATTATGTGGAAGCGAGTTGCCTGTCCCTGTGTATGTGATATGGCTGCAATCTTGCAATATTAAATGCTATCTTTTCACTCTCTAAAACTTTATGAGGTGATGTTATCATCTCTTCAGTTTATACAGATATGTTAGCGTTCACTTTTTAAATTGCATAGATCAGCTATCTATTCCTTATATCTATTTCCCTGTTTTAATAAAGTAGAATTTGTGTTTGAGCCATATTTATTAATTAATTTCCTATCCTCTTTCAAATTTCCCTGTAAGTTTCATCTGTATATTTATGTAAAAGTTAAGTATTATAAATTGGAAAGAAAAATCTTATTGAGAAGCTGAAAAATGTGAGTTTAATTATTCAAAAATTAAATCACCATGTAAAAAAAAAGAAGTGTAACATTTCTTCCTTAACTTTTTGAAACCCACACAGGGAAAACTCTGTATGGTGTATGTGAAGTGAAGAAATTCCTGATGAATATCTTACTTGACCAAAAATAAACCAGTAGTGTTAAAGGACAAAACTTGTAAATAAGAAAAAATTCCTACAGCTTTGTAATTTGTACTGTCAAGAAATACATAAAAGTCATCCAAACATGAGAATGAGTCATTATGTATTTACAAACTGTACTCTGAAAGCATCCAGAATTGATCAAGAAAAATCTGACACAGTAAGCAACTTTTCAAAAACTATGAATCTGAAAGAAAAATTGATATGTTACAGATAGTTATTAAATAAAAAACAATAGAGAGAGTGTGGCAAAATTGTCACATTAGACATTTCATTTTTAAGAACTTTGTCCTCCTGAAATTCAGTTTGAAAATGTGAGAGTGAAGCTAAGAATATATTCTCACATGAAATTAGATCACATGAATCCAAAGAAGTACTGTGGTTATCATTCTTTGACCTCTAGTTGAAAAATAAGTTTAGTTTTATTAAAAATCAATCCACCATTAAACCAGACACAAACTGCAAGGAAGTTGACAAAAGGTCTAAAATGTTTTTTAAAAATAAATTAATTTAATTTAATTTTAAAATTATTCTTCAAGAAAATTACAGCGAAGGAGAATTCCTAGGCAGAAAGATTAGGAAAGGTCTTGGAAACTAATCAAGGCAACTTACTAAATAAAGCAACAGAGTTAATTAAAAGTAATTTTGCTGACTTAAATTAAGTCGGGCACTGAAGGAATCACAAAGACAGCCTCAGTGTAGCTGCAAACACCAGCTTAACTGTGATCAGAAGGACAAGCTGAAGGATTATATTACCACTTTTAGTAAAACAAATGGAGGATCAAAAGTTAAACAGAGGCAGCTGATACATGTTTGTAGACAATATGTGTTACTTCCGTTGTTCTAATATGATCCTACTGTATTAAAAAGTGACCCTCCCATGGGAGTAAAGGAGGAGTTAAAGGCACTATAATTTGAAAAGGCATGCATTTGCACAATTGAAAAAAATACAGAAAGAAGAAATAAAACAGTGTAATTTAAAAACCTTTCCATTAAGTTGGGGGAAGAAAGTAATTTCTCATAAAAATTTCTCATTCAGATGGGGAAGAAACACTGCTGTTACAAATATGAAACACTTATTTTGTCCTGATTTGTAACTGAATTAATTAGGGACATATTTTTCTGGGAATTGTTCAGTGCTAATTTATCCAATTTGACTCTTTCTAGAGGAAAGTATCAAGAAATATTTAATTAGGGAATATGTCTCAAAATGTAACTGTGTGAAAAAAAGTGTTATAAAGACACAGATATCCCCCAAAACAGCAGCCAGCTAGTAATATCACTTAGGTATTAGGCACATGATATTATTGTTTTGTTTTCTCTGATTTGAACCTGTATTTCAGCATCCCATGGGAATCCCAACAACCATGCTAAGAATTCGCTTTCTCCAGGCCAGAGAACATGTATTCATTTATATTTAGCTTAAGCATCAAGAAAAAAAGAGCAATTGAGAAAAATTCTGGATGAGTTTATTTATTTTGTGTGTAACTAACAGTGGAAGCTCACATTTATTTCAGAAAGAGAACTTAATTGTTTATCTAAAGAATGAGGAGGATACCGGAAAAATTTAAGGATGTTTGTTTCCCAGTAGCTAGCAGCCTGTTGAGGCTGCAAAGCAAGAAGAAACAAATAGATCGAAAACTGTGGGTCTTCCCTAATTCTTCATAATGACATCCCTGGAAGACGGGGAAAATATTCTGGCATCATGTTATCCTCACATGTTTTGCCACGTGTGATTCCCCTAATGCAGCTGGTAAAAAAATGGAGGTCTAATCATTTGATAGTAGAGCCTGCAGTACTCAGTAATATCAGATGCTGAACTGGTGATGCTGGCAACACATGTTCTGAGATCCCGCTCATCTAAATGCAGAGTGATTAATAAGAAAAATCTTTGATTCTGATCAGAGAAGAGACCTGGATTCAGACCTTTACCCTGCTAGCCTTCACACATACCTGTAGAAATGTCAGTGTCCTAACTGGTAACATATGTTTTTTTATTTTTGTCTCAGTCTGTTATAAAAATAACCTTCAAAAGTTGCTAAAAAAATTAATGTTTTCCTTTAAATACATGCTAGGTTATCCCCAGACATACACATGCCACATACAGTGTTATATTCGTTTGATGACCTACATAGAGATGGTTTCTAATGCACACCCATTAAATGCAATAGAGTAATTTTGTATTGTCTAAAGATTCCTTGATGCTTTATCTTTCTCAATGCTTGAAACAAAGTGTAATTAAGAACCAGACATTTTCCATTATAGATGTCTATTAAGGAAGCACATGTCTCTGGTATAATTTAAAACAAAAAAAAACAACAAAAAAAAACCCAAAACCAGAACAAACTGTTTAGCTAAGCCAGCTGTTTTTGCCAGTCGTATTAGGAAGTCTTCACATTAACACTCTGCTGCAAAATTGTGGGGGCAGCAACTTCTAGGAAAACGACAGTAGCAAACAGCATGGGGACCAGCAATTACTTCATCCAGCACCGACATCTGAGGAGCGAGTGGCTGCCTGAAAGGTTGGACTTTTGCCCTCCCGAGTCTGACAAGTCTCAGAAGGTATGCTAGCTAAAAGAGATTACAACTGAATGAAGTTTTGCTCCTATTTCACACAACTCTAACATAAGAAAGGAAAACCATCTTCACTCTGCTATTAGCCTCCACTGGTCTGGAATCTATTTTTTAACCATTTCAGTCTGAGAAGTTCCACTGACTGAAGTAATTCAAACCTATAAGATCAAAGGGCCTTTTGGCAGTTTCCAATCTCTAAAACTTTCAGACACCCTGGAGACAAATGTATTTTTAGAATATATTAAGGAAATACAAAACCTGAGACATGTTGCGTGGTTAAAGTAAATCCATAAAAATTATTTTCCAGAATTCATCCCTTGTGGCCCAGTGGTATTAACAAGAATGTAAATATAGCATAGTATCTTTTAAAATATTTTTAAAACATACAATAACGTTGCAGAAATAATAAAAAGACATCTTCATACATATACTGATGTCTGTCATAAGGTCAGGTAATAAAATTCAGGAAAAATAAAGGTAATTTGATTATTTCTGTAGCTCAGTGAGCAGTTAACATTGGTATCCTGATATAAAACTACATTTAACACAGATGGGGTAGGTTAAACTTTTGAGTATATGTATGCCCAAGATCATAAATAACTGTCAGAGGCTTACAATAGATATAATTCTCAAAAGGACTTTTGTAAAACAGGAATGTGAGTCCCATTGAAAATCTCATTTAATTTCAAGGTGTGCTCTCAAGATTTATATTCCATTAAGTATTTACCATATGTGCTTCTCTGAATCAGATGGCTAGAATCCCCATTGAATTGCCAAAGGGGGAAATGAACACATTTGCTAACCTGTAAATGTCTCTTGTTGACTTGGAAGTCACGCGCTATGTGATCTATGGTTTGGAGGCTGCTAGTGGAATGGACATCGATCCATAACATCAAAATGAAGAGGAAAAAAAAAACTGTCATTACCTTTGTCATTTCTGCTGTCAGCTGTTTCAGGGCTGTCAAGAGAAAAAGAAAAATAAGGTCATTTCCCCAGATTGTAATGCAAAAAGAGAGGTAAATTTTAGTGATTAGAGCTGGCTAAAAACTTTAAACAGTGCCATTTTCACAGGAGAGTACCATGTAAGCGACTGAAAAGCTCATGGGATTTAATCCGCTCCACTCAAATTTAATAGAAATAATTAAATCAAAGCAAAGTTAAAATTAATTACCCACTTTAAAGTTTCATGTTTTATCTTTCATATGATAATATTCATCCTGTATTGTATTCATCATACATTATATTTAACAATATTCTTTTTTAAAAAAACATGAAATCGATTTTCAACATTGAAGGAAAAGATTCAGCAGTATCAGATCTGATTCCAAAATCAAAGTGGTTAGAATTCCTTCCCCAAAAAAGTGGACTTTTAGTCCTGTTGGAAACAGTCCTGAGTTCTGAAATGCCAGAGTATCCCACCAAATTGAAAATTCTGCTTTCTAAACACCTCCAAATTTTAATTTCTCTATGGGATTATTAAGGTCTTAATTATTCTCAGCATTCTTTTCCAAATAAGCAATGATGAATCTTGAATGATGCATCCAGGCAGCGTATTCAGAGCATACGGAAATGTAGCAGAGTATGATGGCCACATCGTGGTACAACATCAGGAAGGTCTAGAGTGAAGGTTAAAGAATGTGATTTCAGAGTTGTAGCATTTTCCCTTTGTGTTTTTACCACAATACCTGTCACATGTCATGCTTTCTGTATCAAGGTTTCTGGATCCTGCCTAATACAAAACCTATTCATGAAAAGAAAAGAGAAGTTAAGAGAAGTTTTCATGATATTATGGTATCTCATGTATATTTGTTCTGCATTCAGAAATGCCTTAGAAATAACAAACAAAAGGATTTTCATGGTCCAGGACCAAATTTGCATACCTGTCTAGGTTAATTTATTTATCAAAACAGTACCATAAATCCTCACCTACATTAATTGAGCTTTGATTCCACAATTTATTACCCTCCCTGCTTTCTACAGTTCCAAAACTCTTAGGCTGACTTTTTTCTTTTAATTTAAAAACATCTCTTTCCTTCTGTTGCTCCCATATTAGCAAGGGGATGCCTTGGGAGCTACCTGAGATATGTTTTTCCCACTGGCCAAGCATAGGTCTAAAACTTTTTGAGAAAGGCTTGCGATGATGACAGTGCTGAGGGGGCTCAGCCAGAGCTCCTGGCACCTGGTGCTCCCCATGCCAAGTTGTTCTGCCAGTATTCTGAATATACTGGGCACAGGTGGAGTAGAACTCGTTACAGTTTAGTAGCAGATGACCAAAGACTGGCACTTCACTGAGAGCAGTGGGGCAACCTTCAGCTGTAGCTTGACAGGAGGTCCAGCAGCAACAGCTGGCTCAGCAAGCTTCAGCTCACATTGGTCCTCAGACTTAACACAGGCACATTCCTGGAGTCCAATTGTCCATCCTGGTTCAATTACAGTAAAGTTCGTTCAGTTGCCATCACCTCTGCCCCAAGCAAGGGAAAAGAAAGCAAAGCAACTGTGGGACAAGGTGAAAATTCAACCCATGCCATTCCCTTCCCACATCCAGCAGAAGCACAGATGTGGTGGGTTGACCTTGGCTGGCCATCAGGTGCCCACCAAGACTCTCTATCACTCCCCTCCTCAGCAGGATGAGGGAGGAGAAAATAAGATGAAAAAAAAAAGAGCTCATGGGTCGACATGAAGGAAGTTTAATAAAGAAAAGCAAAGGCCACACACGGAAGCAAAGGAAAACAAAAAGATCTATTCTCTACTTCCCATCAGCAGGCGATGTCCAGCCACTTCCTGGGAAGTAGGGCCTCAGTACGTGTAGTCTTAAGATTGCTTATAAAGAATCAAGAGTTCTAACACAGGGCCCTACTTGTGCTCCCAGCTGACAGCTACGTTTATTGCTGGCAATAAAAAAGGGGTTTTAGCTAGTGTGTACTTATGCTGCCTTCTTTCCGGTACTCGCACACAAACTAGAAGAAAAGAAAAATGCAAGCAAATCCATTTCAGTAACAATTTGGCAACCCAGGTGGGACTCTGTGGGTTCCTGACCTGGTGAGCGTGGGTATTGTGTATGACACACCTGGTACTGGGTGAGTTCACCTGATTGTCTTTGCAGGATCCGCATTCCCTGGGAAGGTACTAAAACCAGGAGCAACATAAGTCATGGGGGCGCTCAAGAGGTTAGGTAAAATGGAGTTCGGGGCTGGCAGAAATTCTGGAAAACTGGATAGAGGTGAAGCTGGTAGGCCTAGCGAGGGTCATGGAAGGGGGCCGCAAAGGAGTACGGTGTGCAATGGTCCAGGAAGGAGGAAAGCCTGGGTGCTCTTTATTTTCTAGGAAGAGCAACAGGGGCAGACCAGGGCGCACTCTTTTTCAGAGAAAAAGTGGACTATGGAAGAAGCAGTCAATGAAATGCTCCCAAGGAGTACAAGAAACAAGCGCAGGGTATGTTCTCAAGTCCATGCTGCTCTGGGTGCTTTGTGTATGAGCAGCAATTGCACATGAACACACGTGCACATGAGGTGTGCTCCATTAGCGGTCATACAGCCAGGCATCAGGCTTCACACTCAGAAGTGCTTTAATAGGCAACACTCACAGGAAACCAGCAGAAATATCTTGTAGTCAAAAGACCTGCAGGAACGGTTCAGGCTGGGAAAGGGGCGTGGGGACACTCTGGAAAGCCCCGGCCAAGCCCAGCCCAGGGGTGGGCTTACTTCCAGGGTGCGAACACAGGGACAGCAGTGGGTTCGAGGTATCCCGCAAACATCCTTTCCTGGCACATGACCAATGTGTGTGCAGATGGTCCCATGGGCAATGCCACTCATTGTTTCGCTTCCCTCTGCTCTCTGCTCCCCGCGGTGAGGACATGCACAGGAACCAGCCCCGACAGGAAGGTCCTCGTTGCTGCCAACAGCAGTGGTGCTCTGACATGCCAGAGTTACCCTCTGGAAAGCCCCGAGGGCCTTTGCTGGGCTCTGCAGGGGCTCACACAGCCCCCTAATTACCATCCAAGGTGCCCCAGGGCCTTATCTAGGCTTTGCTGGGGCCCGTTGGAGGCCCCTGCTGCCCTCCAGAGGTCCCCCCATTCTGAAAAATCTGAAAGTCTAAAAAAATCACTTTTAAATACAAATTCACTTCTGTAGATATTCTGGAGGGTCATTTAGGCTACATTTATTATAATCCATTGTTTCTCTGCTTTTTAGCACCTGACATCCACATCTAGATCCTCTTCATTTTCCTCCAAAATAGGTGAGAGACCGAAAATATAATAATGAGGATCATTCCAGTTCTTGTTTTCCAGTTCATCATCTGAAGCTTCTTCAACAAAATTGGAGAGGATGAATCCTCTTGTGTCATCTGCCAGCTCTCCCACATACCAACCAGCTTCATCCACCTCTCCAAAGACATAAACATATTGTCCAGCAGTCAGAAGAAGCTCTAGTTCAGGCTGCTCACTGGGACCATCAAAATGATCATAGCTGTATCAAGCTATGAACGTTCGAAGCTTTCCCAGTCGTTGTCCCAGAGCTTCCAGGATGACTGACTGTTTGTCTGCTACCAATTCTTCTGTCTCACTTGCGGGGTCCTCCTCTGAAAGAAGGCAGGACCCAGAGCTGTCCTCTGCCCAACTCACCTGGACTTGAAACGGTTGCATGCCTTCTTTGTGTTCTCTTTTTACTTCTGTCAGAGCACTCCACAAAAACTCATCTTCCTTTTCTTTTCTCTGTAGCACTAACTTTGTCTCCTTGTGTTCCTTCTCCAGCTGTTGCCTTCTTTCTGCCATCTCTCTTACGTCTTTCAGTTTGCTCTCTGCATCTTCCAGTTAGGTTTGCAGACAGCTGATCACTTGTATGGCAGAATTTCGCTAGTTTCACTAGTTGCCCCTTCAGGTCAGCATTTTCAGCTTGAACCTTTTCTGTCCAGTGCATCTGCCCATGGAGACAAGAATTTTCTTCAGCCAGTCTGGTGGTTTTGTTTGTCATCTCCATAAACTGCACCTGTAACTCCTCACACCTTTGGCTGAGGGAGCTCAGATAATATGAGCCCTCTTCTTCTGCAGCCAGTTGGGTCTGAAGCTCCTCAACCGCCTTCTGTGAGACTTCATTCTGCTTATCCTGTGCAAGCAAAGCTCCAGCAGGCTCTCTCATTTCTCCTGCCCTCTGCTGAGGAAACAATTTCATGCACAATTCCTCAGTGGAGCTTTGGATGGGCAGTGGCACTGGAGTATTCATCAGGTGCTCAATGGTCTCCTGCAGATGCCTGCATCTTTCTTGCAGCTGCTTGGTGAGGGCAGCTAGTTAGCATTTTTCTGCTGGAGATTCTCCGCCTTCTTGCATGCTTCTGGAGAGCTTCCCTTTCTCAGGAGATGGTTCTCCATCGCAAGGGCACCGTGTTGCCGCTCCAGTTCTTCCAGGGCGTGCTCCAGCAGCCAGCTGCATGTGCTACCAGGAAGCACCAAGTCTTCCTCTGCAGACTCTGGCACCTGCAGCAGAGCATCTGCCACAGCCTTGCATGTTGTGTGCTGCCCAGTGCTGTGGCTTTCGGCGATCTCTCCTGAGGTGCCAGCTGGAAAGACTGAGGCTCAATCTGGCGGCTGGCTGCTGCCAGGGCCCGGGGCCCATTTCCATCAGGGGAGTAGGAGCTCTGCATCTCCTGATGGCCCTGGTGCCCAGGAGGGCCTTTGGACCAGGCCCTGCAGGGGGAGGCAGGCAGCTCGCCCTCGAACTGCTCCAGGATGTACTTTATGAAGAGTCTCCTCCCCAGCTACAGCTTATTCTGGAGGTGGCGGATGTGGGTGGGGTGGTAGCCATCTGTCTCCCAGCGGAGCTTGTTGAGGACATCCTGGAGCTTGCTGCAGGCTGCCCTTCAGCTCATGCTGTGCCTCACCATCTCCTCGGCCAGCTGCCGCTGCAGCAGCTCCTGTGCCTCGCAGAGATCAGCCTCCTTCCAGCGCAGCAGCTGGTGGGTCTCTGCTGCCTGCTGCCGCTGATTCAACTCCTGCAACCGCTGCGATGGCAGCTGCGTGCCACAGGTCCACAGCCCGCACCATCCCACGTCATGGCTGAAGGGATGGGGAGCAAGCAGTCAGCCACCGAACGCTGCTGCCAACAGTCACCAATGGGTGTGTTCCCTGGGTCTGCAAGGGGCAGCAGCCCCCTGACCCCCGGCAGCAACTGCCTCCCTTCACTGTGCAGAGGCAGACAGCATCTACCATGGGCCAGGGGTGGGCGAGTGCGGCCTCATATGTGTGTCCTGGCCCCGACCACTCAATAGATAGGTAGGGCACTATGGCCTTATATGGAATGTTCTGTCCCCCCCCGCACTATGGCCTTTGTGGCGGGTTGACCTCGGCTGGCCACCAGGTGCCCACCAAGCCGCTCTATCATTCCGCGTCCTCAACAGGACGGAGGGAAGAAAATAAGATGAAAAAGAACTTGTGGGTCAAGATAAAGGCAGTTTAACAAAGGAAAAGCAAAGGCTGCACATGGAAGCAAAGGAAAACAAAAAGATTTATTCTCTACTTCCCATCAGCAGGCGATGTCCAGCCACTTCCTGGGAAGTAGGGCTTCAGTACACGTAGCAGTTGCTCCAGAAGATAAATGCCTTAATAACAAATGTCCCCTCCACTCCTCCTTTCTCTTAACTTTTATTGCTGAGCATGATGTCATATGGGATGGAATATCCCCTTGGTCAGCTTGGGTCAGCTGTCCTGGCTATGTCCCCTCCCAACCTCTTGCCCACCCCAACCTCCTGGTCTTTGGAGGGGGGTTGGATTTGGAGAGACAGCCTTGATGCTGTGCAAGCACTGCTCAGCCGTAGCCAAAACACTAGTGTGCTATCAGCACCTTTCTAGCTACAAATACAAAGCACAACACTATGAGAGCTGCTATGAGGAAAGTTAACTCCACCCCAGCCAGACCCAATACAGCAGGGAATAAATATCTGCATGTGCTGTTAGTCACTCTGCCTATTCCAATCTCACCTAGCTGTTTTTTTCAAAGACTGTGCATCCTGTATCTGTACTAGCAGAAATAATTGCGGGCAAGAACTTTCTTAAGACTGTATGCAGAGCTACAAGAGATCTTTGTTTTCCTCTGGGGCATAATTACTCACTTTTGTCACCACAGCTAATGTTAACCCTGTTAACCTTACCTATTAAGGTCTATTAGCAGCACCTCTCAAGTTTTTCTGCTTTTGTTCATGATGGGTAGGGTAGCAAGAGATGAGCTCAGAGCATCTTGAGTAGTGTGATAAGAAGGAACCTTATTCCATGCTGTAAAATCCTACAAGGTGGCACAGCATCTGACTAAATCATGCCCCCCAAGTCTTTGCCCTGCTCCCTGCTCCTCACATAACTGACTAAGGGTGAGAAGGTCCAGGTCACCTTGCTGTGACATCAGGTCATGGAGTACAGAGAGGACATGACTTTGCACTGCATAAAGGTATGAAGTTCTCCCTTAACAGTGCATTACATGAGACAAAAAAACAACTTTGCCGAATGGGAAACAAAGATTGCATGAGTACATGACTAACTTACCTGTTCGCTAATGGAGCTGTCATCCCTGGATACAGCTAAAGCTGTGACATGGGCCCAGCAGTTGGCCATGCAACACCTGTGCTCCATTCCTTTTCTAAGACAGCAACTTTCACCACCATAAAGCTCACTTTAAAATACTGTATAAAATGAGCTCTCTGAGCTGCAGAATAGAACCTTACACACCAATACTCAGTTTCTTTCATTAGTCACCATAATCTGATTTCCTCTTCTTGTGAGAAGTTAGACTGTGACAAATTATTTGAACCAACAAACCTACCATAAGTATGCATTGTTAGTAGTATTCACAGAAGAGGAAAATAGAAATAAAATACATTTTGCTGAGACTTCTCTTTTGCATGACATTATGAACATAGTGCCTTTACTGTTAGTAAGGAAAAAGAAGCACATTTTCAATAATTATCTGTGAATACCATAAAAGATCATATATTTCTATTTCCCTTCACTAGAATATAGTACAGTTTTTCTGTACAAGTACTATATGAGGTAGTTGTAATTCTAGCTGCCAGCTAATCTATGCTTGAGTGCATTATAGACAACCCAATCTCCTCCCAAACCTCACCCAGAGACAGATTATTATTTCAGGGGAATTGCTGTTTTATTTAATATAGTAATTATATATATAATCTGGTTTATAATACTGTCTGTACAATTCTGTAGACAGATGTTTTACTCACTGTGGCCATAAAATGTAAGGGGATCTATGATTAAATATTAATCATTTATATAATGTACCTTATATTTTTTAAGGAGTAAAAGGAGGGTTAGACTGCATTTGGCCCATATCTGAATTTATGAAATAAATAAGGATCATTTTCACCCTTAGTATATGTTCTGATGTAAGCACATGTCTGGGGCCAACAATCAGGGAGAAGGGACCTGGAGCAGGACTTATGATCTCATAGAGAATAAAGAAAGAAGTAGTTAGTCATGGTGAATAATGTAAGAATATAGGTACTGACTTCCTGGAACATATGAAAGGTCCCTCTAGTCCATATTCTGTCTTAGACAGTGGATAAATCAGTGGAATTGTTATTTTCTTGGAAAGCAAAAGATGCAGAGTGATGGGATCAAGAGAATGATAAAACAAAGTGAAGAGACACCTACCTCAAGTGTATGTACACAAATGCATTCAACCTGGTAAAACAGGAAGGAGGAACTGAAGCACTGCATATGGTCAGAAAACTATGACATTGCAGGAATAACTGAGATGTGATGCGACATCTCTCAGGGGAGAAGGGGAAATCACTCTATGTGAAGCAGCAGCTCAGATGTGGGGAGCTCTTGTACGGGGTGGGCAAAAGGCTGGGCAAGAGTTTGTGGGTCAGAATCAGAGAAGAGGTCGGTGAAGGTGACATCATAGTGGGACTGTGTTACAGACCACACAATCCAGCTAAGAAAGTGGACAACATTTCTCATTAAAAAAAAAAATAAATCTTTAAACAACTCAAGGAAGTTTCTGGATCATAGACTCTATTCCTTAACAGGGGACTTTAACCTCCCTAACACCTGCTGGAGGACAAAATGGCAGGATGCAAGCAATCCAGGGAATTTCTGGAGGGTGTCAAGGATAGCTTCTTGATACAAGCACTGGATAGGCCAACTAGTCTTGTGCACAGCTGGTTTTGTTATTCAGAAATGAGGAAGAAGTGGTTGGGGATGTGAATCTCGATGGCAGCCTTGTCTGTAGTGACAATGAAATAAAGAAGCTGAAGATCCTGCGGAGAGTGAGGAAGGCAAGTACTGGAGCACAGACCCTAGGTTTTAGGAGAGCTGACTTTAGCTTACCCAAGAGCTGGTAAGTGGGATCCCATGGGAGGCAGCTTGGAAACACAAAGGAACTCAGGAAAGCTGCCACATCTGTGAGGACAACCTTCTCCAGGTGCAAGACTGTCTGTGCTGATATTCAGGAAGGCAAGCAGACTTATCAGGACACCAGCTTGACTAAACAGGGAATTTGTAATTGAGCTCCAGTCCAAAAAGGCTGCACAAGAGGTGGAAGCGGAGACAGACTACAAAAGAGGAATTTAGGGGTACTCTTAGGTGATATTAAGAAAGCCAAAGCTCACCTAGAGTTGATGTGTTTGAGGGACATCTAGAGCAACAAGAGCTTCTATTGAAACTTTGGGAGTAAAAACTTTGGAAATAAAAACTTTGGAACAAAGAAAATTTGGGCCCGTTGCTGAAAGGGGCAGATGATTTAGTGACAGCAGGCACAGACAAAGCTGTGACCAATCAACAAGCCCCTTGTGGTGGTGCATTTCCCCCCCTCCCTTGGGCCACTCTACAATCTCAGGAATTCCTGTTAGGCCTTGGCCTTTGTGTAATGAGTTGGGAGGTGAAGCGCCCCTTGGCCTTACCAGGAACCCTTGCATGGCTAAGTTGGGAAGCGGCACTGACCGTACCAGGAACTCCTGTTGCCTGGCCAAGGTGGAGAATGAGAACAGTAATAATTCGTCATCCCCTGACAGCCTTGGAACATTCCTTACCTGGATCGTAGCTGGAGTGGAACAGTACTATTGTTACTAGAATTTTGAGAATTCCAGTAATTACTGACCCGGACTGTGGCCAGGATGGAAATTTACTGATGACTAAAGCCAATCATCTTGCGACCCTATAAACACCGGTCCTAAGTGAGGCCCTTTGAGCTCTCCTGGACTGCAGCGGATTGCACCCAGCATCTCCCTCTGAGTGGGATGCTTCTCAGAGCTCGCGAACTCTCAGGTTTGCTAAGTTCAGAGGACCGTCACCGAAAGCTGACAACGGGACCTGGGCCAAAACACTTCAATCCTTGACGCTCAACCCTCACCTGTTGAGGAATGCCAAGATATTTGAAGTGAATATTTCACTGAACTCGAGGAGAATTTTTAACAGATATACCTTTGTACACTTATATATTCTTGTGTCTGTGTGTGTGTGTGTGTGTGAATTGATTTAGGTACCCAATAGCAAGTATAGTATAAATATTGCCATCTCGAATCTGTAATTAAGTCACTCGTGTGATTGTAGTAAATTCTATTGACTCACTTTGTAAGTGTTAAATTAGTCAATGATCAAGTGCTGCTAAAATCTTGTGATCCACCTTAAAACTGTGAATGAACCTTAGACTGCTACTAGACACATATAATACCTTAAATGTAAACAGTTGACCAAATCTGGGACTAGGAGTGGAGCCAGACGCACCTAAGCTCCATCAGGAGTTTAGAAAGCAAGGGGGTCTTCTCTGAAACTCATGACTCAATGGGAGGGTCTCCCCTACCCTTTTGCATCTTCAGTCTCTTCATAAATCATTCTAGCTCAATTCTAACTCGATTTTTCCTTAGTATGTTTCATCCATGTAGTAAGTCATAGAGTGAACCTTGTCATTGAACTTTGTTAAGTTGCACCTTTATAAAATCATATTAAAACCACTTTTGCTAATACCTTTGACAGTGATTCTTTAAGTGGCCTTAAATCACTCATCCATGACACCCCTACACTGGAAGAAGTCTCAGAGGAGACGAGTACAGGCGATGTGCTCATGAAGCTCAAGGAAGAATGTAGGGAGTGACCACAACAGCTGCAAAGATAGTTTAACTTATCTCAACACAAAGAGGACCAAACTTTGTTTTAAATAAATGGTTATATCAGTTGAGTGGATCAACTGGTTGTCTAAACGGTTTTCCCAATGTTAACAATTTCCCAGAGTTAAGTAAAGGAGTGTGAATGTATTCCCAAGTTATCCAGATCAGCAAGGGTGAAGTGTAGCTGTAGCTTAGTCCAAGATAGGTTATAAAAACTGAACAACAACCAAATGAACTTCAAAGAGAGCAACAGATCTGTGCTGGCTTCAACCCGCATATTCTTTCCTTGCAATGGGCGACAACCAGTTTTGTGGTGGTGCGCATATAGAGACTGGCAATGGGAATCACATTTGCATCGTGATCCGAGTGTATATTGCAAGTGCTATGTTCTGCCAAGTGTAGTGTATTGCAATTTCAGTACATTACTGTATCACTCTGCTAAATCAAATCCCATGTAACATATACAAATAAGTAAATTTGGTATTAAATATTAACTCCTCCTCATGTAGAATATCTCAATGAACATGGTCAGAGAATATTAGACTCTGGCAAATGTCGTCAGTGGCATCTTTGCCTTAGACATCGTCAATGTCTCCCAGGCCTCTGTGATTAGCAAAAGGGTTTAAGGAGGTCAAGAAAAAACATTGTTACACTGGAGCAAGTTCAGCCAGGGAGGTCACCAAGATGGTTAGGGCCAGAGCACTTGCCCTGTGAGGAGGGGCTGAGGGAGCTGGGCTTGTTCAGTCTGGAGAAGAGATGGCTTTGGAGGGACCTAACTGCAACCCCTAGTGCCTACAGGAAGGGTGTTGAGGAGATGGAGCCAAGTTCTTCACAGTGGTGCATCGCGGAAGGATGAGAGGCCAAGGTCGTAAATCAAAACAAGAGAGGTTCAGACCAAATATGAGGAAAAACTTTTTCACCATAAGGGGCAGCCCAGCAGTGGAGCAAGTTGCCCAGACAGGTTGTGCTGGCTCTATCCTTGGAGGTTTTTCAAAGTGCTGAGCAACCTGGTTTGATCCCATAGCTGGCCCTGCTTTGAGCAGAGGTTTGGTGAGACACCTCCTGAGGTACCTTCCACTCTGAGTGAATCTGTGATTCTATGCACTAGGGATACATGAAATAATGAGAAAATAAACCATGATACTAGACACTCCCTGTTTCTAGAAACCTTAAGGTGTGTCCTGAGCCAGAAATTGTGTTTGCATTTTATGCTTAATGACATTTCTTCCCTGAATTAGACTAATTAATTTATATCTTCTGCGTTAAGATTGTCAAGATTGTCCTGTGACAACAGCATTAAAGGCTCTTGCAGTAGCTTGTTGGCAACCCATTGCCCCCCAACTTATTCAAGTCCCCTTTTGTATTATGAGAAACTGTGATTAATTGTTCTTTATTCCTGTTCTCAAAGCCATTTATGATTTTATTTGTGGATTTTTTTTTTTCATTTTCTACTCCTCAGTCACCTCAAAGTTGAAGAATCCTGATCCATTCAATACCTTTGAACATAACTCTCGCCCTTCTCTGAGTCTTTGCTTACCTTTGCTATACCTTTTTTGAATAGGTGGCGATGAGGACAACCAGATCTGCACACAGTATTCAGGATTTGAATGCACTGTAAATGTACACAGTAACATAATGATGTTTCCTGATTTGTTCTCTATTCTTTATTAATAATTCCTAGCTTGTTTATTTGTCTGGTACAGAACACTATGTTGTTGTGAGATGTTTTCACAGAATTATCCATAACAACGATTTCTGCTCTGAGTGGTAATAGCTAATTTAGAAGCTATCACTGTGTATACATACTTAGGCTTGTTTTTCTCCAGGTGCATTACTTTGCGTTTGTCAACACTGGATTCATCCACCACTTTATCACCCAGCCACTCAGTATCATGAGACTCTTCCCTAATTCTCTTCAGCTGGCTTTGAATTTTAATAACCAGAAAAATGTTAAGGTATCAGGAAACGTGTCACCTCATTGTGGTATCTTCTTTTCCAGACAAATGAGTGCACTGAACGGTACAGGTCCCAGCATAGTACACCATTGTATTTCACTGGTAACTCCCCACTCCAGCTGCTCCTTTAATTTCCTTTTAACAGGCTCCCTCATAATTATGATTCCTCTTTGTGAAACTTGAATTCTTGCAGAAGTTCTGGGAGGATTTTTGCTCCTAGAAAAAAGTTACATTTGAAGTCATGGTTGCCACCATCAGAGTGGCTCTTAGGAAGGATCCCACAAAGCCAGTTTGTTTAACAGCACTGTTTAACAGAACTTAGTTTCACTCTTGCATCAGTCTTTCCTCCTCTGTCATTTGTAAATCAATTTTGCCCTGCTGTTAGGCTGTTCTCTTAAATGTGTTTCTACCATCAAATTTCTGATTCTCTTTATGCCCATACCATTTTAGCCCCACATTATTTTTAGACTCCTGGCATTTATCTAGACATCTTGTCTTATTCTGGTTCCCTATTTTTATGTGTTCTGTTTACAAAGGTCTTTATTTATTGAGACTGCACTTTGACTATATCTTACCTGAATTTTATTCACACCTGCCGTATCTGCGGCAGGTGAGATGTATGGAGTTATCATAAGCCATAGGGTACCGTGAACATGCTTCCATGTGCAGCTGGGGATATCACACTTCTTGAAGCGTAATCCCTGCCAGCTCTCTCCTTCCCCTGCCCCCTGAAAGTCTGTCTCTGCATTGCTAATTCCTTGGAGTTGTCTTACTGGCACAACTGACTCCATAACGCACGAAGTAAAATATAAATAACACAAATGTGTAGGAAGATTGATCAAAGAGCTTTTAAATTCTAGGGCTAAGTGAAATCTGCAGGCAATGGGGCACACTGGGCCTTTTAGACAATCTCTGGGAACTGTTTGAGTTGCACAAGTTGGAAATTGCCTCATCTGTTAAAATACAGCATTATACTGCAGTATGCCTGATTTTCTTTCTCAGGATTACACTAAAATCTTTCTATATATAAAACCACTTTATGTTGTCATTGTCATACTCAGTGTAGAGTCAAACATTGCAAGGACACCAGGATTTTTCTGGTTTGCTCTGGAGAAAAGGAGGTATAAAAGGGAAAATAACCCTTAGAGCGTGACAGGAACTATCTTTATCTTCACCAGTCAGGGATCTTATCCACCTTTAGGAAGAGCAAAATTAGATTATTCTCTACTGAGAGAAAAAAATATTAATTCCATCACGATCCAAACACCCAGCTTTCATCTGCAGCAGATTTAGAATTTTTGCCCCAATGTGGAATTAAATTGAATTCATAAAACAAATGTTTAGAATGGAAGCCATGATTTTGTAATTGTATTTGGGAATACTCACTGCATTCAAGCCCAGTCCTTTGGGAGCAAAAATGACAATGAAACAGGCAGCTCAGTGCCTAATAAAATATCCTTTCCCCAAACTGATACTTTCTTCAGCTGCTTTATTAAAGACAAGGTATCTAAAAGAAAGAGATACTGTCTCACAGCACGAAACATTTTACATATTGTAAAATAAGACTAAAATGAAGTACCATAAGCATTGTTATAATGTGGGAAAATCTCATGTAATTAAATGAAACAGGGAAAATAATCTCCACAGAATCTTGTTATATTGGCTCTCCTGGAAGCTCAAGACTTTCCATGAAAATGCATAAAATATCTTCAGGAAAATTAAAGCAGATAATCTGCAATTTATAAGTGTTTATACAGAGCAATATTTGTTTACAGGTCTTTAACTGAATTCCCTCCTGAGCAGTCTATAAAACGTACCTGAAGATAAGTTAGAAACCCAACTCTGAGTCAAAGGATTCTTTTTTTTTTTTGTGGAGAGGAAGAATAGTCATTGTTATTACGACAGTGTAGTATCTCAAATCAGTTTTACTTCACTGATGCTTCCAATTTTGATCAGCAATTGTTCCTTTTAAAAAGAAGTACAAAAAAAAAAAAAAAAAAAACAGAAAGAAAAGTATAATCAGCACTTTACAGAATATATGTATTTGATGGGAGGATTTTAAATATACATGACAAAGATAATCTCTATTAAGTAATTAGCATTGTAAAAGATCCCAGGTGCTTTTTCAAATATTACCCATGGAGAAGGGGAAAACTTTTATGTAGGAATTGGTTACGAAAATCTTGCCTGATATGGCCTCTAAAACCAGTGTGGAAAGAATGGGTTTCCTGGTCTTCAGCTATACAGGACACGAGTTACCTTCCTGTTGTATGATTGGCAGAAAGCACTCACACTTTAAGAAAGGAGTCCAGAGACAAATTCTTTGTAAGAACTGTTTACATCAGTTTAGACAATCAAAAATAATTACATCACAGCCACATTATATACTGTATTTTGTGCCTATAATTTGTAATATAATCTAATCTGTAGAATGATTTTTTTCCCCATCAAGAGCTTAGTAGTGGATATTCTTGTGGCTATGCTTGAATGTGGATGAAATTACTGCGTACAGGAATTATTAACATTAGTGATAACAATAATTATACATTCCATTTTAACAGCGAGGAATAATTTGGGAAAATAAGTTTCTGTACAGACAGATTTGATGGATGCTTATTTTTCAGATTATATGCCAAACTCTGGAATGGAATAGAATAGAATAGAATAGAATAGAATAGAATAGAATAGAATAGAATAGAATAGAATAGAATAGAATAGAATAGAATGGAACAGAACGGAACAGAAGAGAACAGAATGGAATAGAATATTTCAGTTGGAAGAGACCTACAACAATCATCTAGTCTAACTGTCTGACCACTTCGGGGCTGACCAAAAGTTAAAGCATGGTATTAAGGGCATTGTCCAAATGCCTCTTAAACACTGACAGGTTTGGGGCATCGACCACCTCTCAGGGAAGCCTGTTGCAGTGTTTGACCAACGTCTCAGTAAAGAAATGCTTCCTAAGGTCCAGTCTAAACCTCCCCTGGTGCACCTTTGAACCATTCCCACGTGTCCTGTCACTGGATCCCAGGGAGAAGAGCTCAGCACCTCCCTCTAACTTCCCCTCCTCAGGAAGCTGTAGAGAGCAATGAGGTTGCCCCTCGGTCTCCTTTTCTCCAAACTAGACAAACCCAAAGTCCTTAGCCGCTCCTCATAGGACATGCCTTCCAGCCCTTTCACCAGCTTTGTGGCCCTCCTCTGGATGCATTCAAGGACCTTTGCATCCTTCTTAAATTGTGGGGCCCAGAACTGCACACAGTACTCCAGGTGAGGCCGCATCAACACTGAATACAGCGGGATAATCCCCTCTTTTGACCGGCTGGTTATGCTGTGTTCGATGCACCCTGGGATGCGGTTTGCCCTCTTGGCTGCCAGAGCACACTGCTCAGACTACTTGCTCGGACTTCCACTGAAAAAACTTCTTCTCCTTTCAGTAGTCTTTTCAACACTTGGATGTGTTCCTTTACAGCTGGCCTGCACTGTAGCTCTCCTAGTAAGGGCTGACTTACCACTAGTAGTGCTGTATAAAGCACATTGTGCATTTATAGCAATGCAACAGTAGAAAAGACAATATTTGTAGTATTAGCAGAAACCAGTTAATTAAGAGACGATGTTGCTTACTGACAAATGTCTGTATAAGATATTTTTTTAAACATAGGTCCTTTGGTGTCACCCCTGCACTTCTGCAGCCTCTGTGCTAAAAGTCTGCCTGATAACATTAAATTATGCAAAATGATAGAAATGTTCTCTTAATTTCACTGTAAGTAAAACAGAGGCATAACTTAGCTGGCTGTCTTTGCCAACATAAGTGTTTTTTGAATGTCTTGCTTGAAGTAAAGTGCCACCAATAAGCAAGGACCTAAGATATTTTTAAGTCTGCATTGTGATCCAACCAAAATACCTCTGGGCTGTTTTCCCTGATATTTTGAAACTTCTAGCAAATGATCAAAGAAACAGCCTGTTGGCATAAGAGGAAGTGCTGTGACTGATTGATAAACACCTAAAACTGTGGACTTTGCCAGCCTTACAAATCAGGAAATGGCTTGCTTCAAAGACTCAGTAAATGAACATTTCTAAATGTGCTTAGTGTGGATAATAATGTTGCCGTTTGTCTTCCCATATTTAATCCTACTAGGCATATTGAATGATACATTATAAACAAAATTGCATTGGACAGGAGAAAACAAGCATGTGAAAATAAACATAAAATAGGATTTTTGAAAAATCAAGATTTAAAATGATCTTGAGGAAACAACGGTGTGACCTGGTTAAAAAGGAAAGCAAACATGGACATTCATCTCACGAGGGTCGTAGAATATTTATTTTCCACAGAAACAATCTCTTAAAACAATGTAAGAAGAAAACACAAAAGAGATGTTCCAAAGAAGCTGACATCCTGTCATCTAAAGACAACCTCCAAGCCATTAACATATTTGACAACAACCTCTTGTATGATAACACATTGCTGTAATGACCTCTGTCTCAGAGTTAGGTTCTCTCAGTTCTCCTAACCTATGCCGTTATTCTGTGTGGCGACCCCATTTCACACTAAGCAATAGCCATCCTGAAATTACTGCTTTTTTCTCTTTTTTTGTCTTCTAGTGCTTCATCATATCAAAAGCAATCTAGAAAGTTCAGAAGAGACAATTCATTTGTTTTGTAGTAATCCCTGAGACTCAAGAGTCAGAGATCTGTTTCATTTGGTGCCTCTGACGAAATGACCAACGCTTCACTGACACAAACTTCTGCACAACTATCCAAACATCTCACTCCACTTCCTCCAGTCTCAGATTCAAGATTCAAGGTTCCCCTCTACATACCATTTACAGGCAATAAAAAACCAGAAATGTACTGTCCAAAAATAGTATTTGACAACTACATGTAATTTAACTTCTTCAGATTCCCCTTCAGATCCCTTGGTTGTTTACCAAGATGAGTATTCTATGGATGCAATAAAACTGATGGATTGGGTAAACAGCAAGCCACAAATTTCTTTACGTAGTTCACTATTACAATATATTTCTGTACTCTTTTTTCTGTCTGTC
This sequence comes from Calonectris borealis, assembly GCF_964195595.1. Classification (NCBI taxonomy): domain Eukaryota; kingdom Metazoa; phylum Chordata; class Aves; order Procellariiformes; family Procellariidae; genus Calonectris; species Calonectris borealis. Next base: position 26,324,151 of record NC_134314.1, read on the forward strand.
AAAGTATGCATTTGAGTGGTGACCACATTTTTTGCTATGACAACCTCTCTCCATCATGTAAAGTTTCCTTCCACAGAATTTTCATTTTTGCTTATTTACCTTCATTTTATAATTTTTTCCCTTTCCTAAACTGCCCAAAACCTCTGATTGTTTTGTTTCCTGCTCCGCCCCCCCGCCCCCTGCCCCAGGTCAAACGATCTTCTCTCTAAATCATAAATCAAGTTTTACATTATCAAAATGGTTTCATTTTTATGCAGGATTTCAGGTGGCAAAACCAACCCAGCAGGAGTGCGTTCAGTAGTGACACAGAGTCGAGTCCCGTTGAATCTACTTCATCCAATGCCGTGAATCAGCAGTCCCAACTGCTTATTGCCAGAGTGCTGTAAAGGTACAATTCCCCACAGCTTACACCTATTTTTTCTTCTTTTTATTTTCAATGCATGTGTGTCCATTTGTTTGTGTAAAACAGTGTACTTTTAAAATAAAGCCATATCTTGTATGCTTTCTATGCCACTAGGTACAGTACTCTTGTCTTTCTCATCCACATCTAGGTCCATCTAACTCCATGCACTAAGTGGTACAGACTGGTTCACATTTATATTGTTTATACCCTACTGCATAGCAGCAGAAATGCAACATTGCATAACAGTTATCCAAGAACCTTTTGTGTCACCTCCACACCAATTTATACTACAATTTATAGCATTCTGGTTGACAATGGCTGGGTTAGCTTTGTTTTACTTAATTTGTGCTTCATCAATCATGTGCAGTCCCCCATGGGGGGCCATCATACTGCCAGTAAGCCTTTTGACAGACATCGCTTGTTTCCTGCAATAGGAGTTTAGTAACCTTATCGTGAAAACACAAGGATTTCAAATTTCACAAGGATTTCAAAATCCTGAATTCCTGGGTTTCACTTGAGATACCTCCTGCCAATTCCAAAGGTCTTCTGAGTTGGTTGCTCTGAGACCAGCAGCTAAACATCAGGCTCTCCCTCTGAGACATTCCTTTAAAGGAAAATAGAGTACACAAGTAAGGCTTTGCAAATGCACAGTCCACTGCATTGTTCTCCATATGCAATTTCCTAATGTGCCGGTAACCCAAGGCAAAAATTTGGAACATCATAGGCTAAAGCCATTCTTTGACAAGCGGTGCTCTAGCAGGATAATATGGAGAACACCTTTTGTAAGATGACATGTTTCAAGAGTTTAAGAGACAGCAAGGCCTCAAGCTCATTCCTGGTAATCTGTAAATGCAGCAGTCATTTTGTAAAATTTAAGTATAGGCAGTACAAGCAAAGATAAGAAAAAGGAGAAGAGAAGGTCTTTGCCGCCTGTGTCAGGGACATTTTGTAATGGCACTTCCTTGCTGTGTCTTTGCAGTATGTTCTTTGTAGCAAGTGAACCAAGGTCCCCTTTGTGCTTTGGGTGTCTGTCAAAAGTGAGTTGGGCCTTTAAGATCAAAACTGGAGTGCAATCCCCACTTGTTGAGAAGCTGCTCACTTTTCCTTTCCCAAATTGTACAGTGAGCTACTGGCAACGCTCCAGTTACCAAGGACTTTTTATTTGGTCCGTAACTACATGGAGTTTGACTATGTGCCCTATCATGAGAGGTTTTCCACCTACTGTGACATAGTGGATGGAGTGCTCCATCCACTCTCTTGTCCCCCTGATACCATTCCCTGTGTCCAGAACCTATAGGAGGAAGCAAGCAGATTATGTCTCAACTCTGCAACTCAGAGGTTGTCTGTATGCTCCCAAACTTATCTGTTGGATCACCAATTCTGCAGTAATCCTTCCAAGCCTTGCTTCAGATACTGTCACCAATGGACTATCCACATCCTGGGTGGGTCCAAAGATGTGGCTCAACAACAGGTAGACACTGGAATGGGGAAGGTGATTGGGGTTGGAGCTTTTTTTCACTCCTGCACAAGCTGTCTCTTAAGTCTATTTCAAGCTATGGAAACACTTGTATTTTTGTAATTTGGTTGTCAAGTACACTCAGTTATATGACCTGCAGGCACCGTCGCAGTACTGTACAATTACAACTTATTTGGACTTCCAAGAGGACAAGATTTCTGCACTGAAAATTTTTATATTCCCTTCCACCTGTAGGAGAGAAAGCAATGAATTATGCACTTAAAGTAGTTTCCAAACATTAAGAAATACTGAGTATTCCTAAAGACTTACAAGGAAGAACTGTTATTTGTATTAAATAAATCCTAATTTGATTTGTTGAAGTTATGAAGTTCTGGCCTGGCTCTGCATGATCAAAACAAAAATAACTTACTTAAAAATAAATTAAAAAGTATATCCATATCAACAACTTCTGTAAACAACTCATCTAATGGAAAGAAAGTGAATGTGTAATGCAAAATCATTTACAAAGAATGCAAGGGATTAAGGGGATTCACAACTATCAAGAAAATTGAGAGTTTATGCCAAGAGCCAGCTCAATCCCTCTAGCAGAGGCTTTATTTCTGTAAACAAAAGGAACTTAAAATGCATCAAATTTAGGTTCTGGGTATCATGTTTATGCTCTGCAAATTAGGCATTTTACTGTAATTTTAACTCATCATCTGACATAGCAAATCCAAATGAGACCGTAATGGTTCTTCTATTACAGGCTTCGTTTCTAATTACCAAGATCATCTGATAAGCCCCAGCCTTAGTTTTCAGGGGACAAAATATTTGGAAGTAAAATAGCCTGGCTAAACTGATTTAATATAAGACTGAGGGCAGAAGATTATAAGAATATAATTTACCATGATATTCACAAACCCCAGAAAGGCAGAGCACTGTCATGAACATTTGTGAAGGTGTATGGGTTTCGATACCATTGCAAGTAGAAGGTAATGAACAGGAAGCAGCTCAAGGGTGAAGTGTATTTTAGCAACTTGGGAAAACTATTGAGCAATTGCAGAGAACTTGTAATGATTTTCAATATATCTCTCAAAGACAACAGGGAATGTCAATTTTCAAACTCTGCAGGAAAATTTTTGTAGCTAATCATTCTCATTTAGAATCACACAGAACACCTCCAGGCTTTTATCAGCTCCATGTTTAGCGTGGACTGAAAAACAGGATTGAGTATGATGTTTTTATTCTTTTCCCCTAGAAACAGGGATTAACATAATTCTTACATATTTCTGAAGAACAGAAAAAATATCAGAATATATTAAATTTGATATGATTCATATTTCTTCCAAAGCAAATCACATCCATAGGCTCCAAATTCCAGGTTTAAGCAACAAGTTGTATCACAAATTGTTTGTTAAGGGATGTTAGGAGCAGCCACCACCTCCAGCAGCCCTGGCCCAGGACTCCCTCCCTGGAGCCCAGACGGGTGCCCCAGTGACCTGGGGTCTCTGTCCAGGCTGAGGGACACGGCTGCCGCTTTCCCACCTGCAGGTTCATCCAGTAGGGAAGCTGAGCACATATCACAGAGACACACACAGAGACACACACAGGTCATGGACACGGCTAGCTACACAGAGAGGGCGCTGCCTTTGACTGCACCTAGATATGGGACTGACATAAGAGGTAAGCACAGAGAGCCCCGTCCCCTCCTCCTCTTGGGCTGGCAGAGACAGGAGGTCACACACAACACTGTCCTGCCCCATGAGTCCCCAACTCATGGGCTGGTCCAGCTCAGTGCTTGGTGCAAACAGACACACATGCTCACACACTCATTCCATGGGCACCCCACACCCATAGGTCTCCCCAATACCCACACAGAGCCTCCACCCACCCGATATTCCTAACTGGACCCAGGGCCTCCTCACTCGTCGGTGAGTCCAGCATGGAGTTTACTGGTAAATGACACACACCCTCCACGCACACCAAGATTGGGGCAGATACAGACACTCACCACCCCCAGCAGCTGGCACCAGGCACATCAACTGTGGCCTATGGTCACGCTCCAGCCGCTGGCACTGAGCCCCTCATTCACCTCATTCATGCCAGTCCCTCCCAGTAGCTGGTTTTTGGGTTTCCCCCTTTTCCTTATCATCTAATTTGACAAGGTCCTTGAATACATGACCTTAAGGGAGCAGATGCTCTCTCCTTCCACACACCCTTACATTATTAGGTTAAGTATCACAGAATCACAGAATGGTTGAGGTTGGAAGGGACCTCTGGAGATCATCTGGTCCAACCTCCCTGCTCAAGCAGGGCCACCTAGAGCCAGTTGCCCAGGACCATGTCCAGATGGCTTTTGAATATCTCCAATGATGGAGATGATATTCAAGTAATCTGTAGCTTGTCCATAGAAAAATTGCGTGAGATTAGGACAGGAAAGAATTTCACAAAGCCTAATTTTACACACGTAAGTGCCTTAAACTAGGTGATTTCTTTAGACGCCCCATTTAGTCAAATGAAAGACATGGTCTGTAACTCAGGTGCCCAGAACAGCTCAGATTTCCAGGAAGGATGCAGAGCATCCTAGAGAACCTGGCCGCTTATGCACTGAGTTCGGTTCCTCTTCTATGCCATGTGAATCCTCCCCATTGTCCTGAGGGCAAGTGGCATGGCACAGCTCATGCTTACAAAGTTAAACCCTTCTCTCCATCCTCCTGTAAAGCTGCTTATTGACCTACGCTGTCTCCAAGCTGTGCTCTTCTGATTGGTTGGCCCAGGCCAAAACTGCCAGGGAGCATGTTAACAAGCAAACAGCATGGATGATCACGTGGCAGTCCTCCAACCATGTCTCACACTATTTAATTTACTATTATTAGGCATAGTCATGGAGGCTGTTCCTCATACCGTGCTTCTAGACATAATCATTATTTTTGTACGTCATGCCACTTAGGTCAACGGTGCCTATACTTAGGTCACGAATTCACTCATTTTGCAAACTGCTGTAGCCCATGAAGACTTTTACAGCTCTCAGTCATTCTGCCAGAGGTCACTCTTCTCATAGCTCTTCCAGGGGAAGGATCATGCAAACTCTCCGTCATCCTTTTCAGGCAAAGTCAGTCAGATTAACTTAACCTGTCAATGAAAGTGGTTTAAGCTAAACTGACTAATTTTGCCAAAAGCATATTAAGGAGAATTCACATGATCCCTCCTGCTGACAGGGCTTGGGCGGTCAGAGTCATCAGCCGGAAGCCAGCAACAGGTCACTAGTAGAGAGGAAACATGAGGGGTAGTAAAACCCTTATATGGGAGGTGGCTTTTGTGGATCAGGCACCAAAATGCAAACAAATTAAACGTTGTGTGCATCTGCTTGCTTAATGAACAGCTGCATGCAATAATCAGACTGTTTTCTGAGAAAGTAGGGATAAACTAATATAAGCTAGAGGTAATTATCTTATCAAGTGAGTGAAAAGTTCACTCTGATGGGTGAACCAATTACGGACTACTGTGCATTTAAAGATCTTGTGACACAAGGCTATCAGTGACTTGTTTTAAACAGAGGTTGATGCCATTGCAAATCTTCTGAGCTCCATGCAGCTAAAAGCTTTGCAATAAACACAGCTCTGCAGTCCTGTAGCTGCCATTTGAATAAGGGCCTCTCTTTTAGGGAAGAAGTCCTTGCCGCTGGAAAGAAGTTTAAGTATACATGTGTACTGTGGCTGACAGCAGCTGGTAGCATTAAGGCCTTCTCCTTCTGGTCTCGCTGATGTAATCACAGATAATATTACGTACTGGTGCCAGTGGTGCTCAGCTGGCAATGACCTACAATGGACACCCCAGGTGCACGGTCACAGAGGAGGAGGTAGATAGCCCCAAATGAGAAAACCTACATCTTCAACAAAGTAAGAAGGAAAAGGTTATGCTTTACCCTCTGTACAGCATCTAGATGAGGAAAGGAAAGGAAAGGAAAGGAAAGGAAAGGAAAGGAAAGGAAAGGAAAGGAAAGGAAAGGAAAGGAAAGGAAAGGAAAGGAAAGGAAAGGAAAGGAAAGGAAAGGAAAGGAAAGGGAAAGGAAAGGAAAGGAAAGGAAAGGAAAGGAAAGGAAAGGAAAGGAAAGGAAAGGGAAAGGAAAGGAAAGGGAAGGGAAGGGAAGGGAAGGGAAGGGAAGGGAAGGGAAGGGAAGGGAAGGGAAGGGAAGGGAAGGGAAGGGAAGGGAAGGGAAGGGAAGGAGAAAAGAAAAGAAAAGAAAAGAAAAGAAAAGAAAAGAAAAGAAAAGAAAAGAAAAGAAAAGAAAAGAAAAGAAAAGAAAAGAAAAGAAAAGAAAAGAAAAGAAAAGAAAAGAAAAAAGAAAAGAAAAGAAAAGAAAAGAAAAGAAAAAAGAAAAGAAAAGAAAAGAAAAGAAAAGAAAAGAAAAGAAAAGAAAAGAAAAGAAAAGAAAAGAAAAGAAAAACCCATCTTGTCTTTGATGTATTGTCAGCAAGGATTCACTCATGACTCCATCTTTTATCCATAATGTTACACTGTAATTCTGATTTAAGAAGTCACATCTACCTTTCCTCTCCAGTGCCATAGCCCAAAACCCACCTAATTGTAGTGATATAACTCTTAATGGGTTTGTGGTTATAAGCAGCTGAAATTTGCATAGTGTTGTGGTCATACTCGCCCTGTTTTGTCTTCCTCCGCCCACGGAATTTGTTGTTTATTTTTTAACCTGAGGGATTCCAGTGAGCAGATTTGCAAATGGACAAGCAAACCATTGTGTCAGCACAACAATTAGGGGCTATGAATTATCGACAAAGGGGAAGCAAGTGGCTCAAAACCGAAAAGGGATGGAAGAACTCTGCTGCCTGTGAAAGAGCAACAGTGATCAGAGGGAAGGTATTTACTGCAATCTCAAGTACTTTGTGTTGAAAGCATGGAGTTGAAAGACATCGGCTGAGCCTGGATGCACGCATTTGTAAAGATCATGTTTTCAAGTTTACCTTAGCCAATTTTTAGAAAAGCGTCAGAAAGGCACCATTAGAGATGGCTCTTAAATGATCGGGGGATACTTAGTTTAGAAATTAAATCAGTCTGCAATTTTCCATCAAAGGCACTCAATTTTGAACTCTTACATTCCTATGGCAGAACCACAGTGTTGGGTGGCCAGAGATAAGCTGCAGCCGCTGCCGTTTACTCATGACATTCCTGGGATTTGTGCAGCATTGCTGAAAATCAGGTGACCTCAGTGAAAGGTGAAGCTGCATTGCAGCCCCTCTTCAATCTACTTCTGCATGTCCCAGCTTCATGCACTTGCTTCGCCTGGTATTGGAATGATATTCTCATTCAAAATTCAAGTGGCAGGTGTATCACTTATTTCTTCTTTCATACCATGGCAATTCATTGGTACCAAGACCACTGTTAAATGCCTTTAGTTTGAAGGAGTAGTGAATGACAACACACGTAGTCCTAAGATTTGACACAGTCTTTCAACCAGATAAGAAGACAGGCTGAATCACAAATACGTGGGGTAGCTTGTTCCCAGCTCCAATATTTGTTCACAGTGGGAGAGGTATCATGTCTGTGACAGAGTTCATGGTCACTTTCAGAAGAAACAGCTTTTCATAAAAAACAGCTTTGGAAAAAACATTTCATTGTCAAAAACACCTATGTGCTGCTGCCAAGACACTTTATTTCCTAAAGTGGTGCTCCTGAAAGTGACATTCAGCTTAACAGATCTCACTTTCACTTTCTTTTGGTGCACATGTCATGGTGTTTCCTGCTGATTGCCAAGCTGCAGATGGCTATATTTGGATTAGTGTGTCTTTTTTAGAACACTGATCTTTCTGTTATTGTCATCGTTAGTACAAATTACAGGACAATCTTTCTTGTCACCTGAGAGTCACTAAGGGAATTATATGAGCAAATTAGATCAAAGTTGAAGCTTAAATACAATAAAATACTAATAACACTTCTTGAACAATGTTTCTTATGTTGAGAATATGGCAAAGAAAATATACAGTCACTGTATTAGCAGCATGATTTTTTAATGAATCTCATGAATAATATGCTAACCTCAATTCTTTTTATAATGCCCTCTCATTTTCATTAGGAACAGTCTTACAAAATTTGAGTGCTGTAATTAAGGTAAATGTGTTTTTCAGGTAGGTAATCCCTTTTTGTTTATGCCTGCTAGCTACATATTGACTGTTCTCATTTGTATTAGCACACAGGCACTGTATTTTAATTAAATAAATAGAGTTTCCAATTAGCACACCTTAATACTTCACGTATTTGGCCTAAGCATTTGAAGTTGTCCAGGAATGTTCTTTATCACTGAAGTTAGTTTTGCATACTTGTCATGTGCAATTAGGTAGCTCCACTAACAGTTTACTCAGCACTCACTCAGCGACAACGTGCAAGTCAACTGAAATACTTATTTGCTTTTGCTGTTAACGAAGGAATAAACCATGTATTGAAATCAGGAAATATTCAAAGATCCTAGCATAGCAAATTATACATTGAAAGGCAATTGAATTTATATACCTATTAAATTGTTTCTGATATATATGAAAGTAATTTCTTATTCGGATCCTGCTACAACAAATCACTTCAGCATCAAGAAGTTTGGGGCCCAGCTCTGTTATCCATAAGGAAACAGAACTGTCACCTGTCAGCAAAGATCTGCCTACACAGGAATCCCCAGGTGCTGAAATACTTCTGTAATTTATCTATAATGTACTGTTAGTTAGCTGCACTGTTACCTGGAGACCCAAAATTTAGATCAGACTTATCTGGGAAAGATGTTAAAAATGGTAGTAGATGCACTTGTCAGAGTCACAATTAGTATTGACCTTAGTGGGTCTGGGATGCCCCAGTGGTGGCCTTTTGCAATTTGCTATGGACAGCACTAGATAGGCAGGAATGCTCAGAAATGTTCAGAAATGTTCAGGAATGCTCAGATGAGCCCACCTTTCCATTCTAAGTTTGATTGTCCCTAGTTCTAACAGGAAGAGTGAAGATCCAAGTAAAGATGCAGAGAATTAGAGTAATTCTTTGTCTTCTATTACCATTTCAAAGTTAGACATTTTTCCGAGTCAGATGTTTGAAATTAAACTCCTAATAGGCACAACACATTTATGTAACTATTGAAAATTTAGTTTGTATTTATATTTAGGAATGAGAAAGTGGACATAAACTGCCCTACAATATCACAATGTTCCCATTATATATACATCTTTTTCTACAGTGATATGCAAAAAGTATAGAAGGAAGAAGTTACTGTGCAAGGTGGATTGTGCTTTCAATCTTTGGATAAACAAAGGGAATAAAATATTCTCCTGTTACACCTGCTTGTAAAACAGAGAGTCAAACATGACAAATTGTAGCATTTCTGATCTGTTTCACTTTTTTTTTTCTGATATAAGGTATGTTCAAATAAGAGAATTATAAAAATTTTTAAAACAACGCAATCACAGATTTCATAGCACATTATCCTTCTCTCTCTAAGGCCGACCCTGCATCAGTAATCTTAGACCCAATGAGATATAGCTTATATTCCTAGCTGCTTATTTTAAATGACTAACAGACTATCACACATAGATTAGTGTATTATCTGTATTGCAAAGCCTCAGTTCTATGGCATGGTGAGCAACATATGGAAATGAGTTTGTCACTTCTCACTTTTGAATTAATTCTTCTGTTGGTCATATGTACATACATGCTTCTTCAAAAGTTGATAAAACTGGGTCCACTCAACAGAATGTCAGATATGGTACTCTGACCTATACATTATAATTTTAAAATGTAGATTATTACTGAATAATGAAGTGTTCCCATATCTCTGGTGATAGCAGCTTCTTACTACAAAATCATCATGACCCCAGAATTTTGCAAAGGAAAAGAAAAAATTGACAAAGGAACTAGGATGACTGATTGGAAGAAGCTTGAGAAACACTGCATAAATATACCATCTGAGGTAGAAATCCACAAAACTGAGTGAATCTGTGCCTGTGTACATGCAGATAATCACCCCTGAAAATGTAGAACAGCATAAGGTTGTTATAGGCACCATCTTATATACTAATCATGACAACAGAACATAATGAGAATTTGATCAGTGGGTCCATTTAACCTAGAAAAATGGACATACTTAGGCTAGTGAAGTCCCCTTCCACATGATTTACATTTGATTATTATTTTAGCTTTTTCCATTTGAAAATATAAATAAGTATCCATGACAAGCTTGAGCCACCTGGATGTAATTGCTGTCATCATTCATTTCAAATACTGTCCTGCCTAATACAAAATATATCTAAAAGATACAATATTTCACATATCAAACAACATGATCTGTACAAACTTCAGTGTTTCTGTCACCTAAATGCGGGGGTGAAAAGATTAGCTTTCCAATCTGAAAAGCCAATAGAGCAGAGTCCTGGCAGAAAATACTAATTTTAAATCCCAGGATCCATCATGAAGGACATGAGGACAGGAGCTTCTGGCAGCTTTGTCCTCTCAGTAATGAGAGCGTTAGTGGATCATAACTGTTCAGCATGTCACGATGACAGAGAGGAGCACTTGGATCTCACACAGCCTGAGCTTTACAGTTGACCTCCATCCAGAAACAAATCGGCAGTCACTGGAGATCAATGCTGCACAAACACAAAATACTACCTAAGTGGGGCAACTGTATTTTGTTGTCACTCCCATTTCCATTTCAGCCTATAGACCCACACAAAGTATATTATGGCAATTTTATCTCGAATTCACAGAGACGTAGACCACTGTGGCAAAGGATACCTTGAAGTCAAAAGGTTATGCTCTCCTTGTCGGTCGTAGCTATTATTAGCTGTGTTTCAGACAAACGCATATGCTGTAGCGGTACACCTTGGTGTTGTGGTTTAACCCCAGCCAGCATCTAAGCCTCACACAGCCGCTCGCTCACTCCCCCCGTAGTGGGATGGAGGAGAGAATAGGAAGAGTAAAAGTGAGAAAACTCATGGGTTGAGATAAAGACAGTTCAACAACTAAAGCAAAAGCTGCGCACGCAAGCAAAGCAAAACAAGGAATTCATTCACTACTTCCCATTGGCAGGCAGGTGTTCAGCCATCTCCACGAAAGCAGGGCTCCATCATGTGTAATGGTTACTTGGGAAGACAAACGCAATCACTCCGAATGTCCCCCCCTTCCTTCTTCTTCCCCAGCTTTATATGCTGAGCATGGTGTCATATGGTATGGAATATCTCTGTGGTCAGTTGGGGTCAGATGTCCCAGCTGTGTCCCCTCCCAACTTCTAGTGCACCCCCAGCCTACTGGCTGGTGGGGTGGGGTGAGAGGCAGATAAGGTCTTGACTCTGTGTAAGCACTGCTCAGCTGTAACTAAAACATCTCTGTGTTATCAACACTGTTTCCAGCACAAATCCAAAACATAGCCCCATACTAGCTACTGTGAAGAAAATTAACTCTACCCCAGCCAAAACCAACACATTCTCCACCCTTTATTCCATACCATTTACATCATGCTCAGATCTCACGCTATCCAATACATTCTCATTACCCACCACCACCCTTCCCATCCTTTGATACAATACACAGATATCATTCCCTTAGTCTGTGGACCACCCCTGTGAAATGTCTGTAAAATGTTCATAAATGTCCACAAATGTCCACAAAATGTCCATTGAGTTCATTTAGTCCATGACTTTGGGCTCCATCTGTTATGGTGGTCACTCAGGACAGGAGAGGTGGTGTGTTGCATGGAGTTACTGGGCACCAAAGACAGCTCAGGTCAGGTCACTGCTACACTTGCACTGCTTCTTGTAAGGCTTGTCCTCCATTGGTTCACGCGGTTCCTGCTACAGTAATTCCTATAACATGCAGGTGAAATAATGGGTTACAACAATTTAAAGGTATTTCCATTACAATCTCCGTCCCTGGTCCCTTTGAACCAGATCATCAGGTTTAACATTGTAATGAACTCCTCCCCTTGTCCCTGCTCCGGCTTGGACTTATCCACAGACTGCAGTCCCTTAGGATTGTACCTGCTACAAGTGGAGCCTTATCTATAAGCCACAGTCTCTCTATACCGGCATAGACTTATCCACAGCCACAGCTGCTTTCAGGTGCACCTGTTCCAGCGTGGCCTTCTCCATGGGCCACAATGGCTTCAAAGATGTACCTGCTCCAGTGTGGCCTTACCCACAGCCACAGTCCCTTCAGATATGTCTGCATGGAGATCCTCAGGATGGCTCTGAATTAGTAGGTTCAGAACTGGAAGTGATGTAGCTACAGTGCTGGGACTAATCATCCTCCTCTCCAGGGGCTACTCACAACCATATTCATTGAGCAGCCAACACAATGCTGATGCAATTATATTGTTTCTGTGAGCCAAGCTCTTTGCTACTCTGCAGTGCAGATAAACTAGTTCACTTTGAGCTAATTCTATTGCTGGTATAGTGTTGTATTGGATGGACAAAGCAAGACATTTATTACGAAAAATGGCCATTTGAATAACGCAGTAACGTTGGTCTGACTCAGCTGGATGTGCCCCATCGAACCAAATAACGATTTTTAAATTGCATGATCCACAGGTGAAATATTCCATACAGATAAAAAAGTTCTCAAACAGTAATGATCAATTTATTGTGCAAGATTTCAGACACTTTGATAATAACAAAGAACATCTCTTATGGTGTATAGGAGATGGACTTGTTTTCATGATCTGTCCCAAGATACTGACAAAACCAAAAGCACCTAGTTACTGTACTCTGCATAAGGCATAAGAATACACTAGATGTTTAAGCAAGAAAGAGAAGAAGGAATTGTTGTTGCTGTAGTTGTAAGGGTTTTTTTGCGAGTGTCCTGGTTCACATATGTCCTTCAGAATGTAAATACACACCTCCAGCTGTGGAAGCTGGCTAAAGTCTGAATAGTTTCAGTGAAAAGAGCTTTATGCATGCATATTTAAACATATAACGTGCATTCATCTGTGTATTTGTCTGTCTGTCTGTCTGTCTATGTATGCTTTGGCTCTGCAGAATTTTAAAATCAAAGAAAGTTGGATCCGTTATGTGAAAGAGACATCAAGCTACCAAACTATCACTCGCTATCTGAATATCACATGCAGTATGTGCACCACTAAGAGCAAAAAGCTTCAACTACTTGTCAAAGTAGCCATAAGACACTCTTCACATTAAGCAGAATAGTCTACTGTCAGTTAAAATTACCAAGTCACCAATACCACCTAGCTTTTCAGAAGAGGAATCTAGATATTTCCATGAGCCAAGATCTTGGGCAGAAGCTTACAAAGAAATCTAGCTCTGAGGTAAGGATACAGCTCTCACTGTATAATGATAGTTCCAAGTCCCCCTTCTTTTTTTGCTTAATCCAGCCCAAATCCTGCAGGATCTTCATTATTCATGTAAGTCAACAGTCCCATCCTTGACAAAATTGTAAATATTATTAACATTATTAGCCACTGACCTTGGATTAATCTGTGTAAAGAAAAGAGCCACACCTGTGGTCACTGAAACTTGTATTCCTGAGAACTCTTACAAGGTGAAAACAAAGGAACTGAGGATACATTTTGTGTCCTTTGCTTGTTCCTATTGAAAGAATTAATGCATCATATTCTTTCACTGCCATGAAAACAACCACTGGGAAAAATTATTCCATGGCAGCTCAATAGCTTGCAATGGTTTCTTGATAATGTGCCCCTTTCTGGCATAAGAAACACAGACCTTTGATTTTGCTTGAATCCTTTGGAGCCTGGAAAGTAAGGGAATTCAGCATACTGAACCAGTCCTGTTTTGCTTTTGTTTAGTATTATACTCAGCAGGTCTGCTCAACAAGAAAAAGGTATCGTTTGCATTCATGAGAAATTCATGAAAAATAAACTGACGTTTTCTTTTAAATATATACAGGGTAATGTTTTTTCTATTGGTAATGCAACTTTCTTCCTTTTCAGCTGTACTTTTTATAGCAATAAGATAAATTGACATCATGTTTTATCTTCCACACTTTCTCCTTTGACTGCAAGTATAGACTGTGGATAGTGCTTTTAATAAAATGCTACTATTCTATATGGAAAATTTATGACTTCTTCATACTTTAGGATACTTATGAATTGAACAATTCATTTTAAAAGATACTGTTTTTCTTATGTTAACAATTTAAAACAAATACATTAAATAAATAATGTTCAATTTCTTCAGCTGCTTTAATTTGAAACATAAATTTAAACAGCACAAGCTTTTCCCATCTTTTGAAATGGAGCAGGGGCTGATGCTTCATTTTGCCTCTTTCTAAACACTTTAATGGAGAAATACAGATGCAGGTAAATAATAAATAATAGTGACTGTTAACTAATAAACTAAGCAAGGAATCCCATTACAAAATTACTGGCCCTCACAAATCAGAACTTGAGTTCAGTGCTGCAAACATATATGACTGCAAGAGACCTAAGTGCAACTGGGAAGATCACTCACAGGTTTGCACATCCTACAGCCTGAAAGAAAACATTAACATCTGGGCTTCATAGTCAGAGTGGATGCCATGCTAGAGCACCATCTTATACCTCCTATAATTAGTTTTCCAGCCTTTTTGAGGAGGCAAAGCTGCCATTCCACTCCAAAGAAAAGATGCAGAGATACTGGATGGAACTACTCCAGTTCTAATTAACCTGTCTAAATACTTATTTAGGCAGGGGTAGTTGTATTTAATCATTCAGGTTTGCAAATTATGCCTATGAATGAGATCTAGAGAGCCCACTTAGGTGTTTAAAAGAGTGAGTCGTGTATTTTCTGGAAGTCTATTCAGAAAGGCAGCAACCTTCAGCTGCAGCCAGCCAGTCTTGCAGCATCTATGTTATTCATCACCTATGTTTTGAATCACAGACATTCCCCATGAACCTTGCACAAGTACTCAAAGACTGTAACAGTGTAGATACGATATGTTAATATAGTGATACCTAAACTCTACCCACTTCCCTAAATAATCCTATTCACCGGGCATTTTCAAGCTTTCCTAAAATACATCAAAAGCAATAAGCCCAGCAGAAAGCACTGCCTTACTGGCTAGTGTCCTCGTCATGACAATCATTTGTCAGGGAAGATCTGTATTCCACCCCATGTTTCACATTACATGGACCTGGTCACCAGAAACAACCGTAGGTGCTAGAACAAAATGGTAGGAACCCTTCTTCCCCTGCCTCCATGACAGAGGGATGCAGTTTCTTATTTGTTCTTCTTCTGACACCGCCTCAGCAGGATCAATGTGGGGTTGTCTCCCCCAGTATTCTCCAAACAATTGCTTAGGTAGCTCTTCGGGGAACTGGAAGATATATATTTGTCAGGACTGCTGTCCAATTTTCTAGCTAAATGCTCTAACCACTGATACTTTGGCAAGAAAGAGCTTTGGCTAGATACACATGCCCCCTCAGAAGAGCATGGGTATCTAGAGTAGATACAGATCTGTTCAGCTAGCACCAGAAAATGGAGTTTCTATTCCAGGGAACAGGCCAGCTGTAAGCTGGAGGTAAGTAATGCTTTTGGTTTTCTGTGTCCTTCATGTTCCCTGAGTGGATGAACATTTTCCAGCTTTGTCACAAAGAGCATGGAGGAAACATCTGGCCAGTGCCGTTTGGAGCACGGAGCTGCTGCAGCATGGAGCATGTCTGGGTGATGCCTCCTGCACCATTCTGCTGAGGCCAGCTACCCACATGGGGGCTCGCATTGCCTACATTTTCTCATATAGGTGAGAAACATAACAAGGAAAACATGTCTAAAGTAACAATCAATTTGTTGGCTTTTGTGATCTTTGCTCTCCCATTCACTTATTTTTATTTGTCTTTTGTTGCCTTTGAGATTTTATTAAACTACAGATTTGCAGCAAGTATTAATTATTTTTTAAATATCAGGATTCAGTCTTATACTGTAAACCTTGGAGAGACATCATTAAAAATGTATATTTCTGGGTGTATGTAGGAAGGTCCATCTGCTTCAGCTAACCTTTGAAGAGAGGTTGATGGTTTGCAGTATAGGCTGGTGTAGGAGCTATTAGCATTTCAGTATGTGCTGCAGCTTGGAGGAATGACAGGCTGATCTTACTGTATTTGGGGTTTGTAATTTTAAATAATTGGCAGGACACTTACAGTCCGAATGTTAGACCTTTTATTTCATTGTGAACCTAAATAAAAAGTAGAATAAACATTCTCTTTTTTAATAATATTGCAGATCAGATGGATAGCTTATCAGGACTAATGTTTTACCTCCATCCATGACTTAACCTTTTGAAAAAATGCATATGTGTACATATGTGCATGTGCTGGGGGTGAGTGGGTGAGTGCGTAAGTGAAAACTTACTATCTAAACACATTACATCTGGCCAGCTGTGTTTAATACTCTGCACTGATCTAAGACTTGTCATCAGTTTTATGGGACTGCAAATCCAGTTGGAGAAGGCAACTGTGTAATGTAGTAGAATAATCTGAACCATTTGATTTTCTGTGAGATTTTTTTATTTAACTTACCACTATATATAACACTATATAAAATCAATAAAACCCATACTAATGGAGGATAATCTGGGTGACGAATAGACTTTCCAAAGTAACTGGAAGTGGGAAGTCATGTTTCTTGTAGGCTCCAGTTTTGACTTAATGGTATTTGGTATCTTTAGCAGAGATCTGTAATAAAACTACGGCTAATAAAATCTGATGATGACAAAAAATCATTGACTAGACCATAAGACCAATAAGAATAAGTCACTTTATTGATCTAAATTTATCTATTGATAAATGTATATTTGCATATTAGGAAGTAAAGTCATCATGGCAACTGGGTCATACACAGCTATTTCTCTGAAAAATTACTTAGGTGAACATGGAATATACACTATCAGCATGATATGCTGGCAAGAAGGGCTAACATAGTCAAGGCATGACTAAATTGGGGCTATCTGAACAGGAGCATGGATCTGGAATAAATTCAGAGAAGAGCTCTAACGAGTACTAAAAATGCATCCATGGATTACTCTGTCCAGCTCTGGCAGTCACATTTCAAAAAGAGTGTTGAAAAATGGGATGACATTCAGCAAAGAATGACAAGATGGATTTTAAGTTCCTCTCTTCTTCAAGCAATGAATCTGCTCTTGCACTTGTACCTGCACAGACTTGTCATGTTAAGGGATGTACCACCCACAAACATTACTCTAGTCATAAAATGAGCCAGCTACTTTTCAAATCCAGCTCTGATATTTTATTCTATGACTTCCTGTGGCTATGAATTCGACATGCTGAGAACAGATATATCCATAAATAACCTTAATAACCACTGTTGAAAAGTAGGTGTTTAGGGAGTTTTCAAAATATATTTTATTTACCTGACAGACGGTAGGAGCTCTGTTGTGTACAGGGAACTCTGATAGACTTTAAAACTTGCAACATAAGGTATTACAAACCATAATAACCACAATGAATATACTCAGCTGCTTCTAAAATGCAATGACCTAAAGTATCTGTCTGCTGTATGGAAAGTTCATTAAATATATTTTTATGTGGTATCTCGTAACAGCACCACATTTATCAATTTTTAATATGTTATAATGTTAATATGGGTATGCACACACAATTATAAATGATATAAAAAGAAGTTACTGTACACATAAATTAGACAGTTTTCAAGTGATAATAATTTGTCCTTAATAAAAAAAATCTATAATAGGCTGATAAAAGCAAGTATTGGGAGCCTAGTAATTTTATTTGAATGAAAATAGTTGCCTAGTTGAAGAAAATGTTGACAGCTCATCTAATGTAACTTTAAATAATAAATAGGAATTTTGCAAGGAATTAATAATAAAGGATGTAAAAGTAAAGGATAACATGATGAAGGAATAAAATTCAGACATAATAGAATTGTCTTAAGCCAATAACTTCTGTGAATTTACATGGTAGATCATGCGCAATGTTTAAGTGCTCAATACATTCAATGTGTGTTCACTGCATGTTTCCATACCATTAAAAAGGTCATTTCTGGAAGTTTCAAATGTAGAACAGCACGGGATGAAAAAGTGACACTTCTGCCCCAGGAGAGACAAAACATACTATAAACTACAGGATACAGAACACACGTGAAATAGCAGTAAAAATTCAAAATATTCAGATTTTATTTCACACAAATAGCAAAACTCACGGCTTCCTTCTGCACCTTCAGGACCTTCAGAGAAGATAAACAGCTCTGTAAATTTTGGTAAGATGCTTCAGACTGGCTTTACTCAGTCAACAGAAAGACTTCAGATAATCCCTTCTTAAAACTCTCCAATTCAGCAATGCAAAAACTTTGTTGCAGGGCAGCCCTTGCACTGCCGGTGATGCCATGCTGTGCAGCAGTGCCAGTCCTTGTGTGTCACCTGCCCAAGTCTTCAGCTGCCCACACAACCCTGAACCTACAGTCTCTTAGCCTGGTCAGCTAAACTGTAGCAACACTGAAAATTATGTTTTGAAACTAGGGGTCTTGGCTTTGGACCTTTCTGATATAGGCATCAGGAAACATATTCTTTGGACAATAAAACTAAACAGAAAGACAGTTGTGAGGTATTTTCAGAATTTAATTACATGAAACTCTGTAAATACCGCATCTTCATCTTTTTTATTACAAAATGCTTGTTACCAGCTTTCTTGGAGACCAACCTAATTCAAGATGGCAGAACTTTATAGTTTAACACAGGCAAATTGCAGATATTTCTTCTTCTCAGTGTCTTGAATAGCAGTTCTCAAGCCTGTCCATGCTGCTAAAGAAAGGCATCTTTGGAGAAAGAAGAATTAGGTCATGCCTTCTAAAAAGTGTTTAATTCTCCAGAATTGGGATTGACATATGCACAGGAATTGAATACATTGATGTCTTAGATCACATAATCATAAAATAATTCAGGCTGAATAGGATAACAGGAGGTCATTTGGTTCTGCTTCCTGCTCAAAGAAGGGTCAGGTGTGAGATCCCTCAGTTATCTTTATTACTGGCAGAAGAAAGGATTAAAGAATGTGATTAATTGAAACATATATTTGTAAATGATGAAACAAAGTTAATAAATGCAAAAATAATAGAACACAAGTATATATAAAGCTCTTTCTCAGCTGTTGCAATGTCTCAGCTACTTTGTGAGTTTGAGTTAACGGAGCAGCTGGCCCAAAAAATATCTTTCTTTTTTAGGCTAAGAGGAAGTAACTTTCTCTTACTCTTTCTTCCTGTTTAATTTTCCGTAGTACCTATCATATCACATAGCACTGTAGGAGACTATATGAAGGCCTGTCTTCCTCTTCTGTAAGGCTATCAGATTAATGTTCCAATATTGTACCCTAATTAGTGATTTCTGATTTCAGACTTCAGGTTGACTACCACTTTTTGAGAGTTCAGTGTACGACTATGCAAATAGTATGAGATGCACTCATCCTAGAAGGTACTTTGAAAGTTCACAGTGATTACTTTGCTGCAAGTTTTGCGCAGAATCTACATATGACACAAAAGCAACACAGGCAGCCAGTTTGAAAGTGGGGTGCCAAAATTGCATCATTCCCATGTTACATTTAACTAAATATTGGGGAGTCCTATAGTATTACTTCAGCCTCATTACTGCCATTGTTAATGTTTACATTTATGCTTATGTTTATTAAGATCCTTCCTTGCCATATCCTGACATTACTAGTGCTTGTACAAGCAAAATGGAAGCACTGATTTAGTTTGTTCTTATGTAGTCACTGATGTTTACGTATCCATGCCATCTAGACCTGTTCATGCTATTGGAAAAGATCGATGTGAAGAGGACAGCAGAACATCTAGAACTCCTAGTATCAACAGGTTAGAAAAACATTGTTTAATTTCATTTCATTCAGAAATGGGACAAAACTCAGAAAGCATAGAGACATTGTGTTCTGTTCAACATTTTTCATTGAGGAAATGACAGCAGTACCATGTAAGTTAATATACATATCATTAGCATTAATTCTAATTTCATTTGTGGTTTTTTTTTTTTCCTTTCTCAATCAGGAAGCATTTAAAAGCCAAAAGCTGCTTAAACCTAATACCAGAATCCTTGCTTGTCATAAAAATGCTGACAGACCTCTACCAATTGCAGAGGAGCAGCCACCACTTTGAGAGTATAAAACTTAGCCCATGAGCACAAACCCTTCCCCTGCAGGCTCAGCGTTCTCAGCAGAGTTTCTCAATCACACGACTACAGTCCATTAGAACAAGATGTGCCATATTCCCATCTCCTGTGGTTTGCAGGACCTCAGGGTGTGACTCTGCCCTCACAGATGGGATGTACAGCCCTCCATATGGATCACGGTGTTTGCCCCCATAAAATTTTGTAAGAATAGAATAGAATAGAATAGAATAGACTATTTCAGTTGGAAGGGACCTACAACGATCATCTAGTCCAACTGCCAATGGCTGCTACATATATTAATTACCCTCATGGCTACTACATATACTAAATTTGAATATGCTTAGAGTATGTATAATGCATAGTGTGTTAATATAACTATAAATACTAGTATTAAAATATGTACACTCTTTCAGAAATCTATTTCAGAAGTGTTTTTAATGCATATATATTTCTATGAAGGAGAATTCACCACAAGTTCTGGTCCTTGTTTAGCCTTCATTTGCAAATATCATTAATACTCTCACAGGAGACTTACTTTTTTTGCCTAGAAGCCGATAAGGTCATCTAAGCAGCTTGATCTTGACTACTCTGAAAAACTAAGCAGCTCTGTGCCTGCACAGTACTTTGATGAGAAACATTGAAATTTCAGTTTCTGGACTATATGATCCATGGTATGGCCTTTGGAGAATACTAGAATATAGACCCGGAATGAGTCAGAAGTCTACACTGAGCCCTGTTGTCCACTCTTACCCACCCGACGGGGGAAGTCAGGTCTGAAGTAAGTTTACCAGTAGGTTCACACTCTCCAGCATATACATAAGTGAATTACTCTTTGTATACCTGTATTAAAGGGGAAGGTTCTGATGCACAATTTATCGTCAACATAAGGTGATAAAACACATGATGTGTAATAGACAAAATGCTATACAACACATTTTTGTACTGTTAAATACTGTCATGTATTGCTTTCTGCAGCTTCTGTTTCACACTTGGCAATGGTATTGACTTTCACCTCAAACTTAGTGGCTGCTGTTTTTCTGATTTATTATACTAATTCACATCAATGAAAGCATCAATGAGGTGATAGTTGATTAGTGACTGGTATTAGCCCTTAATTCTTATTCTGAGAATGATTTACCATATACAAAAGGGAAATGGGTTGATTAATTTAAATGATCGTGTTTAATATCTTGCACCAAATGCCTGGGAGAATAATGAATTACAACTAAGGACAGGCATCTTCATTTTGCCTGTGATAATTCGAAAGTCACTGAAATGTTATTGGTTCAGAATTGAGTGCTATGGAGCTTTTATTGTATATATTCATTCATTTTACCTGCAGGAACAGATAGAATGATGGAGAGTAAAATTAATAATGAAAAATAGAGTGAAATTGGAGCAGAGACTGGGCAGAATGAAAAATAAGCTAGGAGAGTCTTTGTATATAAGCAGAGAGCAGGAAGAATGAAAAAAATAGCAGCAGAGATGTCAAATTTAAGCCTGTACACAGGGAAGAAAAGTCTGATGATGTCCAACAACTAAGTTATACCACAGACTTTCCAGGATGGGTAGCTCATTCTTACAAAAAGTTGAAGTCCATGAGATTTGTCTCATTCTAGTAACAACTACTACACTTACAAGTAAAACTGGCACAGAACTAAGCCTTCAAAAGTTGGGGTTCCAGTTTTCTGCCAGAGATTACTGCCTAGCTTTGATCAGAACATTTGCTTTTTCTGTCTCTTAATTCGTCATTTGTGAATAAGGATTAAAACACTTCTGCTTAGAAAGGGCAATGACGTCAAATCCACTAATAAGTGATTCAGGCACTACTTAAGCCCTCTTGCTAAGCCGTTTCTTCACAGCACATTCACTTTGTGTGGGACTTTTCACATCACATACAATCCAGTGAATGAATATTGGATTTTCTTGAACCTGCAGTCAGGACAAGAAGTTAAATTAATAATATCAGACCGTTCCAGAAAGAAGGCACTTGCTTGTGACTAGAGCTTGTGTAGATCTAAAGAAATGATATTGAAATCAAATAAATCACACTAACATATATCTGATCTATACTCTCCATCACTATTCAGTGAAGTAGATGGATTTTAAAATTCTTTTGCTTTATCCAGGTAACCATCTTACAATTAAACTAAGCTTACCACCCACCATCTTCTGCCATCAGTCACCCCTGAAGTGCAGGTCACCCTACCCATTGCAGGCACCCTGTTGGGACAGAACAACAGCCTCTGGAGGAGTCCTTTTCTATCAACTGTAGAGAAAGTACCCCTGTGCTCTGGACATTGCAGGATTAAAGCTTAGTGTGTTCTTTTTAAAAATGGTCAGTATATTTTAATTTAGTGGTGATTTAACACAGAAAAAATGATAATGACTGTCGTGGTTTAACCTGGCAGCAGCCAAACACCACGCAGCCGCTCACTCACTCCCCCCACCCCCAGCGGGACAGGGAGAGAATCGGAAGGGTAAGAGTGAGAAAAACACGTGGGTTGAGATAAAGAGAGTTTAATAGGGAAAGCAAAAGCTGCGCACGCAAGCAAAGCAAAACAAGGAATTCATTCACCACTTCCCATCGGCAGGCAGGTGTTCAGCCATCGCCAGGAAAGCAGGGCTCCATCACGCGTAACGGTTACTTGGGAAGACACACGCCATCACTCCAAACGCCCCCCCTCCTTCTTCTTCACCCAGCCTTATATGCTGAGCATGACGTCATATGGTATGGAATAGCCTATTGGCCAGCTGGGCCAGCCGCCCTGGCCACACTCCCTCCCAGCCCCCTGCACATCTGGCAGGGCATGGGAAGATGAAAAGTCCTTGACTAGCGTAAACAATACCTAGCAACAACCAAAACATCAGCGTGTCATCAACATTATTCTCACACTACATCCAAAACACAGCACTATACCAGTTAATAGGAAGAAAATCAACTCCATCCCAGCCAAAACCAGGACAATGACAAAGTCCCAAGAGACATGTATGTTGACAACTTTGCAGTTGCTTTTATAATCGAATATCTGTGACCTGCAAAAAATGCAGAATATGTAAATGCATATAGATCAGTTTGGGAGTTTTTGTTCAAGCACCTTGGTCTAAATCCTGATTCCCCTTGAGACTAATGGCAGCATTCCAGCTATCTTCAGGACCACTGGGAATTGCTCCACTGACATATGTTGTGCCCTCAGATTGGATACCTCTTACTGACATTAAAGAAAACTATGCAGACAAACTGAAATTATGGTGTGGCTGCACACTATTTTCTGAAGTTATTAGATATACAAAACAATAGACAAAATCACTCAGAAAGCTTCCTTTGAGAGGGCTCCACATTGCCCCCTGTTGTTTACTATTTAAAACAACATTACCATATTCGGGGTTGATTTGCATTTGATAGCAAGAGTCTGTTTAAACCTGAATGCTGCTGGATCTCTGTTTCATTCACAAACAATAGTGATGTTGCTAATTTCATATGTTGTTGCAATAGCATTGACTGTTTTGGGAGATGTTTGGAACGCCTGTCGCTATGTTTTGCAAAGGGAAGTCAGACTGTCTCTTTTGGGAGATACAGTACATTCTCAGCAAGGCCCTGAAAAACAAAACTTAAAATATATAATGTGCTTAACTTATATAAATGGATGGGAGCTTTCAGTTTGCCAAACTAGCAGCCATTCCTTTGAAAAGAAAGTTATGACTGATGAATGTGTTTGGCTAGGCAGAGAAAAATTTTTAATACGCAACTATGTAAGAACATCTCCATACACAGATTAATACAAAAGCCTTAGGATACTTTGATATTTGATTTCAGATGCAAGAATTCTTATTATGGATGATATTCATCACTTCTATTACTATTTGGTATACCATTATTATGTGATACACATGTAGAGTTCTTATAATTTTGTTGGTTTCTATTGTGGTTAATTATGCATTTCTGCCCTGACTTTGCAAAGAGCTAAGTGCACATTTAACTTCAAGCATATAAGTAGTTTCACAAGCTTTCCAAGACCAAGAATACCACTCAGGTTTTGTTTACATTTCCTTCCAAATCCTAGGTTTATCCTTCATAACAGTAAGTACAAGCTTCTGAATCTTACACAAGATTTACAGGCATTTCACAACCACTTTAAATAACAATATAAACTAAAATACAGACACCTATTTTAAAAAAATCCATAAGAGTGATCCTGCAGACTTTAAGCATATTGCCCAAGGAGCAAAATTCAGCTACAATATTCTAATAAAAGCAAGCACAAGATGGAAAGCAAATTATATCTGGATGAAAACAGTTACTTGGATAAGAAGGAATTCTGCAAGCATGTTAAATGATAACAAAGAATTCAAAGGAACCTATTTATAAAATAGGAGGATTGCAGTATGACAAAGATTTCGCTGAATTTACATTGGAGAAGCATGGAATACGCTTTGATGTTTGAGAAATTGCTGTTTCTTTGCCACTTTACCCAGACTATTCTGAGCCATATAAAAGGTCCTTCAGCAAAAAAAGAGCCAAATCAAAGATGATGATGTGAACAAGGGTTACAGAAACAATACAGATGAGTAGAAATAGTGGACAAAAACGTCAAGGGAAGCCTTACACTGTGGCAGGTCTACAGAATTAATGACAACTGTTAATCATACCTGTTACTTCAAAATGGTGTCTGAAGGAGCCAAGCAGTGTCAACCACAGCAACTCCTGCTCAATGGACTTGATAGGGGTTAGCAGACAGGATTCTGCCTGTGGTTGTGAAAAAAAGTAAGTTTCCTGGAGGAAAATTAAAGTAACTCCACCTTCCAATCCCTTCTGAAAGGTAGCATGCTACTAAAAATTTACTAGCACACAAAATCTGTTGCACATCTGTTCCAAGTAAAATTCCAAACTATTTCTTCAACTACTCTATAAAACCAGGGTACAATTAAGCTTTAATCATAAGTTTAACATTTGCTAATAACTTATTTATAATCTTTAGAGATACTTTTTGAAAAAATCCTGAAAAGGAAAGTTCTGAGGAACAACTATATATTTTTCTTTCCTATTTCCTTTTTGGTAAACACCTCTGTAATGACTAAAAATATTTTAAAATAATACAAATATTCCTGGGTGTTTAAATGAACCTGCTTGGGCAAGACTTCTTCATTTTTCACCAATGTTTAGAATGGTAAATTGTACTGTGCGTCACAAGTGGCATTTGTAAGTGCAGGAATCCACCAACTTTTACATTTCCTCTCACCCAGGTGGCTCTGCTGTGTCATGTTTTTCTTCACTCAGTATGAAAGAGGATACTGGTATAAGTGTTTCCCCAGCTTTTAAACATTTTTCAAAGAAATTACCTTTTCAGTAGGAGTTTGGTGTTGGTCTTTAATCTACGGTTTCAACTAGTTAAATTGCTAAAATATACTGAAATCTCAAAATAAAGGATTATCTTTTCTCTTATTTTTTATCCAGGAATAATAGGTTTGGGATTTTTTTCATTACAAGTTTGAAATCAAGATACCATTCTGGTTTTCATAGATGCTTAAAGGAGAAATTTTATTTAATTTAGCACTGTTGTTATCTTCTGTACCCTGTATTGATTAGTAAGA
The DNA here is from genome assembly GCF_964195595.1 of Calonectris borealis. Taxonomy (NCBI): domain Eukaryota; kingdom Metazoa; phylum Chordata; class Aves; order Procellariiformes; family Procellariidae; genus Calonectris; species Calonectris borealis. Next base: position 26,349,740 of record NC_134314.1, read on the forward strand.
GGTCAAGTAAAAGATTTTTACAATTCATCTATGATATGTAAACCTAAGGGAAATTTGTCCTTTTTCCCACTGTAGATGCAGCCTTGCATTTCATTTTAGCAGGTGAGAGAGAAATTAACACATTCCCAAGCCTGACGTAAATTCAGTCTTTTTTCCTAAGCAAAAATCACAGAAATGTGGACTTGAAGGTCACCTAGTCCAACCTCCTCCTCAAAGTACCAACACGATGTTTGTCTGCCATAGCACTATTTAACTAAGTCTTGAAAAACTCAATGAAAAGGATTTGACTTTTTAGTTGAAGATGGAGGCTCAGAAATGGAAAACAGTAAAGACAGGGAAGATCTACCTAAGCTATAGACCACAGCTGGCACAAAAGCAAGTAAGTATAAACCGGCCATGAGTAAATGCAGTGCAGAAATTGAAGGGAAATTTAGACTATCAATCCAAAGATATGAGTAATTCAGTGACACAAGAGATCCTTTTCCAGCAGCATGTTCCTGTTTTGGGAACTGTGATCAGTGGTGGTATAGCAATCCAAGAAATGCAGAAGGAGGTAGAGAAAAGGTAAGCTTTTGTGTTGGTTTGCTTTGATGCTGAAAACACAACCTCCAAGCTAAGTCTGCCCAGAGATATCTATCCAAGTGCAATAAATGGCCTGTCCAGTCCCTTTCTTCAGCACATACATAGGCACAAGGTTGCAAAGAGTTAAAACCAGTGCTTCTTAAAGATCAATCCCAGCTCAGCAGGGAAGCATTGCAAGATCAAAGAAGGGATTTTATTATTTTTTTAAGAAAGCAAGCAAATAGAAAGTGAGATGATTCGCTTTATCAACAGGGGTGCAGGTATCCAACTTAGTAGTGGCAGCAAGTGTCTCTGTTCTTGTCTTTGGATGCTGTCATGTTTGGTAAAACAAATATTATTCTTCATTAGTTTGTTTATTCTGTACGTATTTCTTTATTGGGTTTAGTTTAACAAAGATTGCATTAGAAGGAAGAAAATTATTTCCGTAATTATACTTTAATAAAAATTAATTGCTCTTAAATTACAGATAATGACTTCAGCTAGCAGATAATGAAAGAGAAAGCAACAACAACAGAAACAACAAATAATCTAGGAACACAGGTTATATTTCAAAAAGAAAAGACCAAGAGTGTGCAGCTTTTAATTATGATAAGTGTTTTAACATCTGACCTTCAGCTATTTGTTTTACAGATTGTTGGAGCTTACATTAACCACAACAAGAAAGCATTTGGGTGAATTAACAGAGAAACATTGTGCAACCTAAAGAAATCAGGAGTTTCACGTTCTGAATGGCAAGATGTCACATTTCACAGGAGCAGTAGGCAAAATTTTCTTAGAGCTTTTTTTAAGTCAATTTTTACTGTTTGCCTCCACAATAGAAAAAACTTCAAAATGTCAAAAATTCTAGAAATCCTGGGCTTTTTTCTTTTTTTTTTTTTGGTGGAGGTGGGGTGTAATAAGATTGTATATAGGAATGTGTGATTCCTTCTTCATTTCATTAACACTGAATTCTGTTGCAGAAGTCAAACCTTTCACAGGACTTGCATTTATCCTCTCCAACCTAACCGTCCATTCAGAATAAAGGCTTGTTATGAGATACACAAATCCATTATCAAAACTTGCAGTTTATCTTAAAATTTATTTCTTCATTTCAGGTTAGACTCCCAAGCTATGTCTGTCCTGATAAAGCTGAACAATGCCAGGGAACATGCTCAGCCACTGGAACATAATTATTTATATATTACTGCTGAACTGTCCAGATGGATCCTGACATGCTCTAGCCCAGGCTGACCGACATGTCCCAAGCAACTCTTGAAAACTGTTCAGTAGTTGGAAGGGACCAGACACTGCTTCCATAAGGCAGGTAATATGTTGACTCTATTCTGGAGGTTCATGGGTAAAAATAATTTAATAGCATGGACAACGGATATGGTCAGAAATGCTGGTTGGCACCAGTCCCAGAGAACAGCACTCATGTTATTTAGTTCACTAATATACTTGTAGCCTCCATGTCAAGCATCCATGACTTTCAGTATTTGCATCTGACTCTTTTTCTGGACATGTTGAAAAGACCTGCAATCCGAAGTGGGTCGCCTACTAGAGCACCTTGCTGTACCAGGAAGTGTTTATGTTCTTTCCAGAATACCTCTCCGCACAGGTGGACACATACTTCTAGTGGAAAGCAAATGGACTGCTGCACTATCTATCTGCTGCTTTTATGAAAACTGTGCTGCTAATGCTGCCTTAATTTTCCTTGGGAAAGACAATTTGCTTCTCCCCAAGAAAATTGAAAGTAAAAGAGCAGCAGCTTCAAAGGAAACACTTGCAGTTTGGAGACTATCTTCCTTGCAGGAGGGAAAAAACATAGTCTAAAAGTCTCAGGGTTTGCTTTGCCTCTCTGCTCTCCAGAGAACTTGCAAAGGAATATTGGGACAGGTTTTTGATGCCAAATGTTACCCAATAGAGGCAATTCTTCAAGCTGAGTCAAAGTTGTCCCTAGAACAGTCTTAAGAGATTTTGTATATGCAGTAAACCAGAATCAGGTGAAGCATTGGATCTTAGAAAGCTGCTAATAAGTTCTTCTTTAGGCTTTTACAAAAACAATTAAGATTTTCTTCCTTACACCTTGTTTTGTTTTCTCTTGTATGAGCTCAAGCTGGACTCATACCTCAGTCTCAGAATCCAGATTTAGACACAAAGGTTAATCTGAGTGATGAATCTGCTGTTTCTAGGTTTCATTTCAGCAACAATCTTATTTTCTTGTCTGTTAATTTGTTAGGAATACTCCTTCAGTTGGAGGCATGTTTGACATGAAGGAGAATAACAAAAATGTACTAATGCTTCAATTCAAGTGGATCTTAAAGTGCTATCTTAAAGCACAGGCCTCCCATGTACATCATTTGTTTGACCCTGCAATTTGCTGGTGATTTGCACGTGCACAGCGAGTCCAACCACTGTAAATGGCATGCAGGGAGATCACAGCTCCACGCTGCATTGCCTGGAAAGCCAGTCCCTCTGCAGGCGAGAGGCAGTGTCACTCGCAGTGGGAATACACCACATCCGATGCATCCAGTGTCCTTACAATGCTCCTCCCTGGTGGGAACTTCCCTGTGCTCTTCAAATTCTTGTATCCAGAGGAAACCGAAGTAAGTGCTTTTCTTCAGATCTGCAGAGTTTTTGCAGACATATGTGAATCTGTTTCTACTTATTTAAAATATGCATTCTTGGGAAACTGCACCTTTGTGAATTGCATAATTTTGATAGAATTTTACCTTAAAGCTACAATAGCTATCCACGACATGTTGAAACATCTTACTAAAATTTGTGCTTTTGCTTATTTTTTTCTAAATGTTACTTTACAATCCTAAAAAAAAAAAAATCTTGTAGTTTTGTGTTTATCAAAAACTGGATCTTCAATAGAAAGGCAGTATGATTGTTATTTTTAAACCATTTTCATCCATTTTTAAATAAAATTCCAGAATAAAACCACAGTAAATAATGTTAATTTCAAATCCTTTGAAACAAAAAGCTTTGAAATGTCTATGCCAAAGTAGAAAAAATATTGCTAGCAAAGCAAAAGTATTGTTTTCTCTTATCCTGTGCTGAAGGAAATTGTGGAAGGGCTATGTTTCATGCTTTCATCTGAAAAGAACCTTTTAGCATCACTGAATAGATGAAAGACCATGGTTTTTATTTACTGTTTCTCCAAAATAGTAAGTGTCAATTGTTTTGAGGAAGTTATGTAATAGGGTTTATTGGGAAAAATAGGAACTGCTGGTAAGTAAGATCTGCATTTTCTGCCAAGATCTCCCATGAGTTCAGAAAAAACAATCAGATTTGCATATTTTAAATTTCCTTAGCTTTAGATTTTTTGATGTGCCAACTGCATGCTATCAAAGTAGCTATGCAGCTAGTCCAAAGTCCTGGCTTTGACGGCTCTACAATTTATAAGCACTACTCATGAAACAGAGAAATCTAGGGAACTTCAGTTGCTGGCTCTCCTGTGCTCTGGAAAGTTATAGACATAATTAATTAACTTTCTTTTCAAGTAATACTTAATGCAACTATGAATGCTCTTTTCATCCAATGTGAAACTAGAAAGTCCGCAATGTGTTAAGCATGGGTAAATTATACTGTTTTTCCAGCATTTATGGTGTTATTGCAAACTTACATGAGTATAGCAAAGAATGTGTTATTTTTGCATCATTTTAACTTCACACTAATATTTCCTTGCCTTTTAGAATGTTGCTTTACCCAAAGCAGAGATTTTCACTAAGCTGTTATGCCCTAGACACACACAAGACAACTATACTGTTCTTTACTGAAATTGCTTTTCAGCATGACAAATTCCATGGAGTAGATGGAGTTGAGTGGGGTCTTCAATGTTTATTTTGAACTGTAGTGAATCACGTCATCCCTCTGAGCTTAACTGTGGCACCATGGATAGAGGAAAGTCTCTTCATTTTTCTGCTTCGTGCTTAAAGATGCAGTATCAGTGTATACAGCCTGAATAAGTAAAGTGTTTAAATGCATACTTAAACTTATACAGGTATGAGTTTGAGGTTTAAGCTGAAGCTTTAGTTCTTAAGCCATCCAGTTGCTTTGGCTGCACCAGAGTTTGAAAAGGTTTTTCCTTAACAAACCTGCTTTCTGACTATAATTTATTCTGTGCATCACTGGTGGAAATTATAGCTTGTCATCTGTTTCTTGCACGTTGTCATGTCATTGTTTTCGAAAATCTTAATGGAAACATCAAACACTTAAGGAACGAAAAAGAAAAACACATTTTTTAACTGCATGTCCTCATTAAGGTATTTGTTTTCTGTTTTTGTGAATTTCTATTTAACTGTGAACATGGAACATTTTCCTTAATTAAAGAAGTTGTGATGTCCTTGGGGATGATTACAGTAGCATCAGTGGAGTTGCCTCAGTGTTGGTCAGTACAGAATTTTGTCTTCTGTTTACAAACTTTGTGCACTCTCCCTCTGGAAGACAGGATATCACAGCTGAGGGAGGACAGGGCCTCCAGAACTTCTGCTCATTCTCTCTGTGAGTTACCTTCTCAAAACTGAATTCTAATCACCAACCTTACAGGAACTTGATTTGTTCGCCACCTATAACACACCCCATACCTCCCTAGCCAGAAGTAGAAGTCATCACGAGTAGTCAGCATGGCTTCACCAAGAGGTCATGCTTGACCAACTTGATAAACTTCTACAATGAAGTAACTGGCCTGGTAGATAAGGGGAGAGCAGTAGATATTGTTGATCTGGACTTCAGTAAGGCCTTTGACACTGTCTCCCATAAGATTGTCATAGACAAGGTGTTGATGTATGGGCTGGATAAACAGAGAGAGAGATGGATTGAAATCTGGCTGAATGGACGGGCCCAGAGAGTGGTGACCAGTGGCATGAAATCTAGTTGGAGGCCAGTAACTAGCAGTGTACCCCAGGGGTCAACACTGGGTCCAGTCCTGTTTAACATCTTCACTAGTGATCTGGCTGATGGGGCAGAGTGTACCCTCAGCAAGTTTGCAGGTAATTCAAAACTGGGAGAGTGGCTGATATGCCAGAGGGTTGTGCTGCCATCCAGAGGGACCTTGACAGGCTGGAGAAACGGGCTGACAGGAGCTTCATGAAATTCAGCAAGGGGAAGTGCAAAGTCCTGCACCTGGGGAGGAACAATCCCAGGCACCAGTACATGCTGGGGCTCACGCAGCTGAAAAGCAGTTTGGCAGGAAAGGACCTGGCAGACACCAAGTTGAACATGAGTCAGCAGTGGGACCTTGTGGCAAAGAAGGCGAATGAGGCAAAGCATTGCCAGCAGGTCAAGGGAAGGGATCCTCCCATCTACTCAGCACTGGTGAGGCCACACCTGGAGTGTGTATCTCCATAACAAGAAGTAGAAATCCTTCTGAGAATCATAGACGTAGGGTTGACATAGATGTCACCTTTTGGACATACAGGTTAAATCTCTTTCCAAAGCAGAGTTTGGAAGAAACCTACACTCACTGCTCTCTGTGCGCCCAATTCAAGAAAATGTTCTCATAAGGAACTGCAGATAAATGCTGTCACAGCACTTATTTCTCAACTGCCCTTTCTCTCCCTCCTCCCTGCACTCCACCATCATCCCCTGTTCAAGTGAACTGATGTAATTACAAGAGGTATAATTGCTAAAGTTTTAAAGTGTCAAATTTTGGTTTCAGTCAGAATCTGTCCATTGGCACAGTTAACTTGATACTCCGTTTGTACATTGCCTGGTTTCTCTTTCACACTTTTTTAGGTTCTTTTATTCTTTATGTATGACATATCCAGGAAGTAATCTGTCTCTGATGTATTCAAAGGATACGAAATCATATCCTCATACATTACTTGCACAGGAAAAATGTATTTGCATTCAAATAAGGATTTTATCTTTTCATGTATAATAAGGTTTTAACTTCCATTTACCTAATTAATTCCCAACAAATTTCTGTTTTCACAAAACTACACAGCTGATTCTTCAGTATCCATCCAGATAATCCTTCCTGTGTGCTCAGTTACCTGAACCAGTTTTAGAAAAGTAAAGTCTTTGTCACAGATGAAAATTTTTTCTCCGATTTGCTTTTCTTCCCAGTAAGCACATAGTTAAATATCAAAACATGTTATTGATACCACATTTACATCTGGTATGGAAATGATTAAATGTGCCATTAAAATTAGTATTTTCCTAGCTGTATTTCAAGCATACAGTAATTTCACTATTTCTTGCTACCTAGTGCCGTAGTTACTACAAGATCCCAGGATTTCCAGTTTATTGAGAATAACTGAAATTTCAGAAAAGCCCTACACCTTCATTTTACACAAGTATGTCTTGCTTACATTTGCCCCAGTGACTCAAGCCAAGATCTACAAAAGCACCTGCATCACCAGTAGGCACTGGCTACTCTTATCAGCCTACAGTCTTCTCCCACACAAGGTGGATTCCTTGCAGGGCCTCACACACATGCTTGAATTTTAAAGGTGCGAGTACCATAAACAGAACAGGTGCTTAGGAAGCTGGAAGACAATATATGGGCATTCTGACATTCACGTTTGATTGTCAGGATATACGATGTGTATCGCTGCTTACTTCATTTTGTCCTGGTAACATGTTTTCACTCTGAGATATGCTTCTAAGAGTTGATGAGAGGCAGCTGGAGAAGGAAGGAGCACTGCCTCCATTTGCAGGATGGCTTTGCTGCACAGATAGCAAGATCTGATCTTGTTTAACTACTGGGATTACAGGTGCATCTTCTACAAGAGTTACTCTTACAAAACAACTGAAGAGCCCTTTGGCCTGAACAACCAGCTAACCTCAGAGCTCTGCATAGAATAGAAGAGAAGAGAACAGAACAGAACAGAATAGAATATTTTCAGTTGGAAGGGACCTACAACGATCATCTAGTCCAACTGCCTGACCACTTCAGGGCTGACCAAAATGCAGGATAACTTCCAAGTGCAAGGGTATTGCTTACTCTACATATCTACCTCTATTCCTCTATGCCTCACTTCCTGAAGGGTGTGGAATAAGCACTGCTACATTTCCTTATTCTAAGTTATGTGGGATTACCTGCAGTTAACTGTGGTGGGTTCAGGCTTCACCAGCAGACTTAGCATAAATGGTAGTGATACTCTGTCATTAACACTTTTCAAAATAAGATTACTGTTGCCAGCAGAGTTTTGAGATCATTAAATAAGAAGCATGAAAAATCATATGCAGACTTCCTAATAGTATGTAATTAAATAATGTGCAAAGAAGGATAGAAGAAGTAAAGAGGAATCCTGTAAGACATGGAAAGAAGTACAAGGAAGAAGGGGAGGAGAACAGAGAGATGCAATAGGGAATGGAAAAGGAAACACATGAGAAAGGCAAGAAAACAATATGGTTTTCTTAAAAATTACTAGAGATTTTGAGAATGTTCAGATTTGGCTGTTTAAACTTTAGGTGGTCAAAGGACCTTGATTTCATGGGAAAGTATTTACTCGTTCTTGAAAACTGTTAAGTTACCTCTGGTTAGATAAACAATACAAGGCAGGCAAAATCACCTGTCATTTTTGAGCTACTGAGTCCTAAAGTCTTCTCTAAAACAAGGAGAGGCTGTATAAAATAAATAATAAGGAAATGGAAAATTATTAGGTATCAAAATGTAGAAGGAGAAAGAAAATAAACAGACCATGCAACAGGGTTTTAAAAATCATCTCTTTACCCCTATACAAAACAAGGTTGTAAAAGAAGATCAGTAATCCCGTATTTGATGATGGAGAAATTATGTTTTCATTTTAACATAGTTCACCCTCCGAGTTTACAGAGCAGCCATTAAGCTGTACCATTTCTAAACTACCAGCAAACTAAGTGTTTATCTACTATTTCCAATAAGGGATCACAGACTACATGCGGACCCTTATTTTAAGCATATATGTAGTATTAGTTATTTGTAAACAACAAGCAAATATCTATCTTGATCACCCTTTTCATTTCATTGGCCTTGATTATTTGTTTTCCTAGAGGGCCAACACACATAAGGTCAGCCCAGATGTATTTTCTCTGTGAAGCAGATTGTCAGCCCTATCTTACTAGAAAATATACTAATCTTGTCCTTCGGCAGCCAATAAGAGCACTTGCTCCTGCATCTAAATACTCTTAATGGCAGCCAAAGTCAATAGTTAGAACACAGGTTGCTGATTGGCTTATTCACAGTCCTTTCTCAGGCCTTCCAATCAACTTTAGAGACACAGGAGTAGTGCAACTCCAAAAATCAAATGAATGGAGAAAAAAGGGACTTGTTCTTGTAACAATATTTGCTAGCTGCTGCTTCAGATAAGGAAATGCGCAGCACAATGTGTGTGCTGGCCAGCCACCAAATCGCACCATGAATCCCTGGACTAGATCCCAGAATTTGAATTTGAGCAGGGGTTGCCTGGAAGGGGCATGTTACTGGCCTTCCAAGAGGAGAAACTATTCTGTTTTGGGCAAGGGGGTATAATGCTCAACCTGAGGAAATGTGCAGGTGGTGCCTCTGAAAGGCATTTACAGCTTACAGTGGTGAAACAGCAATAGGTCACCTTTCTCATCTGTTAGATCCAGCTTTCCCTACACTGTTGCAAAATACATGTACAAGGCAATTTGCTTTCTTTGCACAAATCTAGCAAGCCTCAACATGCCGAGGAATGAATGTTGGCATGTCTTCACTGCATTTAGGCGTCATCTACAAACAAAGCTTCAACATGCCAGTATGCCAATGCTCGTCAATCTGAGAAAACCACCAACACTTTTAAACCACATTAAGGCCCCATCCATTTCTTAAGAAGCTAAATGAACTGAAATGAGATAAAAAATAAGATACAGGATAACAAAATTTAACTGCATTTGGTGGTATGTAGAAGTAATAGAGCAGCTAGGGGAAGAGCAAAGCTTCTTAGCAGCTGTTACAGGAACAGAACAGCCAATTAAAATTCCAGCTGCAGAGGGAGAGAAACGTTCAATCTGGGGTAATAATAATAATCAGGCACAGAGAATTTTAAAGGAAACATACTGCTTTTTGGTCCCAAATTAGCTGATGTTCTTAAAGGTCAACTGCAGTGGGTAAGACTAAGCAATCAACACTCATACTTGAAACTATAGTTCCCATCTTCTCCTATGCCACTGCCTAGAGAAAGGGCCTGTGCTGCCACAGAGTTCTCACATTAGGAGCACCTTCAATGCTTTTGAATCTGTCTATCCAAAAAAAAAAGGTTCACCATACCGCTAAAGAGTATGTTCTACTTTCAGCACAGAAATGACAGTCGAGTTTGGGTAGAGATGTAAAGATCCTCAGTACCTGTCATTTGGGTGATCTTTCAGCTATAGGAACTAATCTTCTCCTTCTCATTGTTAGCCAACTTCTCCTCAATACCTCCTTCACCCTCTTTTGCATCAGCTGGCATAGCCTTCAGGCTCACCTAAGCTGCTGGACCAAGAAACACCTTGAGCCCTTTCCTGACTTTATAAAACAGGACAAGGGAGGCACTAACTTTCCCTTTCCCCATCTCTTAGACAAACTGTATTTTCCTTACAAAGAACTTAATGTGAATTAGCCAGAGGTTCGTCACCATGGCTCACGTCAGGTAGGTCACAGGCCTGGATTTTCAAGGGTTTTTTTTTCAAACTTTTCAAACATTTTCAAAGTATTGAGAGGATTATCATCCACTGCTTCAGCTTGACCCTTCATGAAACAGTTTGTAATCCATCTCGATCCACCATGTCATCAATGCCTGCTTCAGTGGTGATCTTTGTCAAGGAATGCAAACAAATACAGTGTCAGAAGATGGCATGAGACAGTTTATTGCCTTTTCAGGATTAAACGTTAGTATCTGTGTACAGTAGATTGCCTCCTCCCTTTCACTTCAGCACTCAACAGTATTTAAATTATCTCTCTCCACTATGTTATGCTAACTCTCCAGTATATAAATTGGGAGCAGACTTCGGCCTGCTTTGTTTAGGATCTTTAAAACCTCAGACTGATCATTGTTGATGAGACCTATTCTAGAATCATACAACTCTAAAAGACGTCACCAAAATAGCTTTACACAGAAGTGGGGGAAAAAATATTAGTTTTGTTTGTTTGCTTTAAGCAGATAGAGAGCAGTGCAAAGATTATTGAAGAATATTATCAGAACCAGGGAAATGGCTAATTAAAAAGCAGTGGAACAAGGAAAAGTTCATTGTTGCTAGCAAGTATTTCTCACCTATAGGAATGTATGAAATATTTCAGGCTCTGTGAATAATATCACACTAGTCATCTAGTTAACTACTGTAGATATTGTGGTAAATTTACACTACTGATGTTTCTGGACTCAGGAGAGGATTTTGCTTTCAGGGGTCTATGCTTTTGTCTACAGTATATAAAGTATCCTGTCAGCCCTTTGCTCAAGAGACCATACCATCGGCATTTTGCTGTTCTTTCTTTCCACATCACTTTCCATTCCATCTTGTGGGAGTGGTTTGAAGCAGCATTCACTCCAGAATTCCCAAGCATCACTAATCGTGTTGTTTTTATTACTGGATTTATTTTTCTGCTGGTGTAGACTGTGATTTCTGTACATTTAGAAGTTTAGGTTTTAGATCTTTTATGCAAGAACTGAGAGAAATGAGGTCCAGATCCTTGTCTTGGGATGCATTGAAAGCCAGCTTTTGCATACACTTTAGGAGAATACGACAGCAAACAGCTTGCTGGGTAGCGTAGGTAAAGGCATCCTTCAGAACATTTTCAGCAAGTACATGTGGAATTTCAGGTGTTTCTCAGTTATATTGCAACTAAGAGTGGAGGCAAGAGAGACTGCTGGATGATGGCTAAACCCTATTCCAGTTTAGGTGTAATTTAGTCTAAGATATCTAAAGTCACCTTTTAAATTAGAAGAAAGCATTTAAAGAGAAGTCAAAAGCACTTAGCCTAAGTCTCAGAGACAGAACTAGCTGAGCTGAAGATGTAAGCTGAGTTGTAAATTAATCAGCATGGGAATAAGATCTACGTTCGATGGCAGTTAAATCATGTAACTTCTATTAATTTGATAGAAATTTTGTCATCTGAAAATCAACTAGATTTGTAGATGTCAAGGGGATGAATACAATAAATACAATTCATGCAACGGCCAGGATCAGATCTTACTTATACATGCTTTATCTTGATGTAACTCTACTAGATTTTGATGTCTAATTCATACCACATAAAGTAAAATGGATATTCTGTGACAGGTGAATCTGTTACGGGTCCTACCACTTGTTAGGCAATGCACACTCTTCCCAAGTTGTCTTTCCTAGAAATCAATGGGGAGTTGTGCTTACAAATAGGTAGCACAGTATGGCAAATAACCATGAAGGCCATGAAGATACTGAGAAAATCATGGAAAGGCTAGCCTTAAGTAAGTAAAATGAGCTAACAGTTTTGTTTCTGCATAAATGGGCAGTGCTCTGGAGACATTGCAGATTCTTTGTTGCAGTTAATTGTTTTATAGCAGTATAAAACAAATATTTCTGCGGTATTAACAGCTTGCTCTTAAGCCTGTTAGAACAAATGTAGATCTCCAGGCATAGATCAAGACATAGAGAATATGTCTTGGTTGGTTTTGAGGGTGCTCACGAGTCATGTCCGGGACAACCAGGGGATCAGGCCCAGCCAGCACGGGTTCATGGAAGGCAGGTCCTGCTTGACCAACCTGATCTCCTCCTATGACCAGATGACCCGCCTCGTGGATGAGGGAAAGGCTGTGGATGTGGTCTACTTGGACTTCAGTAAAGCCTTTGACACTGTCTCCCACAGCATTCTCCTAGAGAAGCTGGCAACTCATGGCCTAGACAGGTACACTCTTCGCTGGGTAAAAAACTGGCTGGACGGCCGAGCCCAGAGAGTTGTGGTGAATGGAGTTAAATCCAGTTGGCGGCCGGATACGAGCGGTGTTCCCCAGGGCTCAGTACTGGGGCCGGTCTTGTTCAGTATCTTTATCAACGATCTGGATGAGGGGATCGAGTGCTCCCTCAGTAAGTTTGCAGACGACACCAAGCTGGGTGGGAGTGTTGATCTGCTCGAGAGTGGGAAGGCTCTGCAGAGGGACCTGGACAGCTGGATCGATGGGCCGAGGCCAACTGTATGAGGTTCAACAAGGCCAAGTGCCGGGTCCTGCACTTGGGCCACAACAACCCCAGGCAACGCTACAGGCTTGGGGAAGAGTGGCTGGAAAGCTGCCCAGAGGAAAAGGACCTGGGGGTGCTGGTTGACAGTCGGCTGAACATGAGCCGGCAGTGTGCCCAGGTAGCCAAGAAGGCCAACGGCATCCTGGCCTGTATCAGAAATAGTGTGGCCAGCAGGAGCAGGAAGGTGATCGTGCCCCTGTACTCGGCACTGGTGAGGCCGCACCTCGAATACTGTGTTCAGTTTTGGGCCCCTCACTACAAGAAGGACATGGAGGTGCTGGAGTGTGTCCAGAGAAGGGCAAGGAAGCTGGTGAAGGGCCTGGAGCACAAGCCTTATGAGGAGCGGCTGAGGGAACTGGGGTTGTTTAGCCTGGAGAAGAGGAGGCTGAGGGGAGACCTCATCGCACTCTACAACTACCTGGAAGGAGGTTGTAGCGAGGTGGGTGTTGGTCTCTTCTCCCAAGTAACTAGCGATAGGACGAGAGGAAATGGCCTCAAGTTGTGCCAAGGGAGGTTTAGATTGGACATTAGGAGAAATTTCTTTACTGAAAGAGTGGTCAGGCCTTGGAAGAGGCTGCCCAGGGAAGTGGTGGAGTCACCACCCCTGGAGGTATTTAGGGACATGGTTTAGTGGACATGGTGTGTTGGGTTGACGGTTGGACACGATGATCTTAGAGGTCTTTTCCAACCTGTATGATTCTATGATTCTATAATATGCCCAAAAGATGAATGTGTTGAAGATGTTAGAGAGATTATATCAAGGATTAGCTGATTAATCCTATTCTATTTGTATTGTTTGTAGAATTTCAGATAAAGAAAAACATTAACAAAAAGTAATACTAGATATTTTTCTTTCTTCATGTGTAATTACTATAGAACTGTTTAAGATTACTTCTATCACTAACAATATAAAGACAATAAAAGCAGGCATGTCTCTTAATCTGTGTTATTAGGAGAATTACAGCTTCCTCAAAGAAAGCAATTCCAGAGATAGACATAATCGTCATGTTGTCTTCTTTGTCTTTCAAAACTGTTATCAGTCATTTCTGTGCAATGTGTCTATGTATCTCTGGTAAAATGGAGGCTGGAGTCATGTGTGGGACACAGAGTTTGGTGGACATACATTCTCTCCCCCCCATATACTTTCTACTTTGCCAAATCAAAAACATTTATACCCAAGAATCCATTTACTTTGCCTATGTAAAGTACCATAACACAAAATATGACCAAAAAAATAGGCCTGGTGAATTTTTTTCAAAAAATGACGGAGGTGTTCCATCTTTCAGAAAATTACATTGAGTGGCTAGAAATTATACACCAGAGAAAAGGAAAATGTGAGGTAGATATTCAACAGTAGTTTTACTTTGTTCATTCATTATCAATTTAGCAGGCTTGACAACACTTTTTCATGTGATCGAATTCTGATTTGTGTTGAAACTGAAAATCAATTTGCTTTGTGATGGACATTAGTTTCAGTAGAGCAAATGTAAAAGCTTCACACCTTTCATTGATGCCTGAATTAGACCAAATTAAAGGCCTTGATATGCTTGATTGAGTGGTTATATGCCACTTGTCAATATTACTATAACAAGCCATACTGAAAATCACGAATTAGTAACGCTGAAAGAGCACAGGGAAAATTGCTGGATGATATTTGGGATAATGGTACTTTGTAATGGTATAGCAATAGGTGTGGCAAACCATGAGAATCGCATGCAATTATGCTTAATCTATGTTTAGAGCTTTGACCCAAGTTGCCATTAATATCAAGAGGAATGCTAGAGGAAAAGTCAAGGTAAAAATAACCCAGTTTCCATATCAGAGTGACCATATTTGACTAATCAGAACTTCTGCAAATAAACAGCAGCTTCAAATAACTCATCTCCTGACCAAAAGTGAAATGCTGACATAGCATCAGCTAGGCCCTTAAACTGTACATTACAGTGAACGAGATGGTAACAGCTCTTTTTGTTCTTGTTGTTTAATAATTTCCTTCACAAGGAAGTTTTCAGTCATTTACTTGTTTCAAAGTTTCAGAACTTCAAGTGTTTGAGATTAAATTCTCTCTGCTGGGAATTTTATTTTATTTTATTTGTTATTTCTACTAGATCAATGTGATTTTTCTAAGTATGAGGCCTAGGATAAATTTGATTTGCACTGAGTGCTGTCTTGGGTATTTTCTAGTACTTTTGTGATTGACTATTCATTCTCAAAGCCATTTTCTGATTATTATTTGAATGTAAGCACAGGTAATTGCAACTACTTGATAAAGAAAGTGGGGGAATTCATTATTTGGTTGCTGCTTTGGAGCATTTCTCCAAAAATTTACCTGCTACTTTCTTGGTGTGGGGTTGTTTTTTAGGTTGGTGGGTTTTTTTGCTAGGCTCCAGTATTTTAATTCCACAATTTTAAATTCATTTCTCTGCATCTTATTTTTTTAGGATTATGTAACTTCTCAGTTTTTTCAGGAGCATTTAATGAAATCCCAAAGTAACAGCAGCAGATGATGGAGGAGTCTTTAGTAAGCAAATTATAGGGGTTTTTTGATGGTCTGTTTCTGTAAACTCTGAAGTGATTGGCACAGCTTTAAGATCTATAAATAGACCTATCTGGAAAAAAAGGTTTGGTTCATAATGATTCATAATCATATAGATATACTACATTTACTCATTATTTATGTTTGTGGACTGACACCAATCTACACGTCCCATGTGAATTCTCTTTAGTTCACATAACGCAGGGAATTGCAAAATATTGTTTCATACAGAAACCTTTTCTGACACAATAAAAAATGTTCACCTACCAATCCTCAATTTCTTCTTCCTTCCTTGGTCCGAACAGTGTTCCAACTGAAACTCTAGGTATAAAGATTGCTTTTTGATACTTATGTTAATCCTGTCACCTGAAATATTTTGGTAGAGAAATTGCTAGCGTCAAAATAGATTTTTTTTAATTTTACACTGCAAGTTCATCCAAGGTAGTTGATTCAAGAAAAGCCAAGAATGTCTCCTTCTATGATTAGGTAGTGATTTTTCTACTCAGTCCACCAAATTAAGTACCTTGAAAAGCCTCTCGATGCCGGTCTGCTTTCTTGCAATCATTACCATCGTTTAAGGCACTACTGAGCCCTTATATACACCGTACAGAATTTCATTCATCCATTTCAAGAGACATGACTTTAGATTAGAATGTGTGCAGAGAAATCCTGCTAGAAATGGTCAACTGAACGGAGAGCTTATGTTTAGAAAGGACACTTAAAAAAAATCTTGGCTTATTTAATTCAGGAAGAAAAAAACAGAAAGCAGTCTGTAAAATCATCAGGGTGATAAATGAGAAGGAAAGAGAAGAGCTAATTTAAGCTAAAAAAAAAAAACATTGGCAACAGAACAAATTAGTATAAACTAGTCATGAACTAACTTTGGCTGGATTTTATCCATCTGAAGAATGAAATTTGGGAATTGTCGTCCACCTGGCTAGCAGAACAAGAAACTTAGCCGATATCAGCTACCTACCCTGTAACACAGAGAATTCAGTTCTGTAGCTTGTAATGTCTTTTCCTTTTCTTTAAATGTTTCTTTAAGGGTTACTGTTCTTTTCCTAGTAATACTGTTTAGCAAAGAACCTAATAAAACCCACAGACTCTCTATAGATAATTTCCCTCACCCTCCATCCCCTGTTCATTAAGAATCAATCTGTATTCAGGAAGGCAGAGTTCCTTCTTCATTAGATATTGGCTCAACTGTCCTCAGGTAAGCTACTGAAAAGGCCCCTCAAAAATATAAGTTTGGGGTTTTTTTCCTACTTTCTGCCTCCATTCCTCGGTACACATCATGGAGAGGCCCAGCCTATAATCAGAGACCCCTATTGTGTGATCTGCTTGCCAGATAACCGATTTAAACCAGTTCTCTTAATCAGGTGCCAGCTTTTTTTTTCTATTTGAACAAATCCTCTGTTCCCGGCTGCATAGGCACACCTCTGTGAATACTAAACTGTCAGGGAGGCAGAAGAACAACAGAGAGGGTTAGGGAGGTGCACCTTAAAGCTGAGAAAACTGACTTTGATTAAGATAAACAATGCCCATTAATTTATAGAGAATTCAGAAGTTGTAGGTAGGCAGATCTTCTGAATTGTCACAAAATACACTCAGCAGCACATTTTAGGATTAGGCATTAAAGCTGGGAAGCAGGCCATCAAGCAGAGTGATAAATAAAGCAACCACGCTTTGGCCACCGAAGTGTGTTTGCTTACTTAAAGAAGTACCATATTTTACTAATTAGATTTGCTGTCCTGCTATTTTCACTGCTCAAGCAGTCAAATCAATCCTAAAATGCAAAGAAAATCAGTTAATTCTAGGGTTTTTTCCCAGGTAATTTATCCTCGTCATGCCTGAGTTCTTTCTGTTAAATTTTAGTTGTTGCTTAGCACTTTGGGAGCACAGTATTTAATTGTTTTCTTATGCATGTAGATCCTAAGGTCAGCCTAACATTGTGCATTATTATCAGATCGATTTTATTGAAATAGAAATAAGTAGACCTATCTGAACAACATTATTGTCAGAGTTCAGGCTAAGCTATATTTTTTGATCCATCCCTGTGTCCCTGTGGACATTCCTTTAAAGCAACAAGCCAGTATCATGTACAGTTAAGTTACATTCCATGATATACTGTCTCTGAGTGTTAACTTTCCTCATAGTAGCTCATATGGTGCTATGCTTTGCATTTGGGGCTAAAACAGTGTTGATAACACGCCAATGTTTTGGCTTTTGCTGAGCAGTGCTTTCTCTCCAAATCCCCCTCCAAAGACCAGTAGGTTGGGAGTGGGCAAGATGTTGGGAGGGGACACAGCCAGGACAGCTGACACAATCTAACCAAAGGGTTATTCCATACCATATGACATTGTGCTCAGCAATAAAAGCTGAGGGCAAGGAGGCAGATGCGGGTACATTCGTGGTTATGGTGTTTGTCTTCCCAAGTATCCACTACGCATACTGAGGCCCTGCTTCCCAGGGAATGGCTGGACATCTGCCTGCCAATGAGAAGTAGTGACTATTAAACTGCCTTTATCTTGGCCCATGTCATGGTTTAACCTGGCAGGCAGCCAAATACCACACAGCCACTCACTCCCTCCCCGCCCCCCACAGTGGGATGGGGAGAGAATCAGAAGGGTAAGAGTAAGAAAAACTTGTGGGTTGAGATAAAGACAGTTTAATAGAACAGAAAATGGAAAATAATAATAACAATGATAATTATAATGATGGAATATACAAAATGAGTGACGCACAATGCAATTGCTCACCACCTGCGCTGACCGATAACCAAGTAGCGATCACTACTTCCTGGATCACGCCTACCATTCATATACCAAGCATGACGTCACACGGTATGGAATACCCTGTTGGCCAGCTGGGCCAGCCGTCCCGGCTATGCTCCCTCCCAATGTTTGTTTTGGTTTTGTTTTTCGTTTTTGTTTTGTTTTGTTTTTTAAGCTGAATGTCCTTGACTAGCAGGGCATTTAGCAACAACTGAGAACATCAGTGTGTTATCAACATTCTTCTCATACTAAGTCCAAAACACAGCACTAGGAAGAAATTTAACTCTATCCCACCTGAAACCAGGACAGCCCACGAACTTTTCCATCTTATTTTCTGCCCCTGTCCTGTTGAGGAGGGGGAGAGAGAGAGCAACAGGCTGGGGGTCTGGCAGCCGGCCAAAGTAAACCCACACACATGATTGACCCTGGTTTTATAATAACCCACAGGTTACAATCACAGAATTATGTAGGTTGGAAGGACCTTCAGCTAGTCCAACTCCCTTGCTCAAAGCAGGTTCCCTTATAGCAGGCTGCTCATGGGCTTCTCCAATTAAGTTTTGAATATCTTGAAAGACAGAGATCCCTCAACCTCTCTGGAAACGGTTCCAGTGTTTGACCACACTCATGGTGAAATTTTTTCCCTAATATTGAGTTAGAATTTCCCATCTTCCAGCTCGTGTCCATTACCTCTCATTCTTCCTCTAAGAACCTGGCTCCTTTTCCTCTATTTCCTTCCATTAGATAGTTGAGGACAGCATTAAGATCCCCCCAGAGCCATCTGTTTCCAGGCTGAACAAGCCCAGCTCCCTCAGCCTCTCCTCACAGGGCAAGTGTTCCAGCCCCTGACCAAACTTGCTCCAATTTATTGATGTCTTTCTTCTACTCGACTAAGACATGGGTTACAATACTTCAGGGGAGACTGCTCTTTCTCAGTAAGTCTGACTATATTCAGATACCTGCAGTTTTTCTTTTTATGACTCAGATACAAATCATACATAGATACGTAACAGCCGCCTTAAAATGGAAGTATTAAGCTATTGTAACAAAGGGACAGCCTTTCCTGAAAGAGCAGCTGGCATGCTCATCTATCTTAAAATCTTTTGATCTCCTGATGATAATGAAGCTAGTTGTAACTTCTTCTGGTCCCACAAGGTCCTGTGTCTCAGCTGGTTGTTCCAGAATAATTACTCTCCACGGAGCAAGCATTCATTTTTAGACCTGCAGGAGAGTTCTTTTGATCTCCTGCACGCCAGGAACTTTTCCTGTCCTGCTTCAGAGCAGTTTTTCAGCTCAGCATTTTCAAAGGCAATGGTGCCCAAGTCTCTTTTCTTTCCTGTGCTCTGACTTAGCTTGAACAATTCTTTTTGTGTCTTTAAAAAATAAAGAATCTCCTGATCTACTAAATAAATACAATCATTAAGAAAATGTATCAATAATCAGTTCAATATACTGACTGAATTGATTATTAGAGTAGCACCTTAAATATATCACTTGAGTCTTCCAAGCACAAGAACGGAACAAAATGCTTTAAGGAATTTCTCAGATCTCCTTCTGGGTTATAAACTGGGATGAAATATTAGTATTTTCTTTTATGTGAATTCCCACAATATCATGCTCCCGGAGCAGAAGACACCAAGTTAGCAGTTTGGTATTAGGTCTTTCACACATGGGAAATGTTTCCTAAGCAGCTGAGCACAGATGTAAAGGTCCTCTCTCTGGGCCAGGCTGCCATCTTCCTGCCCAGTCCAAGGATGCTGGAAGATAGCTGGGAGCCCTCTTGACGCCAGAAGGTAAAGAAAGCAAATCACAAAACCTCCCAGTTCTGTCTTTTAATGCGAAGGCTCAATAACCTGACCTGAACACTCAGAAATTATTACAGCTCCAAACATGTTATATCAGCAATCAAAATGATTTTAAAAAAAAAAAAAAAATCAAAAATGTGATCAAACATGAGGTTTCTTCTGGTGTTGCTCATAAGACAGAAGTAACTGCTTCTTTTGTTTAAAAGCTAGTGCTTTTTCTGGAGTTTTGTGCTGTGCTGACTTATCTCTGCAAAAGCTAAAGATATCAATAACTAAATACTAAATGCCAAATATTAAATACTAAATATAAATATTAAAAAAATAGCAAATAGCAAATAACAAATAATGAATATATTAAAAAAAAAAACAACCTTCCTTAAGAATTATTTAAAGAAAAAACATCATTCACAGGGTGTAATTATTCAAAGATTTTGGTGGTGATGGAACTGTGTTCAGCAAAAAGAATGCCCTCACAGACAGGCTTGGAGCTTCCAGGCCTCACACGAGATAAATGCTATCCTATCCAAAAAGAGGTGTAAATGTACGAAAATGGTCCTCTGAATTGAATGCAAGTTATCACCCTTATCAGGTCAATAAAATGGATTAATTCGTCAAGCCAAAGACACAAGGCATTGTGACAGAGTGTTCTGAGCACCAGCACTGCTCCTCCTTGCTGAGGTAAGATGACTATCAGACAGAAATGTTTTGAGCTGAATATAAAAATTCAGAAGCTATGTATTTTTATTTCAGGAAGGCAACACAGTGCAGGCACTGTCGTCTGACCAGCCATGACTGTGTATTCAGACAGATCTGGGTGATATCTTTGATAAGTTAAATATGCTCAATTTGTCTCTGAAGAGATGAGATTCAAACGATCTGAAACAACAGACAGGTTATCTGCATTTCAGGAAGCTTAGCCTGTGGGAGGACGGGAAAGAATAGAAACAATGACATAACCTTACTTGATCTTTTTCTAGACTTCTATAACAGGGAAAATATATGTGGATACCATGAAAACACACACAACTGAACTCTGCAGACTCAGAAAACAAGCTCATGAAATATTCTGAAATGACAATTGACTGTAGAGCTGAATAAGAAGTCTTTTCAATGAAGCAGCTTTTAATTGCGTTTCTTTGCTCACCAAAGATGCTGATTAAGTTTTCTGTTGACTGTACAATGAAGATAAAATCAGATGCACTGTATTAGCTGTAGCACTAAAAGAATATTCTGACTGATATGGTTTTGCTACCATTTGGTTCTACTGTGAACTATAGCTTTCTGTATGTCTGTAAGATTAAGCAAACTTCAGAGGAGATTGCATCTTGTCAATTATTTAATATATGTTATATAAATACTTATCTAAGGACCAGTTGCTTGCAAAATCACATGGAATAATAGAGATACTACACCATGAAGTTTAGATTTTTATAATAATTACATTAGCTGGCTTTGTTTGCCAAAGCAGCCACCAGTGAGGACGTCAATGTTAACTAACTATATGTAGGATAACACTAATACTAATTCCTCATCTAAATTGTGCATTCATCCACTGGAAATAAGTGAGGATTGAATAGATCTGAGCATGTTATTAAGTCAGGATGATTATGAGTGACCAACACGACATGACTGTTAAAAAGTAAATGTAGAAATGTAGTCTTAGGATGCATTAGGTATTCATATACAAAGTACAAGTAAAACCTCATCTGCAAGACTATCTGATATTCTTTTCACTCACATTCAAGAAAAAAGAAATCATATGGAAATAAGCGTGGATAAGAGTCTTCAGCAGAGGATAAAAACTTAAAAGAATATGCTTTGCATAAGGAAGGAGACCTGATACGATTGACTGATTAACAGAGAAGGAACAGAGCTATTAAAGACCAATGTTAACATAAGACCAATAGGACATATGTATGTCTGCACGACTGCCATCCAAGCACACCTGTTCCATCCTGTTTTCCTCCAAAAGATGCAATTCTCTGATTGTGGTCTTACTGAGTATTTAAACAAACATGTTCATTAACTTAAATATGCTTATATTTTTGAAGTTAACTTAAGAGTCATGAACAATATTAACTTTGCTGACTTATCTGGAAGATGAGTGGTTTGGAACACAATGGGACATTCTGGAGAAAGATTTAAGAGAAAAAAAAGATCAAATAGTGAGTTACTGTTTTAAAATAAAAATTGCAAATACCAAGGCCATGGAAATTGATCCTTTTATGTATTTTGTTATTTTTCAGTCTCTGATACAGAATATCTTCATTTTCTATCTCATTTACAATAATGCAAAAATAATATAATTCTTCATACCTACTTTTAGTTGGCATTTTTTGAATCCGAGCAATATATCAAGATTTTTATGTGGAAATAATCTAATTCAAAGAAAGTTGATTCTCACTGCAATTAGTATTCTGGTACTTTTTGAAGACAAATTCTTATTCTTTTATTGGAAAAGTGTTATACCTCTGAAATTCCATAGATTTTGGTATTTTTGTTCCTGGCTCACACATGCTGAAGTGAGATGGAAAGTGGACCCTTCAAGCCCTAAGAATTCTTATATATATACCATGAGCATGCTAATGAGTTATTGTCCCTCAACAATCTTGTCTTCATTAGATATCAATTACAAAATTGCATAGTAAATATGCAATATGTTTACTTTTTCAAAATCTTGTTTATTCCAGGTTTAAAAAAAAAAAAGTAAAATATGTAAAAGGTATACTATACAATACAATACATCCATTCATTTGAAAAAGACAGAATCACAGAATTACAGAATGACAAAATGCTTGAGGTTGCAAGGGACGTCCTGAGGTCACCTGGTCCAAATCCCCTGTTCAAGCAGGGTCATGTAAACTCACTACTACATCTAGACTCATTATTTAAATAGAGAATAGGCAAACTGTTTTAAAACCATTATCCTTTCTGTAAGTCCAGGAACAATTTGCATTTCTAATCACATAGATAGTCACAATTAAGACAACTGATAGTCAATGGTGAACATTCTGTGAGCTCCAAGTGGCCACTCAATTTACAATCAGAGAGTCACAGATTCTTTCAGGCTGGAAGGGTCTCTAGCCCAACCTCAAACCAGGGTTAGTTATGGAGTCAGACCAGGTTGCTCAGGGCTTTATCCAGTCAGGTCTTTAAAACCTCCAAGGATGGAAACCGCAACCTCTCTGGCCAACCTGCTCCAGTTCTGGGCTATTCTCATGGGGAAAAGGTTTCTCTTTGTATACAGCATGAACCTCTCTTGTTTCAACTTATGACATTGTCCCTCATCTTCCCACCATGCACAACTGTTAAGAGCCTGGCTCTGTCGCCTTGATAACCTCCCCGTAGGCACCGGGGCTGCTGTTAGATCCTCCCAAAGCCATCTCTTCTCCAAGCTAAATAAGTTCACTCAGCCTTTCCTCACAGGGCAATTGATCTAGCCCTGACCATCTTGGTGGCCTCCACTGAACTTATTCCATTTTATCAACAAAAAAAACTAGATGCTGTATTCTAGATGAGGTCCAATGAGTGCTAAGTAAAGAGGCATAAACATACCCTCAATCTACAGCGTTGAAAGCTGTGCTAAAGTTGAGGTAATTGACATCCACCACTCTCTCCCTGCACTTACATCCAGTCATTTTATTACAGACAACAATCACATTGTTCAGGCATAATTTATCCTTGGGAAATCCATGTTGACTGTCTAATTGCCTAGAACTGGACCCAGAGACCCTTTAAAGTCAAAGTTGAAGTCAATAGTTGTTTTTCTAGTGGTTTTGAGTTAATTGTCAAATCAGATATGAATTTCCTTCAAAAAAAAAATACACAGTTTCACCTAAGAAATAAATGGCAGAGCGGTGGTTAATGATAAGAAATGTGTTCTAGAGTTGCATTCTCTTATCACTCTCTTCCTATCCATGTTTATGTCTAAGAAATGATGGTGTGCACAAGCTGTTAAAGAAATAGGAAGGCCAGCAACCTGTGTTAAAATGATGTTGTGCTCTTTTCTAGTGCATTCAAATTTTCTCAGTAAGAAAATATTATTCTGGTTGGACATTGCCTCTGTTCGCAGTTATAATTTCAATTACCTCATCTGGATTGCATTCATCAGCCTATTTGTTTTCAGCAAGTGTTTTCTGTCTACTTATTCACTGAGTAAAAACAAACCCAAAAAAACTAACGTATCTCAAAAAAAATCACATTTCAAGAGCATTACATTGCAGGTTCTTTTCCAAGGAGCAGCTATGAGAGGCAGTGATTTTTGATAGGTGAGCACTTGATCAACTGTCAGAAAGAGAAATCACATCAATACCAACCTGTCTTAATAGTCTGACATGCACTGACATTTTTCACAGAACTCCAGTGAGGGATTCTGCTTTTTTCCTAGATTTGTCCCATTCGGGCTGGCAACAATGAATCAAGAAAGCTGTGTAGTCAAATCTCTGCTGATCAGATGAGTGAGCAATGTGGATGTGGAAAGCATTAGTGCAGGAAAACCCTACAGTGTGGACCAGGCTGTGTTTTCCTGCCTGACTTCCGATAGGGCTGGAGAACAAATTTTGACAGGAGTGCTCGGTTTACAGGGCTGTGCCAAAAGGCTTGCTCCTATGAGTGGTGGCTCAGTAACGATCCAGTGTTTTCTCTGGCAGCAGTGCATGACATGGTGGGTTTTGTGCTGTGGGACTTTTTCAGAATCTTATTTTCCCATGTCCCTTCTTACCTCTCTCAAAAAAAAAAAAAGTTTGAGAATCTTTTCTAAAAGTCCTGTGTCCTAACAGCAACTGTTGAACAGAATAACCTCAGAACAGCCATGAGAAGTGGCTTTTTCATTAAAACAACTCCAATTCCCTGCTACTTGTTTAAGTTTATTATTCCATTATTGATGTTGGCCAAGATCCAGGCCCATTGTACCATTTTACAAAATGTGCTACAAAGTGGTTTTGCTGCTACAATAAAGTGCATCTGTCATCCCAATTATACAAAGCAAGTGGTTGACTGCAAAACTACATCAAAAACTGAATTAGGATTTTTCATCCATTTATACAAGAAATGCCAACACGAAATATGTGTTTATTTTGTAGTAGTGGTACTATATTACCACTACCTACAGGAAATTAGACCCTTGTGTCTGTATCAGAATGCATTTACCATAATATAAAAAACATTTTTATTATTTGGGCCAATACTTCAGTTGCTGTTAACAATGTCACACAGAATGAGATATGGCTTATTCAAAGCCATATTCAAGCCGTTTAGATATGGCTTATTCAAAGCCATATCTAATCATAAGTCCAAAAGCATCTTCTTATCCTATCAATTATATCAGAGGGACAGATTCTGGCTCCCTTTTTCATGTTGGATAACAAACTGTACCATGGATATCCTCCCTGATATCAGTAGAACGCCTTGGGGTTTAAAGAGCTGTTGATTGTGATGGGATTCAAATTTCTCTTTCCATAAACCCCTCAAGCTCTTTTCTGCACCACAGACGCCTACATTTTGGTGAGGATCCGGTGAAGTCAGCTGGTGAGTTGAAGTTTGAGTTCATTCTCAGTGCAACAAGCAAGCCAGAGAAAATTTCAGAATTCTTTGGTACTTGTTGGATTTTGGAGGTACTGAATAAGGAGGTTGTGGAATCTCCATCATCAAAGATATTTAAGAATAGATTAGACAAATCTTTTTGGAAAGAGGGAAAGATATTTTATCTGACCTTGGGACAGGCTGATGGACAAGATAAGCTCTGAGGTCACTTCTAGCCCCAGTGTTTATGATTCCATGACGTGTGACAAAGGGCCATAGGTCTATGTCATTCACATCACTAAAATCTGAATCAAAACCTCAGGTTTCATCCTGAATGACTAGTCTGAACAGAAATGTGACCTTTTGTTCTACAACTGCAGGACTGGTTTTGCTGTATGCTTTCTGAAGAAGAAGAATACTTTCTCATCTTCACTGGAGTATAATTTATGAAACTCAGTATTTTTTAGACATTTTGGACATATTTTCAGGGGCTTTTTAAATAGAACTTCAATAATCTTCCTGTCACAAATTCAGATTATGATAGTTTTCTCTTTCAATATCCAGATCAGCTGGAGTCATACCAATAAAAATGCCATTTAAATATCTTTTCCCTAGGTAAGAGGAAACGCAGGGAAAAAAGAGATTGAAATAGTTAGCAACATGCAGAACCTCTGAGAGCCTTAAACCTGGGAAGAGACACTTCAAAATAGCACTGATTTTTGGCATTACCTCTAGGTGTGTATTTCATAAATCTGAATTAAACACTTAAATCTCCATAAAGTAGATGAGGTGGTATAGGCATGTTTTCACAGCATCTACATACTGAGTGGAAAAGCTTCAGGATCTGGAATGGGTGCATCTGAAATGCTGCCTTCCAGAGCTATTTCCAGCTCTGGGATTCTCTGACCAGAAACACTTGTTGGATTTAAGACTGTACACTGTCAGCTGGATGATTTATACCTTTGTAAAGATAATTTGCCCGTCTATACAGGACATACATAACAATACTTGAATAGTGCTAGATTATTTGCTAGGAACTGAGACACGTGGTATGTGATTACATTGTATGTAAGTCCTCCTACATCTGAAACCATTCCAAACCACATCTTTTTCTCCCTGCCTGTGTTATTGCCCTAAACATGAGTCCAGCAGTAAGTCCACACATTTACCAGGTATGCTGCACTTCTCATGAGGGAATGCACAGCCAAGATTATAATTTCATGAGGGTGACAGAGTACAGTCCTGGGTTCTGGTTTCCGCTTCTAAAGCTGTTTATTCATTTGGCTTTGAAAGATTCCTTGGCACTATCTTTCAGCAGTGCTGAAACACAGACCCAGCATTTCCCCCTTCTAGTAAATACACAGATTTTAAGTAAGCACTGCTTTGGAGGTAACTTCCTGTTCACTTGCTCCCTTTCCGTACCTATGAGCCTTGCACTTTCTGCTGTAGTGTGTCACAGCTACAACAGGAAGGCTGGAGAAATGTCTTTCTCAGCATAGTCTTTAACTTGGCAGAAAAAGATGTTTTTAAGGGGGTGGAAAGCACATTTTGAATTCCCTAATGCTCAAGAGGTCAGTGAATGAAGCTCTTTAATTTCTTGTGCAAATATAAAATAAATTAAATAGGAAAAGATTGACCTTCTCCACCTTCACTCACAGTTCTCCTTACTATCAGTCGGCAGCACTACCTTCCCTAGCTCTGCTTTTAAATTAATACAGCCACATTGCATGTTTACTGCTGAATTCAATATGGTGAGTGTCTGTAAGGTTTCTTCTGAGCATTCTTAGTCCCCAGGCACTGAAATTCCTACTTTTGTGAATGCTGAACAAGCCCGAATGTTAAATAGAAGGCAGGACACTGTTGAGCAGAGGTGGCTTTGCCACTGCGGAACTTGAAGCCTTGAGTACTTTACCACCTAATCTTTAACTCTTACATGCTCAAGCACTTATCTGAGTAGACATAGGTTTTTTGTGGATATAATTTTTGGACTCACATTCCTAAATTCCATCAAACTTGTACTCTTGTTACCCAAGTACTTTTTTCAGATCTGGCCATTTGCCAAGTAAATATGAAATATGAAATACAAATTAAAGACACAAATACTGAGAATGGGAAATCCACACTAAAAATAGAATAAGACTATTGAAATGCATCATAAGTGTCAGTGAATAGCTCACTTACTATATTTTAGAATTAAATTTGGACATGACAGTTGTCAAGCCACAGATTCTGCCAGTCACGCATGTCCACTATTATTACAGGCTCATCTATATCCCTGAGCATTTCTGGCTTCCTGGATTTCTGACACACAGAGTGTTAAAACAGAAATATTCAAAAAGTGGGGCATTTTATTAAAGTTATTTACATATCCTAAACTTTGATTTCTTGCTTTTTTGGTTATGTCCACATGACCCATATAATAAGATGTAATAAGGCTGATCTTGCACGTTGAGGAAAAATAGTGCATACTTCAGAATGTATTCCTTTAGCAATCATCTCTTGGAAGAAGTTATTCTCTGGATAAAAAGGAAAATAACTTTAGCCACAGTAAAACAGGCATCCAGGCTTATTTTACTAGGCATTATGCTCAGCTTTGGAAAAAAAACAATGTTGCAGCTAATGACAAGCATTTCTCTGGTTTGTGGTTTCTAAACATTTATAGCAGTACATAGTGCCTTCTCTAAATTAACTTTGCTACAAGGAAGGGAGAAAACTGGAGAACAAGACAACTCACAGGCAAACCTCCAAATGACCACTTAGCATGAGTAAAGTGTGAGACATGATCAAGCAACAGCAAAGGTCATAGACCTTTAAGATACTTTAGTTATCACTAAATCTGGCCACTGACATAACAAATGAACTGGCCATATAAATCTATCAATCATTAATGTAAAACTCCTACTATGTGCCTCAATACCAGCTCCAGTCCCACAATCTCTGTTTGCAATACTTGGATTTAACAGCAGTAATAACTGTAGTCATCTGATCTGATAAACAATATTAAACACAGACATCCTTTTCATCTGGGATTAAATGTGTGGAGGAAATACATTAGGATACAAACCAAGGACCATTACATTTGATGTATGTGCTTCTTGAAAAAAATGCTTTGTTTTATACACAGCTATGGAAACATGGTATTACCAAGAGAGAATGCTGAGTGAAAAGAAAGGCACTAGTTTTCCAAGTGTTTTGCAGAAAACTAACTTCTGTCCTATACAGAAGTCCCTGGACTACCTCATCCCTCCATCATCATGAAGTCTTTTGGGCTGAAGGAGAGGGAGTTCTATGAGTTTAGCTTGCCTCACCTCAAAAAACCCTGGCCGAAAAGTTCTGCATCTTAGACACTTAAACCAGAAAAGGTTGAAGCCGTACAGGTTCAAAAATCTTTAATTGCTTCGTTTTTTTGAGTGAAGAAAAAATTGAACGTAAAGTATTCAAGACAGCTAATAAATCTGGCTTATAACTTTATTGTTTCCTTAGCCAGGAAGCAATTTTAAATTAAAAAGAAGATGGAAAAATAAAGTGGGTTTTAAATGTCCTTATATTCCTTTGAGCTATAACTCCCTGTTCTGAAATATATTTCTAACCTACTATCTTCCCACATATTGGATAAAATAAAAGCAGATTATTTTAATAAACAAGCAAAGAATGTTTCTGCATTTTTTTAGATCTCAATTAAGGGACAAAAGGATACCATGTAATTTATTTGTCTGTTCAAAAGCCAGTCAAATAGGGAATTCCAAATACTTACGCCAACAATGGAATATACAGGTTTTAGGTAGCCCAAAATTGTTCATGTCAAAGCTTTTGATACAAAATTTTGTTCCAACAATGTGAGTAACAAAGGAAAAAAAAATCATAGTCCAGCAATTTGTGAACAGGACTAGACCAGTTTTGACAAATACATTCTTTATAGCACACCGTTAATTGAAGTACCACATTAGCAGTCAGTAAGTTCTGCAACCATGTTGGATGTCACAGAAAGACTTCTACGTTTATATTGCTGTATAACTTCTTATTTCTTTTGATTGTTTTAATACCAAGAAGTACAAAAAATGGCATTACCTGATAATGCAGTCAAATATTCACAAATAATTTCATATACAGAAAAAATATCTTCCTTTTTAATAAGCAATTTTTATATTCGGTTTACAGGACAGATTCTCCTCTCATTTATTGCACTGCAGATTCATGATTCTCCTTTCCTAGATTGAAACATTGAAGGAAAGGTAAGCTCACATTATAATGAGTAAGGTCAGATCTCCCTTTTATTGAAAAAGTCTTTCCGAAACACTTGATTGTAGTGTGATACTTATCAGACTATAATTATCAACAGGGAAGAACATCCTACATAGCACTTTCTAAATGCAGTTTGCTTAGGTAAGAGCATTAATGACAGTATCAGCAGCAAAAGCTCCTGGCACTGTGCTAGGTTGGGTACATGCACAGAAGGAGACGTTTGGCTGCTCAAACAGGGTATATGCATCTCTTTGGAGTAATTTGCATATTACTAGTGGGATGCTTATCACAGCTTGAGAACTCTGGCCCAGACTTATCTTTATATTTGGATGACACTGGTGCAAGAGTCACCTTAGTCACGTCATGAGACAGAAGCCAAGACCGTGTCTCTGATGCCTGGTGCCTAGGCATACAGTGCTCGCCCATTGCAAGTGCAAAGCAAAGTGTGCTAGCTTAAAACATCTCTGCTGAAATGAATAACTGAATCATTCTGGACCAGGTGTGCACCCCCATGGTTCTGGATATTGCAAAGGGGAGGCTTGTATTAGTCAGTGAAATATTTGTGGCATAAATATGCAAATCTACCCTACTATGGGGAGAAATTAATAGAGGTGATAATGATCATCATCTTAGTTGTTCGTATTGCTTAAAAAAAAAACTTGAGTGGGGTTGTTATTGAATTTTAATTGCTGTTTATGAGTTTTATTGATTTTATGTTGACATACATAGAAGACAAAGTAGATATACTGTAACTGCTAACATTTAAAACAGAAAATAATGGTTGTTAGCTGCAAACTAGAGTATATTACAGCATATCAGGAGATTTCTTTGTTAATTATTTTTTGTTTTAGCCATGTTCAAAGGTCATTCATTGCTTTCTAAATTTGCAAGCTTATTGCAGACCAGTTCCAAGGTTATATAACTCTCCAAACATAATTGTGCTGTGTACAATATTAGCTAACAAGTAATTATAACTACTAGCTGTTCCCAGCTGGTAATATGCTTAGGAAATTCATGCATTTGGACTTGTCAGTTTAGATTAAATTGTTTGAGAAAATGCCTGACTTAACAGAGTGCCAAAAGAGAGTGATTCAGATACAAATAATTGTATAGGATGTGCTGCTCTTAAAAAGGAATAATTTAAAATGTAAATATTGTAAAATTCACAATTCCCATGTTAATTTGTTTCAGAATATGGATTTGAGAAAACATTATATTGATAACATTTTGATAAAGTACTGAAAGCTCAACTCTGGGAGCTCATGCCAGGTGGCAGAGGAGTTACATGGTTTGCATCTATTTTTAACTAAATTACTGCTTTGAAGTCAATAATTGTATAGCCGTCTTGGATACCAAAGGAAGCCTTTTCTAGCATCTAATCATGCTTAATATCACTTACTTTCAAAATAATGGAAGTCTCTTTATTTAAGCCATTCTGCCTTCAACGACTTTCTTCAGTACGTTGGATAATGTTGTTTGGGTTTTTTCCCTTGAGTTTTAAAAGTGTTAGGACCCTATTTTTCTAACTCCTACATTACAAAGAAAAACTAATCAATAACCAGCTAGCAAATAAGAAACTAAGTACCAAAGAAACACGGATCTTCAAGATGCAAAAAAAGAGTAGGAGCCTGGTAACTTGAACCCCCAGTGTTCTGTAGACACTAAAAAATCACTAGAGCAGGAACTTGAGAATTGAGTTGTTAAAATGATTAAGGTGACATTTTAGCGAAAGATCCAGTACTGATTTTAGCCCAGAACACATAGCTCAGAAGAAGTGGAAGTTGTCATGACTCTAAGTGATTTGAGAGGCTTTTCCGTTTTGGGATGTTTAATGGGATCAACCATCAGTGGAGCCGAACAGGTAGTGCCAGAGAATAATCCACATTAGCGCTCAGAGGCCAGGCACCAGATCTCCCCAGGAGCTCCACGGCCATGTATAACTACCTGTATGTCGCTCAGTGCCTTTACACCTCAAAGCCAGGGCTTGTATGGGTCCTTTGCCATTCTTCCACTAGTTAATTTCACCAGGATTTTAAAGCATGTTATATTTATTTGGATTTTGTACCAAGGTAAATGGGACTGGACCAATAGGCTAAGAAGTAACCTTAATATTTTTTGCCACAAAATATGTGAGCATATGACAGCATTATATCATGAGGTGTCATTTCTCCAGAAGGCAACCTGAGAAAGATGGAAATCCAATGACAACATTAAATTTAAGAATGTGTACGTGTAATTTTTTTCATTCTTCTAGTACATGCAGAGTTGCATAGTGTTTTTTGAAATTACATAAATTAATTTTAGGAAGTATGTTTTCTGCACCAGAAAAACTCTCCATGCTAGTGTTGTTTATTGTCCCAAAACACCTTCTTTGCTTTATCAGTTCTTCTCCTGTAAGCTCAGAAATATTACTTGTACTATAACTCCATGTTTTTTCCAGCCCTACCCACAAAGAGTTTTGGGGTTTTTAATGTCTTTGTGTAACATAATTCTCCTTCACATTACATTCCAGAAGATTGAAAAATCTTCTCTGTCATGTAGGGCAATATCTTGAATAACTTCATCCCAACAAAACCCGTCATTTTAGAATAGACATAACTACAGTATCAAAGTATTTTTCCTGCTGAATTTGCTTTCTCAATCTTCAGAGACTTCACCTTTACTCAGAAAAAGAATGGAGTCAGCTGAACATTAAAAATTACTCAACTTTCATGGGCAGGTTGATGCAAACCTAGTGGGCAGCCTTTACCTAAGATGTTCTGGTGGTTACAAAAAAAAAAAAAAAAAGAAAATCCTTTTTGTCTGAGATATCTTCTGTTATTTGTTTGGTTTTCTTGGTGAAAATTACAAAATATGCATTTAGTTCACACTGTGCATGTATATATGCCCCTGTATACCTCATTTGGCAAAGCATTGTAATAGTTCTATACCCATTCTTTAAGTGCTTCTTAGTTCCACTGGGTTGAGCTTTCAAATCTTTTTTCTTTGATGCACCTTCTAGTTGCTGGTTCTTGTTAAAAGCAACTTTAAAAGACTATGCTAGAGCCATCATTCCACAGAAAAGCTCTAATATAGCAGAGGATACGTGCTCACACATTATGGGAGTTACTGATCCACTCAACTTTCTAGGTATCTCAAATTAATTGTGTCCTTTGCTTTACTTCCTCCTTTAAAACATGACCAATGACAATGTCACGTCCATTGGCTAAAGTTTTGAGCCCTTTTCTAAGGATGGTCATGACTTAATTCTTGTAGTAGTCACCAAACTATTCTCTTAGTGCCTTAGCTATAACTGAACCGTGCTGTCACCTACTCCTCTCCCTTTCAGAAATGATCTCCAAAGGAATGTGTGTAAAGGAGAATCGCATCACTGCACTTTTACCTGGTTCTGATGCTGAAAAGAGGCTTCTATTTTTTCTGCATCCTCTTGGTCCTTGAATTCAGCTGGTTGAGCTATGTACAGTTTATAAATTATTGTACAGCTTACTGTACACCAGTAACACCATTATCAGCAGATAAGTAGACCCAGCTACTTAGGCCCACATAAAATGTTTAAGTTCCTTAGTTACGGCAGAAAATTATTTTTAGTGAAATCAATAGAAGGAGAGTTTGTAATGGGATCTTCATTCTCTTTTAAATTCACTGCTATCCATGACGTTTGCAGGAGTCAGTCTCTGATAAGGCTATCCCATAAATAGCTGACAGGCGAGAGGCAATTTCTATCAATACAAGATTTGTAAAGGGCAGCCAGAGAGTCATTGAAGCCAGGAACAGAAGATTTGAAGCTTTTAGCTGCCTGAAAAATTTTATATTCTTGGTG
Organism: Calonectris borealis; assembly: GCF_964195595.1. NCBI lineage: Eukaryota > Metazoa > Chordata > Aves > Procellariiformes > Procellariidae > Calonectris > Calonectris borealis. The sequence goes on from NC_134314.1 coordinate 26,383,142, forward strand.
AGACCAGTGTATCTAACACTGGTTCTCTAATAACGTGGAAGGTGATTCCTCTGTACAGTGTCACTGCACAAAGTAATATGTCTTCACTCAAAATATGTTCTGAATATCAGAAATCTAAGAAGCATAAGATGGCAATCTACATGGCAAAGCATGGAGCCCATTTTGCTGAGGAAACTTGCAAGTCCTGGTGGTACAGTTTATAAGGCTGATATTGATGTAACTAATCATACCTATCCGTCACCTTTAGTATCAATCTGGCCTTGAGTTTAGAGCTAATACAAAAGTTTTTCTGGGATGTTTGTAACTTCTGAAGACACAACTTCTTTTCACTGGACGAAAGAAACTTTAAATGAGTACAGGACTCTATTTTGGCAATATGCAGTTTTCCTGAACAAGCACATTTCCACTTGGGCTTGGTTTCACATACTAGGTTTTTAGCCAAGTTTGTAACCTAATTGTGTGAGAGGAACACAATTAGGTATTTTGCTTGAAAGGGGCAGCTGCTAGTTCAATACAAGGCTTCTCCAACGAGTGTTAATGTTACTAAGGACAGAAGTTTTCCTTTAAAAGTTAAGAGCAAAGAAAATACATAACAGAAAGGGAGTTATTTCAATGCTTTGAAAAATTTATCTGAGGTTTACCCATATCACTGTATCTGGTTCACTCATTTCAGATAACTAAGCACATCCCCTGCCCAGTGCTTGCGGGCGCCATTCAGATCTTTAGTGCAGTATACTATGAATATTGTCTAAAGTTAATGAAGCATTCTTCTCCTTCCACAGCAGAAAACTATTCTGGTACTAAGAAAAGGGAGATTCATTCAGTCAAATGTTTAGAGCTTTCAGCTGAATCAGTTGTTAAATAAACATAATCTATAGTTTTCACTCTCTGCTGGTTATTCTAGCTTAAAAAACAACTAACCCATTATGGTGTTTGGAGAAAATAGAAAGCTCAGGGATGGTGCCAGAAGCTGCTTTTGGTTCTGAAGTAGATTCAGAAGCTGCCTTCTGGATTTTAAATATGTGTGACAAAAGAGGGAGTTGGAGACTACAGCAGGCTGGATTCTTTTAGCTACAACTAAAAAGGGATCTGAGTCACTTTGTACCATTTTGACTTCATGAAACCTGTAGCATGCTGTCAGCCTACACAGAAGTCCAGCCTTTCATCTAAGTAAATCTAGCTGCAACAAATAAGCCAAGTCAAGGTCACAATGTAGGGGAGAAATCTTGGATTCAAGGTCTCACATGGAGTCTCTCTTTGGGAGCACACAGAAGATTCCTCTTGTGCTACATACCACATACAAATGGGAGGTAAAGTAATATGTGAGGGTTAGTGTTAACATCTGTAAAGGTGTTACAATTACGGAATATTTCACACAGTACCATCAGCAGCCATCTTATAGCTATAAAGCCTTCACAGGCTGGTTTTGAACTTCTGACACATCCACCAAAAAGTCCCTTGGTATCTATACATCTACAGGAGCTCCTAAGAAAGGGCAATTGGCATAGGCATTAGTGCTGAAATATGGCACCCCCTTCACTTCTAGGAATGGGTCGTATCACACTGACAGCCTACAGGATGAGGCTGACGAGTCAGCCAGAAGAGAACAGTGAGAGAAATAAGCATAATGTAAAAGTTACATGAAGAAGATCTTTTTTTGGCCTTGGAAAAACAAAAGGGAAACTGAATGTGGACCTAGGAGTAGTAACCACAGGCAGGGAGCTGTTTCTGTGCTGTTCTTCAATAGCTTTCATCATCACTTCAGAAACTCACTGCCCGTGTTTGCCCAACAAAAAGATGATCACTGAGTCCTACAACGTTAGTGTCAACAGCTGAGTCAGTGCATTGCCAGGGAGGGAAGGGAATAGAAATGGTGGGACCACAGTGAGTGGCTTGAGGCAACAAACTTAGGAAAGGAAAGATGCCTACCAACACCCTTGAGATTTATGCTTTTACATAGTCCTAGTTACAGGACCTGAGGAGAACAGCAGTCCAGAAAGGGAATTTTGACAACAATGAGGTAAAGGAAAGGCACTGGACTTTTGATAGTGTTGTTATAAAGCAGGGTGAGCAGAACAGAGAGAGCTCTCCTGGCATGAAGGAAGCTGCACTCAACTCAGTTTGTGATTCAGACATAGACCAGGAGACTGCAGCTATGTTTACGCTTTGGGACACAGCCTGTTCTCTGGGTCTTAAAGCAAGTGGCACCATGCAACATGTGTCTGTATTGCCCATGCAATCTCCTAAAGCATGGCCAAGCATGGTCTAGGACAGAACAAGCTGGCACAGGCCAGAATTGTGCCAGGGAGTTTATGGACAATGATGCATCAGTGCTCAACTTTTGCCTTGGCATGGTGATTTTATTTACTATAGAAGTAGTTTGTGGGACTATCTTAGACAGTAGGAGGAACAACTCTACTGTGCTATGCAAGACAACATTACTGCTATGACAGGGCAATGCGACATCTGAATATAACTATGAAATGCACTTGCAGGTGAAACCATAACTGTAGTACTGGAAGTGTCTGAAAAGTTAGGGAAATAAATTCCTTTACCCATGTGAAAAATAATCCCTTACACTGGATGCCAGGTGAGTGGTAAATAGCAGACCATTATAGAAACTATGTCATACTAGCATGGGAATTTATCATTGCATAATTGTCTGGAAGAGGCACTGGTTGGGCTTAATTTTGGGGTATATTATGAATATATAATATTATGAATTATAGAGTGAAAACACATTCCTGTAAACTTCTGGAATTATATGGGGACACTAATTTTCTATTGGATTAAGGTGGTAAATTCAGGCTTTGCAATAGGTTGCAGCAGGTTGAGGAGATTTGTGGCATCTTTCAGGAAGGAATGCTGGTGGCATGCTCTTCTGGGAATGCAGAAGAGCTATATCATTCAGATAAGTCACTGAGAATTGACTCTGAATTCTCAAGCAGTTTACTAAACTAGAGGAGATTATCCCTTGTTCTGAAGATGAGTGATAGTAAATAAGAAAAGTGAGAAGGCAGTAACAATCTCTCTATCAGAGGGCATCCAAGACCAGCTCAAGCAGATTTTGATGAGTTTGTTTATGGGAATGTAGATGTTACTTCTGGAATTACAAGAGATGCATCAATAGAAGCCAATTCATATTACCATTTCACCAGCGTAATTTCTAAGATGAATGAAACACCACATCACAAGATGGTGATGAACTATAAGCAAGACAGTACTCCTGCCTTACAGCAATTCAAAGCAAGACATATTACCTTTTTGGCCCCATGGTGACTATTTGAAGATTACCTATTCATCAAGGGTTGGGTAAGCCTGCAGCAGTTCTTAATTCCTGGCAATGTTAATTGCTAGTGCTTCAGTTATTACCTACAGGTGGGTAAGTAATGACACTGTGAAGAAGAAAAGCTGTCAGCTATCTCTATTGGAAAGGCTTTACTGGTATTGAACTAAGGAACAAGAAGGCTCATTGCTGTCATGGTCAGTTTGTGTTCAGGAGAAGGCAGGAACCTCCCCAGCAGTACGCTAGCACGTTTCCCTTTCAATAGCTGCAGCTGATATGCTCAGACACAAAGATCAGTTGGTTATTATAGGTCATCCAAGAGTAAGGTAAAAGTTTTAAAGCATGCAAAGTTGTCATCCTAATCATTTACCTCTCTCACATAAGGGTCAGCTATACTTACCCCAGTCTTTCTAAAAACTTGCAGTGAAAGAAATGCACTAGTGCCTGTAGGCAGTCTATTCCAGTGTTTCGTTAGTTTTACTGGTATTCAACCTGCATATTTCTTTCTGCAATTTAGTAAAACATATTTGGTTGTGGTAAGATTGTCCTATTCATCAGTCTCTGACTGCTTATGTTAGTCCACCCAGATGGAGACCTTGAGGTTATACAACAGATCCTTGTAGGATGAGGGAGAGGATGACACTGCATTAAACCCCAATTATTCCTTGAACCCTGGACAGATCTTTGCTTTTGTGAATCAAGCCAAATGCTACAAATTGTTCACAACTGGTAATCCAATTAGTGTGTGCTTGTTCTTAAATGCTATGCATTTAACTAGAAGACGTTCAGCAAATATGTTACTAATTTCGGTATTGCCAATGAGCTTCCTACTCTTAGTACAAAAGTCAGACCTTCCTGTTTCTGGATGGACTTCAAAATTCTGGAATTTTTCTATACACTTCTACTTGCATTAAGTACATTATATTACATATAGAAATGATGGTGCTGCTTTAAGATATGTTAATGCTGTCTGTGGTGCTTACCTCCATGGTTGTCTTCAGACTATTTTTAAGCGCATGTCAAAAATCATTAGGAAGTCAATAAAGCTTCTTCCACTTGCATTATTTACCAACTTGTCTAAAATGAATCTGAGTAGAATTTACATGGACTAACAAATGGAAGGGAATTAGCATAAATGTTAAATGAAACAATTAAAGTAAAAAGGAACCTGAGATTTTTAATCAGATACAGAGACGTGCAAGCAAGAAGCAGTTTTGACTGAAGACAGAGATCAAATTTGTCAAATGTGAATGCTCCAGATTTGGCATGGATATACATATCTGGGCAAATAAACAGATGCTTATCTGATTTTCAGAACTGTTGAGCATGTGCAGTCCCTATTGATTCTCTGAGAGCTAAACAGATCTGATATTTCAAAGAGATGAGAAGACATTTTTATTCAATATTTATGTGTTTGACTAATACTATATACTGCTAAATTTATTATTTTAGTATCAACAGAAGTGGTTTCAATGAGACGTCCTCACACACAGTCCCATAAGCACTAGTGGGCTGCACTATCCCAAACTAACTTCATTTAAACAATTTTGTATTTGAATACTTCCTTGGTTCCTTCATATTTATTGTAGGGTTGCATCTGTTCTTACTGGCTGAACACGGAGCAGGATTACTGACATGATAAACTGGACAGTTGCTCTTAAGACCTTTGTTTTATGGCACAGTTCTAGATAAAACTAAATCAATGACACTTTATATTACAGGCTTACTCACAGTAAGCACCCCAAGGTGCATAAGGACTGCATAAGGACTGAAGAAGCTGGTTTTTTAAGCACTAGCACTTTCAGGGCTACTAAAAGGAAGGAAATAATAGAATAAAAATCCAGCAAAAAACTCCTAACAACAACCTGAGAGCAACATTTCATTCCAGTAGTTATCCAGAAATCTGATTTCCTTTGCTTTGTGTCAGGCACTTAGCATTATTGTTGCAGTTAAGGGAACTTTATGAGAGTGATTAAAATAAAACTTCTTGGAGGAGAGGTGCCACAAGAGACTGCAGCATCAGCCATGAAGTCATTTATCTACTGTGAAAACACAGGTCTCTTGCTTTATTAAACATCTTTGTACAAGCTCCACTTAATGTCTGGGGCCAGATATTCACCTGGCACAGTTCCATTGAAATCAATGGACCCATATTGATTTACACAAGCTGAAAATCTAAACCTCCGAGTTTATTACAGCATCACTAAAAGGGGTGATTAATTGTAGCATAGCATCACAATATGATAATAATGCTCAGAAACCTCTCCAGAGTGGAATAGAAATATTTTATGTCTTTCTGCAAAGCATTTGTTTCATGCAGGCTACCTCTTTTTCAGTTGTGAGGGTTCTTTTATTTTTAAAATACAGATGGTAATCTTGTTACCATCTCAAGTTTACCCTGCAAAACACATCTTGACAAGGTAGTCATATATAATTGCTGAAATCCTGATTGACGCTGAGCCCCAGGTAGATTGCGATCGTCTTGAAGAAGAGTATGCGTTCGCCATTTGACAAGGTTCTACAGAAGATGTGGCCTTCCTGTCCTGCAGGATAGTGGAGTCTGGGCCCTACGTGCACCCCCAGGCTCGGCAACCTCTGCCCACCACCCAGGGGTTGGCTGCCTGCGCTGGTGGCACAGCCATCTAAGCTGGGATCAGGCTACTGGGAAAAAAGCTGTGCCAGGGAGCCGCGAGAAGCCCCGTCAGGGCCTCCCCCTGCTTGTTCACGCGTTTAAGCTGTAGCTGTTGCCCTCAGTCCTGGCCTGAGCCACGCTGGAGGTATGCCTGTGCCTGGCCCTCGTCCTGACCTGCTGACTTGACCTCAGACCTGCCTCGTCACCAGGGACCTGCCTGGGCTGTGACTGACCCTGGTTACCGTCACCAGACCTGTCCTGCTCTCCTTGCCTGGGCACAGTGGGACTGCGCCCTTGCTGGTGAGGACACTGCCCTGACACCTTGCTGCCACCCTGGCTCCTGGCTGGCCTCCCCTGGGGAGCAGCCCGCTCCTGTAGCTTCCTGAGAAGATGAACCCTTAACTCCTGCACATACGCTGTTATTGGCAGCAGGCATAAGTGAGAGAGCATACGCTGTTGTCTTTGAAAAACAAAGATGAAGAAATGTGCTTTACAGGACCATTCTTATTTAATATTAAATTTAGCAGGAATGGTAAAAATTGAGCATCTTTTTTTTTGGTTTTGCTACACAGAAATCTTCCGTTTACTAAGAGCTTATAATCTGAGAAGCCGAATGGCAGACAGAAAATTGCATCCAGAGCACCACAGTCCTAGTAAAACATTTCTCTGCATTTGCTTAATTTTAACAATAAAAGTGGGCATTAGCACGTTTCCCAAGCTATAGACCTGCCAGCTGTCATGCAGAAGTATGAGACATACTCAAGGCTTCACCCCAGCCTATGGTCTCCTGCAGAGTCCCTGTAGGTCACGTAGTTGCGATGCAGTGTCCCAGTCTCTTTTCCCCACTGAAAGACACCACATGTGAAGATACAGTGGGGCAGAGGAGCCCAGGCCCCGTGCTGTAGGAAAGGTTGGGCCTCTTTATGAAGTGTCCCGTGCAGAAGTCGCAGCAGAAGACATGCTCACCCCACCGCAGTCTCACACCATCACTCCTGTCCTGTCACAAACTCAGCACGGGGAAATGAGCTGAGCTGGTGCAGAGGGGCAGAGACACATCCATCACAGGATCCACTTTGTTGAGTCTCATGGGTTAGGTCAGAGAAAAAGTGGAGGTCTGAATCAAGCCATCCTTGACTGGCTCATTTCCTAATTCCCTGCTTTGTGGCAGGTCTGGGTCAGGAGAGGGAAAATGAAAAAAGCAAAGGTGATAAACCTAACACATGAGGCTCCAGTCCCGGCTGCGTAGTTTAATTCTGAAAGGACAAAGCCTGAAGCCTGCTTATAGGACTGTAAATAGTCAATAACAATGTAAAGTTAAAACAATTTTAACAGACGATTCTTAACAGAATTAAAGTGTTAAAAGGATAAATTCTCTCTTCACAGAGCGTTTAGTACCGTGCTGCACACTTACTTTAGCAGCAACACTAAATGTTAATAATGTGAAGAAATTAGGTGCAAGTCTGACATTTTGGTGTCAAGTTTCTCAGCATGAACAGCTCCCTGAAATGGCAGTGGGCATGATACAGATTCATCCTAATACAGCCGCTGACATGAGATGGTGCTTAGAAGTGTTTTGGGAAGCTAGGCTGGTGGCAAGGTTTCCTTCAGAGGCACCCAGGTCCCACGGCATGCCAGACCCAGGGCACTACAGTTCAGCAGCTCATTAAGTATTTCAATCATGCCCAGCAGTTCTCTGAATTGTGGTCTTTTCAGTACATCAATTTTTTTCTCTAATTATATTGATTTTAGCAAATTGCAGTGTCCTTCTGTTGATTTTCAACTATGTACAGCAAAAACTTGGACTGTGAGAGGAAAAACAAACTCATTGTGCTCCAGCAAATTATTTTATACCATTAGACCTTTCATGGGACAAAACGGACTTCAGAGCTAAGAACATATGAAAATATTACAGCTATTAAAAAAAGAAACAGAAGCTAAGTTTCTAAATTAATATAGACCTTACATTCGTCACCCAGCAAAAAAAGACCACTCAATTGTCTGGAGCACCAGCTCTGTAATTACATGCCCGTTTATTTTCAGTGTGTGGAGGGTGTAATTGCCTGTGCCCAGCTTTATCTTTGGGTCATCACAATGGACCGACCATGCCATGTGCCGGCACCTGCCGTCTGCAGGCTGTCCTCCCACACCAGAGACCTGAATACTAGCCCATTCTGCTTCCTAAATCATGTCTTAATAAGGCAGAGAGCTACTAAAATCTGCTCCATTAATTAGGGGCAGTCATACAACCTCTAGCAAACCGGCAACACCACCCCTATCCTGTTTCTTCCCCATGTAGATAAGCTATGATTTCCCCCTACACTTTCACCTTACAAAACATTTCAGTAATTTTATTGATGAATCACGCTAGAAGTAGGCCATCTGCATTGGTGTAAATGCACTGAAGTCAATGCAGCTAAATATTATAGCACCAGTAATCTCATTCATGGCGGGAAGAAGAGAAGGGGTACTCAGGTGTTTGCAGAGTATGTTTCTGTTCCTGCCTCTCTGGCATTTTTACTCATTTTAGTGAATTATTTGCTTATACAAAATACTTAAGCAGCTCTGGGAGCCAAGAACAAAGCCCAGAGTGAGTGCTTTTACAAGCCAGCCAGTACCAAGAGCATGTTAAAGGACAGTTGAACCCTGGTCCATTCATTCAAGAATGTATGTGCTACATACAGCCATCTGCTGCCTTTATGGATGTAGCTCCCACACAGTGGGGAGATACCTGGCTCATCACTGCAGGTAAATACCTTGGCTTTAGGGAAGGGTACAACACAAATATACATCTTTCTGCAGTGTTCCCTCTGGTTAACTCTGAGATGCTCCTAGTTCAGTGCTTTTGGTTCAGTCTCTATTAGAGTGAACTAGTCCTTTATCGGATTTAGTTCATATACTTTACAGATGGTTTAGAATTTTTTTTTCACCAGTCAGTCATGATAATATATAAGAAATGTTTATGCTTCTGTTTCTTTGTTGTGGGAAAATTAATACATGTTCACATAACCGGGGTTAATCTAAGATTTTGCTGGCAATTTACTTTTATGTTTTCTGACCTTTTTATTATGTACAAAACAAAACAGAAGGATACAGTCTATAGTTAGTTATATTTAGCTATTGTCCCAGGTACGTTTAGCCCTTAATCACAAGAATTGTAGGTCTATACAAAGGGCAAAAATAATTTACACAACAGTTAGAAGCTTGAAATGGCATGTTTATGGACATACCACATAACTTGCGGTTCTTTGTGCTTGGAAATCCCCTTTCTCTGCAACTCAGTAGACACCTTGGCAGGATTTATTAAAGGGACTCACCAGCTTAATAAAAAATGTGTAGCTTCAAAACTTAATTTAAAATCTGTTCAGGTAGTTGTTACCCTCACTAAAAATCAATGGACCAAATCTCATACATCTCATATATATCACCAGAATTCCACTTAAATCAAAGAGTTGCCTTAGTGTAAGTGAGGAAGGCATTTGCCCAGTGGGAATGTTCAAGTAATCACTGCAGGCTTAGGCCTATCCTTGTTAAGACTCATCAGCCACTCAGCAATGTCAACTTAATTAATTCATTTCCTTTCAAAATTTTTTCCTTATCAGTGAAAGAATTCCATGGAATAATTAAGAAAAAACTACTGCAAATCATTAACCTGTAAAGACAGGATAAGTGTCTTCCCTTCATTTCTTTCCCTCTTCACTTCCAAGCTGACAGCTCTGAATTAGCAAGACTATCTAGTATCTCTAAAGTTTTAGACTATATCTTAAACTTGATGTCCACGAAGGGCTTTGGAGGCTAAGAGCTGAGCACCTAGGGAGATGCTGTGGTAAAAAGGAGTAAAGCAAGGCCAACAGTAGAGGAGTGGAGGGAAATAGTCACAAAGACGAACTTCAGTCCTGGGGACACCTGACCTGCTTCTCTAAGCTTCTTCATAATGAATGGAGGATAATTATGTAGCAGATAAGTCAAAGTAGAAACCTAACTTTAGGCTCTCTGAAACTGCACCCCCAGGGGAACTTCTCTCTCCATCGTAGACGTCCACACCCCCAACTGGGATATTTTAAAAGCAGACTGTGTGCTGAAAGGAAACACAAAAATCATCTAAGGACTGGAGAAAATGCTTGTCTTTGAGCTTGGTTTATTTATCTTATCAGAAAAGTAGATTGAGACGTGACTAGATTAAGGCATATAAGTGCTTTCATGAGTAACAAATACTGGATACTAAAGGGGACGCTAATCTAGCAGAGAAATGCATAACAGGAACCAATTGGCTGGAAGCAGAAGCCAGACAATTCAAATTAGAAATTAAGCACACATTCTTAACAGTGAGAGTGAATAGTTACTGGAACAGACTATGGAGGAAAATGGTAGATTCTCACTATATTCAGATTTTCCAGTCAGGGCCAGATGCTAGGCTGAAAGAAAAGTTTTAGTGAAACTATGGGTCTCAATGCGGCGTTACAGTCTGACACTTAATGGCCTGTGATATTCAGGAAATTAGATACTCTAATGTCCCTCTTACCCTTAAACACTATGAAGTTAAACTCTATGAATCTATATCAGTCTCCAGGGATACAGATGTAGGCTCTGCGTAAAAAGATCATCCCCAAATTCTTTAACTCAAGAGTTTTAATAACTTCTGGTATCTTTCAAAACTGACTGATTTCTGAAAGATTTCTGGCCATAACATTGCTCCTGCTGAGAACTGAAGAGCTGAATATAGGCTGAATATAATTGTTATTTGTAGCAATAAGCGATAATTAATAATGGGACTGTTTTCTATTCTATTATACCAGTCCTGAAAATCAATAAGATGGTTTTAATTTTATGGCATAAATTACCATATTTATGGTAATAAATATGACATTTAGCAGCTGCAATTCACCTAGAAATCAAGCTATAGAGAGGGATACAGAGGATGAATATACTGATGTGATTTGCAAATATTCATTAATTGAACATCACCATAATACTGTGAAGTGAATAAGTATTATTACCCTGATTTCACAGATATTTTCCCATCTAGGTGAAGTGGTTTGTTCAAAGTGATATATATAAAAAAGAAAAAAAAAAAGACAATGGCAAAAAGAGCATTAAAACCCATATGGGAAACCCTGGCCCTCTTGAAGTCATTTGCAGATTTGGGGTAACTGAGCTTTCAACCCAGTTTGTAGCTCAGGTTAAACCTAAATCCATCCTAGGCACAGTGAGATGTTTTTCATTCAGCTTGTATCTGACCTGAAAACTTGTGCCAAAAGAAGTATAATGATCATTTCAGACTTATTTATTTTCTCCTTTTTCTGCACTATGTCTTATTTGACAATCACACTGAATTATCAGATAGATAGAAAAAATTCTTTACTCTCTGCCCACTTTATAATATTTTTAATATATTTCCCATGAGGGTAAAGTGAACTGAGATTAAATTCTGCTAACAGAAATATTTGAAAACCCATAAGAAAAATGTACAGGGAGAATGAAATCAGGCCTTTATTCCTAGCACTACAGTTGACTTTAGATGTATTTTCAGCTAAGTAATCTGATGTTAAGATTTTCTTTGTACTCAGAAAAAAAAAGACAAAAATGAAGACAAGTCTCATGAATTAAAAAATAATTAAAGCTAAATGAGAAGTACCTGAATGATTTTTTGTGAAAACCATCAATCCTATAACTTGTAACAGTTCTTAACTCTGTTTTATTAGAACTCGTACTGGAGAAGTGGGGAGCTATCCCAATAAATTGATATAGGCTATTAAATAGTTTTTGAGCTATTTTAAGTGATTTCCAACTCAATAATTTTGGCTAGCTTTGGCTTGAGCTATAGGGGGGAAGGATGAAGACAACTGAATGTAACAGTGTGATTCAGTGTCACTTTTTTCTACCATGTGGCTGCACGCTCTCTGCCCACAAGCACTATTGCACTGCCCACACATCTGCTTGGCTTTTCCCCACCTTCACATCGAAGAGGAGAAATGGGCAGGAAGCCATCACAAAAGCATGATATCCACCCGTTTGCCAGTGAAGAACTCTCCTACCCTGGCTCTCAATTTCACACATTTCTTCCCCTTAGACCAGGATCCCAGTGCCTTCCCGTCAGAGGAAAAACTGCAGTAGCTGAGAGGTATTATTCCTTGATTCAACAGGCTGCAAAGCTTTCCTCCCTCTAGCTCTGGAACTCTCAAAGCAGGAATTATTTGCCCATCATTTCTACAGCAACTCCTAACTGATGACTTTTGTGTCTTTTCACTCCAGAACCATGCTGATTATCTGGGGCTTAACAAAGTCAGCAGCAGTTTCCATTTCAGTCACTTGCAAGCCATCTGAAGTCTCTTTTCCCAAGGAAATGTTACTACACAGAAAAGTGACATATGTCACCTGGAAGAAATAGACACTTTGCCTTGATCCCCCTGCAAGGTCATTGTGTAAGGGCTTCCTACATTTGCAGTACTTACCTTATATCTAACAGAAATCATTTTGCTAGACCATCTCCTTCTTCTTCAGGGACTTCTTGCAATATTTCTCCAAGCTATGTCTTTACCTCAGGAGGATATTATTTGAGCCCTCAAATGGACAATCCACTTTAGAAAATGTGTCACATGGGAAACTGAGAAAGTTGAGAATAAGCAATGCAAAGAGTTAGAAAATACCTACAAGGAGAGGAGGTTAGCAAGAATGACACTTTCCTTCTGGCTGCAATACAGAATAAGGACGTGGATGCAATAAAACTTAGATAATGTTCTTCCCAGTCCAATAAAAAAATGCACATCAAATTTAAAAATCAGCACCCAGAGTACAAATTAACAGTATCACAGAGAGAGAAACAGAGTAAATGTCAATCCCATACTATGATGTCAACTGGAAGGATATGGAGGGCATACATCTGCACAGTTGTAAAATACAAAATTAAATGGGCTATAAATCTCTTGCCTTTATTTTTCCAGCATCATATGACTATGATTCTCTAAAGGAGGTGGATAAATAGATGTGGGTAGAGAAAGTCTTTACATTTGTTAAACTTGGTAGCAGTCCTAATGCTAGTGGAGTCCTTAGCAGCCCTAAAAGGAAAATACAAAAAGGAATCAAGGTCATCGCCAATGACAAGCTGCAGATCCATCAGGGCTATCGGTGATAAGATTGATGCTTACCAGCCCATGAGACAGAACCATCAACACAACAATGCAGCCTCTTTTTTATTGAACAGTACTGAGAAGGTGGGCAGCTACAATCCCCTACATGTCTTCTGTAAATCCAGACCTGCCTGGTAACACCAAAGGAAATAGTGACAAAAATCTTATAGCTCCCTTCCCAAAAATACAGAGCCTAAAACATAGCCTTGAGCACACAAGTCATGTTAGTCACAGAAAAGATGCATCACTGGACCATGATCCAAGTATGATGAAAGTTACAAAGCAGTTAAATGTTTCTGTATTTGGAATAATTATATACACCTACAATATTCAGACAAAATTTAATGAAAACGGAGTTTCTCTTAAGAAACTAGGGAAAGTCCAGAAACCACGATTACAGGAATAGAGGTGCCAACAAAGCCATTCAGTATGTAAATGAACCCATCAAGCCTGTATGAAAACTAAAGAATACAATGAAAGACACCAAGTACAGGAAAGCATCCTCACAAGCCGCTTCGCTTCTTGTCTGAAGGAACTCTGTTGAGAAAGCAAGAGCACTAAGACCAATTCAGCAGAACTGTACTCAAGAAAAAAACAAAGTATCTGCCATTGTTAGTGAGAGTCAAAGGCTGCATAAGTTCACATACACCCTGATAGTTCAACAAATTGTGAGAACGTCCTTGACAAACTTGTCATTTCTTCACCACTGAGATTTCACCCATGACTTTAAAGCCATTATTAGTAGTATTAGTAATAAAGTGCAAGAAAACTATGCTTCTTAAGAAAAACATCTAAAGATTATAAATTATCGGTATCCCCTGAGTCTGTGAGGGACAACTCTGAAATGCTAAGTAGAAACACAGCATAGTAGACATGTGATTGCACGTGTCATAGAAACATTCAGGATCACTGGTCTCCACAACTGTCTGATTGAAGCACACAGAGAAGACAGAGCCAGACTCTAATTTGAGGTACACACCAACAGGACAAGAGCCAATGGACACAAGTTGGAACACTTTCCTTCAGCTGGAGTTGAAGGCTCATTGGTAAAAGAGCTTCTCCTGATTTTCAGCGCTGCAAATGACAGCAAAATAAAATCAGGCAGATCCTTCCACAACAAAATACTTAAGTTAAGGCTCAGATCTTAGAGAAATTTCAGTCTGATGATACAAAGATAAGGTCAATGGTGGCACCTTAGCAAAGTGGTTGAATCAGTGAAATAACCTACATTTTTTTTAATGCAAGGAATTGTTAGTTACTTAAGCAAAAACAAAATACTTGAAAAATGTCGCTATTAATGAAAACACACATCATGGAAAACACACACAATGAGGTGAAATAGCAGCTGAGAACACCCACTGTCATCCCTATAGCACTGAGAACCACTTGTCACACAGAGAAAAGACAATTCAATTCTCGCAACACAAGGCAAGCACAGACCACCGACACCCTTACGGCTGTACCCGGTGCTTGAAGTGGAACTCTTGAGCTGCTAGTATGGAAACTGTGGATATAGTTACAGCTAATGCCTTCCCAGTGCTGCGGGTGGGCATGCTGGCAGTGCTAGTGCCGCACGAGCCCATTTGACCACTCCCCTTATGTCCTTATCTAAGAAGAAATGACAAATATGGTATCCAAACAGTAGAATGTTGTAGAAACATCTGTAACTACACTTTCAGCTTTTCTGAATGAAGCCTTTCGTGCACAGTTAGGTAATTTCATTTGAAAGAGGCACTGGAGGTGATATTAGGATGTTCTTTACTTCTCCCTTTGTCTCTACTCCTATGTATGTGTAAAAATACGTGTATTCTAAGCTGAAGTGCTGTGACTTGAGGATGTTTTTGGAAAGCCTTGCTAGAATGTTTGTCTCATTTTACCCTATCTAATGTGAGTCTTCATTTGGGAAAACAGGTTAAACATTGACAAAACAAGAGAAAAGAATTTCTTAACAATAAGAAGATTGTAAATACATATACGCAGTGTCAAACATATTCACATTGCTCTCCTATTATGAGTCATACCAAAGCACTCTCCTCAAAGCACGTTTTCTTAAAATGAACTTTAGCTTTGGCTCTGTGAGCTGTCTGAAGAACAGACTTAGTGATTTCTAGAGGCATGAACCATGTTAGGTTACAGGTCATTTAACCAAATTACTTTTGATTTTTGAAATGTGCAGGCTGCCTTTGCTGAAGGACCTGTTGGCATGAGAGTGCATATTTAAGGTGTATTAAATATGCTAGTTATACAAAAGAGAATGATGTAATTGTTATATTCGTACATGGAGGCACAGAGGTGAATATGAATTTAATTCTCCAGAGTGATCAGTTAGGATTTTACATATAAAAATTTGACCCAAAACTTTAATATCAATTTATTTTCCATTTCAGAATAGAAAGTTTTATTAATCTATCATCAAATATCCAAATATATTACAAATAGCACCCTTAAAAACAATTTGAACTTTTCTTGTGAATCTTATAGGATGGGTTAGTCAAACTGTTTTAAAATTCATTTTGCTTTCCACTATCAAGTGTTCTTCTCAAATGACAATATGTAACACATGCAATTTCATCCTGTAGTAATCTCTGGTAGATCTGATGATATATTGCCTGTCAACAATAAACTTTCTGTCAAACTGTTTTGGCAAGCATCATTTTCATGAAGCCATCAAGAAGGGAGTCTTGGTGCTTCAGGTCCAGTCATGAGACAGCCCTATCGGAAAGACAGCTTTGGGCTATGCGATCTGGTGGGACAGGGACCAAGGCCAAAATGCTGCTAAAGGAGCTCCACGAAGCAGAAGAAGAGGAAGGTCATTGCAGCAGCTTTTCTCCGGTTAGCAATAACTTTGCATTCTCATTTAAAATTCCAGCCAATCGATTTTCATGCTACCAAGGACCCAGTGCCTGAAATACAAGCTTCAAAGCTATGAGTGTGTAGATCTTAGTAGCAGAACTAATAACAAACTAGATGCCTCTTCGTCACAGATCAGCTCCTTATGCTAAGAGCAATGGGGTGTTTCTTCATACATGCCCAGTAGGCAAGGAAGGTTGCTGCATTTTAAATAACTTTATCAAATTATGTTGATCAACACGTGGCTATGTCCCTTCAGAAACCGTTTCAGCTTGTGCATATTTGCCCTTGTGTCTGAATGTCATCAAGGATGTTCTCCAGGTATTAGTCTGTATGGCTATTGCTCCTTCACATCTTCCTCCTAAACTCACTTCTGGTGAGTGCTTTGGAGAAATCAGGCAACTACTAAAGGTTAGGTTGTACAGCAGCGAAGAGAAACATATATTATTTATTTATTAAAACATACTTCAGCCAGATGGCTCAAGATCACCTCATTGTGCAAACAGCCAGCTTAAACAACTGCTTGCTTTTATTGTCATTACCCTCCAGTTTCCTTCTGCCATTACCTAGTGTGTGCTATACTTTCTTGTTTCAGCTTGTGTCCAAGCATTATATATGTTATTTGCGATACGAACTTTGCTTATAAGGTTTCTAGAAGCTTGTGGAACAAAAATGGTAAACGAAGAATGGTAACAATGGATCACCAAATCAGAATAAAACTGTCCTTATGACCAGAAATATAAAAGTCCAACCAATCTGACAGTATACACCTATTAGTTTTGAAATTGCTTAGGAATGAAGTAGCTATGCTTTTAACAAAAATATGTAATTTCTCATAAATATCTAACCCTAAAAAGCAGGAAAATGTCAAATTAATGCATTAGTCACAACCTGTTGTTTGCACAGGATGTTTCCACACAGCAACATCTTCTGAATCTCCAGAAAGAATTTTCTTCCACCTCCAGCTGATAATGAAACACACTACACACAATACATTAATCTCCCTCACAAAACAGCACAAAACCTTACCTACAACTTCAGCAAAATAACATGCACTCAGCCCTGAGATGTTTGCCAAGATTAGTTGGGCAGTGTACCACACCTGTTACAGTATAAGACCCCAGCAGACGTTTTGCATTGTAGTGTGAAGACCTGCATGTAGATAGTGTCCATGGAAGATATAAAGCCTCAGCACCTTGTCAAGTGCAGATCTAAAAGGAAACTGAGTGTAGCAAGCTCCCTGACTCAGTTTGTTGCATCCCTAATTTCCCCATCAGATATAAAACACCCATAACTCAGTCAGGTTCACACTGTCCTAAGAAAAGCCTGAACTCAGGCATCCCACATACCTCAGTGACTCTTGTCGCATGCAATGTTGGGACCTCCTTAGAAGGCCCAACTTCTTCAGCACTGACTCTATGAGATGACTGACTTAAGGACTGATCAGATAGACAGTGCTAGACTTGCTTGCCCCAACCACCTCTGGTAAGGGCAATCATTTTCCGCAGCACATTCGAAAACCTTCATAATGCCTATGCCTGCATACGATCATGGATGCAATATGAATTCAGGACTGAATGTGACCAGGCTTCATGCTTAAAATATTATATTGATCCACCTGATCCTATCCATTGTTCTTTTACAGCTATAGGATGTTGCTGCTCTTCAGAGTAGTGCCACTATAATCTGCCTTGGCACATTTGGATACCGTTAACTATGTTCACTGAAAACCGATTTAGGTATTCCTATGCCCTGGTGAGATATACACTTTAAAAGTACCCAACAATAAATAGTTGCAACCCTGTTAATATTTTAACAGGGTGAAAATTATCTCTGAAGATATTTTTCAGTGTTGAAATTTTTAACCTATTATTCAAGATAATGATACAGAGCACATTTATTGTTTACTTTCCTACCACTGCTTTAAGTGGTGGAAGAAAAGCTTATAATTCAGGCGAGCTACTTCTCTGAAACTGTCAGACAGCAAGCCATTATAGATGGCTCAGACAGATGGTATTCTGCCCCTACTATGCAAGATCCCAGTTATCTCACATACAAACTGCCATGAGGAACAAATGAAGAACTGGGAAGAATAAGATCTTCCTTTAACAGGTGTATTTGTGTAAGTCGTTCTGGGCTTACACCTGAGTAATGGTGGCCTGGTTGCTCTAAAACAAGGATAAGCCAGCTCGCTAGTGGCATTGAGCACTCAGTCACTAAAACGTGACCACATCTACATATGATGCCAAAAATATGTGAAAATGTTATTAGTACCCCCAGTGGGAGCAGAATGTTAACTTACCCCCACGTAGCTGGATAGCCTAGAGATATGAAGTGTGAAAAAAGGCTAGTGTGTTGTGCAGGTAATGTATGGCCAATTCAGCATATTCATCATTCAGGTCATTGTGAACAGAAATGAAAGAGACTATCGGTAGCACTTCCCATCTAGCTCTGGAGGATACTACTTCATATAAAGAGTTTCCATTTCTTATTTTCAGCCATTAATTGCAGTCATGCCTGAGGGCTCAGAAGGAAGCATCAATGAACATGAAAGGGCTCCAGCAGACCTTGTCAGACAAGAGACCAAAAGGGGACTCACCAGACACATGTTGGAGATACTCAGAATTCCTTCATTTTCTTCCTCTGTGTCCCACTTTGACCTCTTGGAAAATATACTTGATATGAAGTAGTGCCCTCCTTTTTGATATATGGGCTTTGTATTTCCACAGGCCATTTTGTATGTAAGTATTTGAGCTAGTTGAATCACTCCCAGCCTACACTGTACATTTTCAAAGGGACTATAACCACAGAGAAAGAAAATTACAACTTTTAGCTTTATTGGAAGTGCTGTATCTGGCTTTAGTTAGCTAGCTAAGTGAATAAATGAATGAGCGTACAAACAACTGGAAATGACACTTCAGTTATTTTTGCTAGCTTGGAAGCTGTTAATCTTGTAATTAAAGGGTTTGAGATTTGAAATTCTATTACAGTATTTCTGACAATGAAATATTTCCACAATAGCTCTGGGACTGGAACTCAGACAGGTAAGAACCATCTTTATAATTTTCTCTCCAGCCAAAGAGATTCAAGCTGGGACCAGTGTGCCCTCAAGCACTCATCGCAAGTAATTACCCTGTAGAGGGAACACACAGTCGGAGAAATGTTACAGCATTACTATTATTACTTTTTTGGATTAAGTAATAAATATTTAAGAAAGTGTGCTGGGTTTGGCTCAGATAGAGTTCGTTTTCTTCACAGTAGCTAGTATGGGGCTGTGTTTTGGATTTGTGCTGAAAGCAGTGTTGATAACACAGGGATGTTTTCGTTACTGCTCAGCAGTGCTTACACAGAGTCAAGGCCTTTTCTGCTTCTCACCCCACCCCACCAGCCAGTAGGCTGGGGGTGCACAGGAAGTTGGGAGGGGACACAGCTGGGACAGCTGACCCCAACTGACGAAAGGGATATTCCATACCATATGACATCATGCTCAGCATATAAAGCTGGGGGAAGAAGAAGGAAGAGGAGGAGGATGTTCGGAGTGATGGCATTTGTCTTCCCAAGTAACCACTATGCGTGATGGAGCCCTGCTTTCCTGGAGATGGCTGAACACCTGCCTGCCGATGGGAAGTGGTGAATTAATTCCTTGTTTTGCTTCGCTTGTGTGTGCGGCTGTTGCTTTACCTATTAAACTGTCTTTATCTCAACCCACGAGTTTCCTCACTTTTACTCTTCCGATTCTCTCCCCCATCCCACCAGGGGAGAGTGAGCGAGCGGCTGTGTGGGGCTTAGTTGCCAGCTGGGGTTAAACCACAACAGAGAGTAAAGATAGCCCACATGAAATGACAAATGAACACACACCAAAACCCCACCTACTTGACTGTGCATCTTAAGACCTCTTCTACCTGAAATAAACAGAAAATAATTCCCTTCCCCACCGCTGTGCGCTCTTATTTTCCTAAGCTAAGATAAACTCTCCTTCAAAGCTAAACTCTGTTGTGATATTAGTTACTTTTATAAACATTTCTGGTCTATTTCTTTTGGAAAAAAAAGAGTGAGGTCAAAACATCAGACAGCACAACATGGGGTGGTTTCCATTTCAGAGCTAAGGATGCTTCTCAATCTTTTTCAGTTTGCAGATCTCCAGGCCATCTGAGAGAAGTGCAGGCCTTTGAACAACAGAGTTAACCCTCCTGACCATAGGATCACATTTTTTAGATGTTTTTGCACAGAATTTGAAGGTAATTCAGTCTCCCAAAGACTTACAGACTCTGGAGTGAAAATCAACAAATCTGTTCTTTTTCCATTGCCATGTCATGCTTAGTCACTCACTCACTGCCCACTCAGCGGGTAATACTCTGTCATACTAAGTTTTGTGCCAGAAATTTTGTAAAAATAGGTGGTAAAGAAAAAACTAATGAACTGTGAGGTATTTACAAAAATCTCATTTTATATCTAAGAAATTCACTTCCAATGACCCCATTATTCGATCTTTCACTACACTTTTCCTTAATAGAGGGAAGTAAGATGAAGTTTAAATGGACACGTATGGTACAGATCTTGGGAAATATTTAGACTTCTTAGGAGTTATTTCTTGTCATTCTAATATTTCTCTGTTTTTGATAACCTATCAAAGTTCTGCAAATAAAAAATGGTGATTTTGAGAGTTAGCTGGATATTATAGTATATTCTCAGTCCTAGCTTTACATACATTTCAAAACAAATTTTGTTTTGCATGTGATAATAATAAAAAAGATCTTTGAATCCCCAAACATTTTTCATAGGTTAATTTGATTGATTTAGATCAAAAGCCTGTTTCAAAAATACTGACAAAATCATTGGTCATCTGTGAAAATAATCCATGGGAGGCATAAATTCCACAGATTTTAAAGAACGTCTTATTTATTTGTCTATTCATCGTGCAGCAAGGGCAATCTACATATTTGGTGTATCTGAACTCCTTCAGGTCATAGACACAGGAATGAGGAAACCTGTGGTGTATTGCCAATATTTCTAAAATGTCAACACCTTAGGCAATCCCCTGAATGCAGTTTAGCCCCATCTGAACTATGACAAATTTACCCCTTCAGGAATCAGAGGTGCATGTGCTGTTCTTCCAAACATCTGCTTTTAATTTTGCAACTTCTGCCTCTTCAAAAGCACCTGTCATGTAATCTGCTCCAGTTCTATACCACAGTTATTCCCTCTTTCTTTCATGCAACCAAAGAAAACTTTTTACAGCATAAAAAATCTTCTACTATTATAGGAAAAAACCCTATGAAATAAAACACTGAAGAAGAATCTTCTTGTCTGTTTACTACTATTATTGCTTTGTTCTAGAAGATTCTGGGGAAGTTCTTATTTCAAATATATATTTCTATAAGGAATTGGAACATGGCTTTCACATAGACTGATATCTCTAACTAGAACATTATGAGGAAATTCAGGAGCAGTAAATATAGGAATGCAATCATATAACTTATTTCTAACAGAATGTAAAGTGTGGCATAGTAAAGATGCTGATAAGGATATGCAGTATAACTGTAAAGTTCTGGAAAGCCAGAAATTTGCTTGACTTTGACTCCAACCTAAAAAGGCAAATGCACATCTCTTTTGAGAGATCCAGCTGAAGCCCACAGAGAAAACTTGAGTGCTTAGAGGCAGACCCTACAGCTCATTTTTATAAAAAAGGATGCTTTAGAGACTCTTGCCCTCAGAAGTATTGATTGAAAGACACATTAAACAGAGGACTTGGTTACTCCTTGAAAAATACAACCTTACAAGATCAGACTAAAACAGCTTCAGTAAGAGAAAATCCCAACTCATTAATCTGCTAGAGGTGGGCTAGATTCTGGGGGGTGAGGTTAATAAATCAGGATGTAATGGTAACTGCTAGGTCATTTCCAAGCATAGAAGAACACTGGGACATTGATCAGATTCTTCTTTCTCAGGGAAAAATTCCTATTTCCTCATAAAAGAAAAGTTTACAAAATGCCAGACATCACTTTTAAAATATTTTCCAGTTTCAGGCTTCTAACCTGGACACAAGGCTCTGGGATCAGCCTGTTCGTCCCTGTAGCGTTATCTGCCTGTGTAAAGTCAGCGGGTGCTCAACACAGCATACTTTCTCCCAGAGCACCTGTCATGGCCAGCGCTGCCTCCCCGAGCTGTCCTACAAGGTCACCCCTCTCTCGTCCTAATCCTGTCTCAGGGCTCTCTGCAGCAATATGCAGCCAAAAATAAAGGCAGCTAAATAAAAACAGGTACTTGTTGTTATCATAAAGAAACTAAAAGTAAATTTTGACAAGTAGATACCAGATTTTACACATGATTTTCTACTTCTTTTTGCATTTCTTTTTTTTTTTTTTTCCCTTTTTTTTTTCTTTTTAGTCTAGCCTTCTTATTGGCAAGGACTAAGTTTTGTCATGAGGGACCTTCCACGTCCTGAGCAGGCTCAAGCCAGCTGGGTGCTACGGTAATCACAGAATCATAGAATCATTTAGGCTGGAAAAGATCTTTAAGATCATCGAGTCCAAACATAACATAAATATTTTACAATAGTTTGTATCTACTTGTGCCCTGCAACTGCAATCCATATTTACTTAGTTCTCCCCTTCCGATATCGTATGATCTATAGAACTAAATAAAGCTTGAGGTTTTTTCTATATTCTTAATATCATACTGTGTAAACCTAAAGCTGGTCTGTACTGGGAATGTTCTAATAAATTGTTTAGTGTGAATCTGAGCAACTGTGGAAAAAATGTAATATTTTCAGGTGAGTTCTATGGAAATTTTCTTCAAAACTTAAGACAGAAAACACCAGAAATAACATTAAAAATACATCAAGGAACTGAAGTCTAGTCATTTTTTTTCCAAACAATCAACAGAACTGCTGAGGTCCAGTGCATGTGCTAAAAATGAAGTTTTTTCTTATAAACAATAGTTGTATCTATTTAATTAAAAATTGTTTGAAAACTAATTTATGTAACTTGATGGAAACTTCTTGGTGGGTACTCTTGCAGTGGTTCAGATACAGTTTATAATTTTTACTTGTAAGTTTACAAATTCAACCAAACCAACATAATCTGACCTTATTTGACTTTGGACTCCACAGAGGAATTGTTCCAAGCCACTCAAAATACTCACTTGTTTCAGACATAAAAGAGTAGAGCTTTGTCCATAGATATGACCTAAGGTGCGTAGAATTTTAATCAGTACTTTGACCCACAGCCTCCTAAGAATTAATTTTTATGAGCTCCATATGCCATAAGAAATTGCTGTAAGATCCCTGTACAATAGAGAGGCCAGAGGGAAGGGTACCCCATTGCTTTGGATCTACTGCTTATGGCTTATTTTTTTACCTCCTCCTGTACAGAGACTCACAACAGTAAATCTGACCCAGAGTTCAGCATAGTTCTCATCTGTACAACTCAGATCCAAACCTTTATTCAGTTCTTAAGGCATTTTTTCATATAACTTTAAATATTTAGATGATATTGAAGACTTAATAATGAGACTAATAGGAGTTAATAAGAGATAAGTGAAGAGATTACAATTCAACCAGAGAAGAAAGCTCTTAGCTCTGGTTGACAAAAGCTGGATGCAGCCTTATTATTGGTGGCATTAACTCATCAAAACAGAAGAGAGCCTGAAATTTCTATTGACCAGCTACTAAATCCAGGAATATTAATATATGCAGAAATAAAAAGAACATTAGCTGAAATTAAAATTATTTCTGACATTCACAAAAAGTCTAGTCATAATACCTTGTAAGGAAAGGAAGAGTTTGCATTCTGCGGAGTATCGATGCAAAAAGTTTGCCCTTACAGAGGATCTCATTTAAATTATTATTTTTTATTGTTATTTTAAAAACTTGTTTATTAATTAAAATTTACTGTATTTTTATCTCTATACTTTTTTGAAATTGCATGTTTATGGTTTTAAATTCAATAATCAAATTGGAAAAAAACAAGATGTTAAACAAACCATAGCTCAATAGATGAAAAATATTTACCATATTTCTATTCCAAAAACAAACTTCTGGGCAAAAAAATTAACGTGCCATGGAAAAAAGACTTTTCCGAACTACAAAAGCTTCCATTTTAAACGTGAACCCTTGTAAACACTGAGACACTGAACGGGAATGTTGTGTGTTGCTCCACAACAAAATGTTGACATTTTTAGTAATACTTTGTTCAGAGAGCATCCCAGTTTCATCTGGGAAATTTCACAGCCTAATGTTTAATATTTCCACTAAATTTTAGGACAAATGAGGTTGAAGAAAGGCTGTGGAAACTCCCAATTTATAGAAAGCATAACACGTCAAGTCTGCTCCCAGTAGCAACCCTGGATTTTTCCCCTCCAACTCAAAACACACAGTCAATCCCTGAGCAAATAGGATTTTCTCTCAAAGGTCTTTCTACTTTTCTCAAAGAAAAGGTAATAAGGAAAAAAGACATGGGGACAGATAGATTTTAATTTCTTTCATTTTAATTCATCTCTAAAGTTTCTCTCCAGTGGTATAGAAACTGGGAGATTTGACCTTTCTCAAGTGGTCACAGAGGAGAGGTAGACAAGGGGTAAGTTTCAACAGATACAATTGTGGTACTCCTGGGCTTATCTCTCTCCTTGCTGAAAAGGCCAATTTGGAAAAAAAGAGAAACAGGAAAAATCAAAACCAGATACACTTAGAAGCATTGCAGTTCCTGGTATATGCTATCATAACACTAACAACTCCTCTATTGCAGAGTGTTAATGTCAGAATTAACCTAGATTTTTGCATATTAAAGTTAGCTGCTTAGTTTAGCTAGTCACTTAGGATGTTCTTTAGTCACTGGAAGGACACACGCACTTCCCAAGATGATTGTTTCCATTGCAAACAGGTGCTTAAGACATGCAGGATGAATCACCTGGGGCAACTCCAGCAGAGACTCCACCATGATGGGCCATCAAGATCCCTCAGAGACTCCAACAGTGATGATCAGTACTCTCCATCTCTTCCCAAGGGAATCTAGAAAGTGTACACTAGATACTCCTCTTTAGGCAGCTAACAGATTAAATGGAGACCGCTTTTCATCCGATACTCAGTGGACACATCTTTCATGTAGTAATTCCCCTAAGCAACACAAAAAATATACTCGAATGCAGGAGGCCTCTTGGAGGGACAGTCAGTCCTACTCCCCTTCCAAGTTTCCGTATTATACCCCTAGTGCCTGCCCTGTACACACAAAAAGACAGGCAGGCAGTTCTAAGGGGCAGGGGCAGAGGTCACTGTGATGACCCTGTATACCAGTAATACCCAGAGGGACCAGATCGCAACTTATCTGTCTCCTGGATGCTTTACAGCTATGAGGCAGTGGGACACAGTTTCCTTTCTTTTTTCTATTCCAAGCCATACAACAGCGCATAACAGCCTTGGCATTCACATGAAGGCAATGAGCTCAGATTGTCACCAGCAGCTCTTCTGTTTCTGTGCCATGTTTTTCTGTCACCTCTAGCACTCTGGCCAAGGACGAAGGCTTACAGTTTGATTCGACCACTGCCTCTAAGATCCCAGCTTGATCGGTTGTCATGATAATGCGTAGACAGTGGTAACAAGTTACAGAAAGAAATCCACGTTTCCACCACTGAGCACTGGCTGTTAGTAATAATTAAAACTGCTTTGGAAGCTACTTTCTTTGTCCAGCTGAGAGCTCTTGCCCAGAACTTTTGCCAGTCATGTCCAGCTTCGCTTCCTCTGAGTCTTTTAAGAATTACCATGCTCAGAGTAACCTCCATCACTGGATTAAAATTCCTGCATTAGAATAACAGGTGTCTACTCTACCTATTCTGGAAGTATGTGGGAGCTTTATGCACATAGCCCAGTTTCCACAGTGTAAACACTTACAGAAAGCCCTGAAAAACTTGTGAGGTAAATCTAACAGGGCTAAGGAAAGATGACAAGCAGACAGAATAAGCACAGGGAAGCAATGAAATAATACAGGTCAGCAAGAGAGTGCCATAACAAGAGGCACAGAACTGTTTAAAGGGAGGGAGTTTAAAAAGCTGCAAATATCTAAGCAGCAGGAATCACCTAAGAAGAAGTCGCTGAGTTCGAGAGTGGCATTTTCTTATTTGCCTAGGTCTTGGGAAAAAAATGCACAGATCTCAATTTATAGTAACATTTCTCTGTGGGATAAATTTGCATTTTGGGTGAAGAAAA
Source organism: Calonectris borealis (assembly GCF_964195595.1). Lineage (NCBI taxonomy): Eukaryota > Metazoa > Chordata > Aves > Procellariiformes > Procellariidae > Calonectris > Calonectris borealis. Next base: position 26,409,232 of record NC_134314.1, read on the forward strand.
AGAAGAAAATGGAGGCAAGGGGGAACTAACAATCACAACTGAGCACAATAAGCACTACAGTGAGTAAATGGCCATCCTACTTAGGCTGTGCGGGGAGTCCTAATAGAGACAAATAGCACTGCTGCCTGGCATGATACATGAAAAATAGCTTCAGCATTTCACTGAATCATAACAGTTCATCTAATGTAATGACTTCAGAGAAAAGTTATCTGATCTAAAGGAGTGTTTTATCTTTGTGGGATATTTTTTTCATCCCCCAAACTGTCAGAATCACCAGCCACCTGAATCCCAGAACTTATTCATTTGAGTTGAAGAACCAAGCATCATAAGTGTCTTGCCTGTCCTTTGTGTTCAACATAAAAAGTGTCTTGCCCAAAAAACAAGCAAAGTGCCAATCTTGCAAGTCAAACCAAGCTTGGCTTAATTTAAGGGCTTTCAGTAGGTTTTTGATCAGTTGCAGGTTTAACCCTACACATCTTTCACAAGCACTTTTAGAAAAGAAATAATAAATTAATGGTATTCCTTTCGCACTGTTGTGGTTTAACCTGGCAGGCAGCTAAATACCACAGAGCTCACTCTGTTCGCTCACTCCCCCGCCTCCAGCAGGATGGGGGAGAGAATCGGGAAAGAAAGTAAAATTCGTAGGTTGAGATAAAGACAGTTTAATAGGACAGAAAAGGAAGGGAAAATAATAATAATAGTAATAATAAAAGAATATACAAAGTAAGTGATGTACAATGCAATGGCTGACCATTCCAGACCAGTGGTACCCCCCTAGCCAACTCCCTCCAGTTTACATACTGAGCATGACATCATATGGTATGGAATATCCCTTTGGCCAGTTTGGGTCAGCTGTCTGGCTGTGCCCACTCCCAACTTCTTGCTGGCAGGGCATGAGAAGCTGAAAAGTCCTTGACTGTGTAAACACTACTTAGCAACAACTAAAACATCAGTGTGTTATCAACATTATTCTCATATTAAATCCAAAACACAGCACTATATCAGCTACTAGGAAGAAAATTAACTCTATCCCAGCCAAAACCAGAACACACACACATCTAGCTCAGTCCCTGCACCAGGATGGAAAGAGTAGGTCCTCTTCTTCTGTCCAAAGAGCAGAAGCATTTCAACACAAGAAAAGGAGTCCACAGCTACCACATAGGTCTATCCAGTGGTCTGCAAGAACAACTTAATTTCACAATGGGCCAGTTTTTGTGTCAAGGCAATTCTGGCCATTGACAGTGTACACAACAGTGGAAAATACAATCTTTGTAAAAATTCCTTAAGTGAAATATATAAATAAGTTAATAGAAGACACACTGTTTGAAGGGTACTCAGGGGTTTCTCTCTTTTTTTATGTGTTGGAAAATTAGTCATATTATCTTCTTCCAAAAGATCCAAGCCACTGGTTTTCCTTTAATAGCAGTTCTACAGGTACAATGAACTGAATCAGTACATAAAGTTACCACTATTCCCCTGGGAAGACAGCTGAAATCACACGCCAATTAAAATCTTTCAATGTGTTCATCTAATAGAAAAATATTACAGCAGCCTACACAGCCCAGTAGTGTTCCATATATAAAAATAGCTTTCCAGAAATAACTACTCTGCTGTATTGGACTACTGAATTTCCCAGAGGACCAGTTACTGTTGTTTTATATGTTAACACACTTGCTGTAGAGTGAAAGTACTGAACCCGAATACATTAGCAGTAGTTTGCTTATTGCCTACAAATGGCATTTAAGCAACAGTAACACTGCTTTAGACTTGAAAGGCTTTTGCTTTTGAAATTTTGGCAAGGTGTTGGAATAATTCTATGCTCCATTCCCAGTGCATAAATCTCAACACAGTGGGTGTATATTCTCAGTCAAATTACTGTGAGGGGAGGAAGCCTTGCAGTTGTCTGAATGCAATGAGTTTGGCAAGATAGCTCTATTATTGTACTTTTTAATCCGACATTTTTTTCACCACTCAGCAAGAGCAAGTAATCGGAACAGAAAGTGATTCCAAAATGTAAATTAGGGTGTCTGATGTAGGGCTCCAGTGCATATAAAAAGTCTTGTATCGAAAACATTTCCTTTTCTAGTTCACTGCTAGCAATCAAACCTTTGAAATTAAAGAACTGCTTTTCTAATCCTGGTGTTATTTTAGTGTTTCTTTTAAGAATGCAGCACATGGGCACACACATATCATATAACTTTGTTTAGAGGTTGCAGTTTCTATTAAATTTAATTACTTCTTTCTGTGACTTTAAATCTAGGGTAGCTTGAAAGCAAGGGCAGTTTCTGTTAAATACCATAACTTTCTACAGAAACACACATGTTAAAGATGTCTGGAAGAGGTGTGGCTACAAAATGATGTCTTTTATTAAGGCACAGCACTACTAAATGAAAATACATGGAACATGACTACTGTTGAGGCATCTCAATGCTAACAGTTTAGACTTTTAGCCTAATAAAGTACATAGTCAAAACAGTTAAGACCACAGATCCTTCAATCACTGCATCTTGAAAATGTCATTACAATTATTCTAATGAGGGTGTTAAGAGTTCAGAATCTGCATGGTCAAACCTTTAAGTAATGTTGACAGACATCGCTTGAAATTTCGTTCAGCCCTCTTCAATATTTATTCTGGCATAAGAATTTCAGGTTATGGTATTTAAATAAAATGGAATTAAGAACAGGAGTTAAGCATATACGGTTAAAGTTCAGAATACATTATTTAGAATATGCCTCCCAATGTTGCTTAATCATTAATTTATAGAAAAGAGAGTAGTTAATGTGCATGTAACATCACTGGAGTATACAGACTACAAAGGATAAAAGTATCTCACTCAATAAATATGGAAGAATGGATCAGAGGTTCACTGAACTCAGTAAAGATTCCAATATAGATCTGATTGCAGAAGTTGAGCTCCAGTTCCTGCTTTGGCACAGTGCCGTGAGATACAGGGAAAAGATTTGACCCCTATCCAATATGTTATTAGAATCCCTGTATCTCCAGGAACATGTATTGGTTCACTGACTTTGCTGTAGCTATGTACAGACACTATTATTATTTATTATTTGCATTATGGTAGCTGCCATCAGGGACCAGGGCTCCAGTGAGCAAGTCATTATAGAGACATGTACAGAGCTTACAGTTTTCATGAGAGGCAGTATATCAGAAGAGACAAACATGATTCGGAAGGATGACATTACAAATGAGCAAATTGAGCGAGTCGGGAAGTCTGCTGAAGTCACACTCATTGTTTCAATGTGTAAAGTTACAATCATCCTAAAGCATATTTCAAAACAGGGTTCTGTATTAGATGGAAAGGAAGGAGACATATCTACACAATAGAAGATTGTAAGTAGTTTTGTTTAAGCAAAGTGCATATCATTTCTAAGATTTTTTTCACCTTTTTGCACACCTTTCATGTTTGTATGGAGGGTTTTTTCCAAACTCATTTCAATTTTAACAGATTGTGATATGTATTTGAGTCATGGACAGAATGAATCAGTCATAGCCACCTAAATTAATTTTTCTGTGTGACACCATCATTTTCCTTGATTTATTATCATTATGCACATAAGAGTTTTGAAAAGAAACATTGGATTATTGAGAGAAATAAATACCAAACACCGTATATGAAACAGGCATCTCTTTCCTGTTTGTGTTTAATAAGAAAGTAGATGCTGAACAAAAAGACATTTAGCCTTGAACCGAACAATGCTTCTGGGAACAGCTGATCATTATTCTGTTCAACATGATCTTGAAAGTTAGGCATTTGCCCTGAATACAGGGATGTCTTTCAAGTGAAACAACAGCGTGCTTCTGTAATAAAATTGTCAGCAGTAAGGACTAGAAGCATGGAAAGAGTGTAGCTCTGCATTTGGTATCATGTCAGCATAAGGAAAAAATTTTTAACTTGAGAATTATATTTATTAGAATTAGTAAAGCTCTTTGACTATATTTTCAGCTATGCTTTAAGATGGTTAAAGGAGTTTAGGCTAAATCCCCAGATTTAAACTCTCTGAAGTATTAAGTGTGTTTGAAAATAAAATTTCGATCCAGAACATAATTTCTGAAGATAGCACGTTAAATAAATAGAGTAAGCCTGTATCTTCAATCCAGGCACTAATATACCAGTATAACCTTGACCTGATTTGAATTTTGCAGGTTTTGCCAAACACTAACTCCTATAAACTGTTTCAAGTATGATCTTCAGAACTTACTACCATATTAGCTATGAAAACTAAAAATCAAGCTTCAGAAGATATTTTAAATTGGCTTTATTGCAAGAATTCACTGTGCAAATGTAGCTAAACTTATCCAAATCACCAACAGTGCCATTTTTAGATTCTGTCTTTTACCTCCTCTTTCAGATGTCACAATTATGCTTCATACAACTTGGAAACTTCAACAATAGATTTGTTCTAACTGTCTCCATAGCTAGAGAAATTTTTTCACCCCACAAATTAATGACCCTATCAGACACTTCTATAGCAGACAGAAAAATAAGCAAAATGAAGGGGAAAAGAAAAGAAAGTCAAACAGTACTTGGCAATGTTTCTGATTTTACAGTGAAACTCATTATATTAGATAGCTGAGCTTTAACCATAATTCCTTGGTTATATGAAAATCCTAGCTTTCCTATTTTTCTTTAAATAAAAAAAGAAGAAATATTTGTGTTGCTAACTTCCAATTTGTGTAAAAATGATTGAAAATATACCCCTAAAAAGCTCAAATCCTGCACATCCTTCAAAATAACTCCAAGTATTTTTTACAATCCCATCGCTTTAAAGCTAAGGGCATACTGAGAAAGGTAGTAAGTTTTGGAGAGAAAACCAAGGCTGATTTCAGTCGTTCAGTGATACCCCAGCACTTGCATGTTTGAAAACATAGAAAATTATGAAGTAGGAAGATCCACTCTGACACAGCAAATGCTCAGTTTTGTGCTTCATTGCTATGTCTTAACTGAAGAAAAATCTACTAGAAATTTATTGATGGGTTATGCACAAAATTCTTACAAATATTCCTGTTGCAGTATCTGCAGCAAAGAGAAAATGTTTTTCTTAAAAACTACTTGTACATATGAAGTAATACAGGAAACTTTGTCTTAGAGCTTCAGTTTCAACATTGCCCCTGTAACTAAAACACCTGCACTTTCTCCAGTCATCTTAGCAGTAATATGATTGTAAATGCACCTGAATTTCAAGGTAAAAGGCAGAAAACAGGTATTGAAAGTGATTAGCTGACACAACTTTACTCAACAGACAACATAGTAAGGCAGTATCTGCAGGTAGGGGGAAATTCTGATAAAAATACATTTTGCTATGGGCTCCTACAATATCTGAGGAAGGAATTCCAAAATTTCAGCCTTCCTAAAACTGATAATAGTAATGTTTTTAAAAAGCATAAGCAGACGTTAATTCAAATACTGAGATAAAAGCCACCTGATTTTAAAACAGTATTTCATCCTACTTGGGATTTTTTTTCTTAGAATGGTTTCTACAGCTAGTTGAATCGCAACCCATCTAAGCATCTTCTGGTAAGAGGCTGAAAAGCTTTGAAGAGGAAGACCAGATTACATGTTTTGCACTCAACAAAACTGTGTAAATATTTCCAGAATGGACAGTTTTGAAAACTGAAATGCAGCTAAAGGTTCTGTAAGCATTATGCTAAATAAATGATAAATTTCTATTTCTAGAAATTGAAACATATCCTGTCACATTAAATACTATTAGCACAGTTACTTAGAGGTTGTATCAGGGAAACATTTCCTGAGATCAGTAGTAAATTAAATCAAAGAAAACTTGCAATTGAGTTTTTTAAAAGAGATCTTGGGCGCTTTCCATTTTTACGATGGGAACAGACAATCTTTTTGGAGAGTCCCTCTGAGACACAGAGCCTGGAACCTTACCAACGTGCTGAATCGGAGGACTTCTCATGGATAAACAAAAAGCCATTTCTTTTGACTCTTGAGCAAAACATATTGGAGAAGCATTCATACTTCCTGTATAACTATAGTGTTAGGTAATTATCATACATTGGTTGCTAGTTCATTTCTAAATTTTTCCAGGAACAAACAGCTATCAGGATTGGCCTAAAACCTGAGGGAAGTAGATCAGGTAAATGATTTTCTGTGATTCTGTTATCATTGTTCTACAGGATCATAGCCAAAGGAAGTATCTATTCATTTCTTGGACGTGCTTTTGCAGGCTTCTCCAGGAATTTGAATGCCATATATTTGCTGAAACGTAACAAGAACCTCAAGATCTTTAGCAATATCAAACCATTGAAATTTTTACGGCCCTAAAAACTGATATCTAAATCAATTATATTTGGGCAGATCAGAGTAGAATAGCATCTTCAGCATTCACTAAACCTCTACTGAATCACTTTCAGCCACATCCATCTCTGCTATAACTTAATTGATATGATTTTTCTACAGCTGGAATGCATGTTAGTCTTAGAATAACAGCTAAGTCTAAATGCACATAGTTTAACATTTTGTACTTTTTTTAATCCAGTACTAGGCAAAGAAGGAAATGACAAGAAGAATTATTCTCAGGTTTGCCAGTTTTTGCTGGCAAAATTGCTGGCTGGTGAGAGATATCTTTTCAAATGTGACTAAAGCAGAGAGCACTACTGAAAAGTCAGTTTCTAGTTTTTAGTAATTGAGGGACTTAGCTGTAAATGGACAAAAACCCCCACTTATATCCTTAGACTTTTTCCTAATATGTATTCCAAATGCCCAAACTACAAATTCTGCTGTGGGATCTGAAAAAGTAATCTAAAATCAAGTACCAAGTTCCAAATCCAGCCTACTTAGGATCGCTTATTATTTTATCTTTGTGATTATTAAGTGTATGGAATCTACATACCCCTGTACTGAATCTACATACATCAGCTCTGACTCTCACAAGAGCATTCCTGTTGTATTTCCACTTTCTTTTCTTGCTGATGCTTGTCTCTCACGGGTCTCACGGAAGACTCTCCGTTACGAAAGATCTCAGACTCACATATCAGATCTATTAGTGATAATCTTGAACTCTCTCTGCACTTGAGAATGTGCATGGCCTATCCAGAACCTTCTTCATAGGTTGCATTACCTTTGCCAACCTCCGCACTGGTTTTACTAAGAGCACTGGAGTCCATGATTGTCAGAACCAATAAAAGTTTTTAAACAAATGTTTTTCTCCATTTCTTTTCCCCTCTGGGTCTGTATTCAGACTGTTGTTTGAATTACCAGGTGTATCCTGCTGTTATTGCCCTCTATGGAAGTATTGTTATTTACTTCCCTGCAACCTGGATCAGACTACAAGTTATATAACTGAAAGTTTCTGCAGGGAGGAGAATATTTTATTGTTAGCAAATTGTCGTGGTTTAACCTGGCAGGCAGCCAAATACCACGCAGCCGCTCACTCACTCCCCCCGCCCCCCCAGTGGGACGGGGAGAGAATCGGAAGGGTAAGAGTGAGAAAAACTCGTGGGTTGAGATAAAGACAGTTTAATAGAACAGAAAAGGGAGAATAATGATAATAAATAATGATAGAATATACAAAATGAGTGATGCACAATGCAATTGCTCACCACCCGCGCTGACCGATAACCAAGTAGTGATCGGTACTTCCTGGATCACGCCTACCGTTCATATACTGAGCATGACGTCACATGGTATGGAATACCCCATTGGCCAGCTGGGCTGGCTGTCCTGATTATGTTCCCTCCCATCTTGTGTACCTAGCTCAGTCAGTAGGCACGGGAGCTGTCCTTGGACTAGGAGGGCACTTAGCAACAACTGGAAACATCAGTGTGTTATCAACATTCTCCTCATACTAAATCCAAAACACAGCACTAGGAAGAAATTTAACCCTATCCCAGCCAAAACCAGGACAGTATCCACCCCTTATTCCATACCATTTACGTTATGCTTAGGTCTCACATTTTTCGATACCTTTCAATTAATCACCACTATCTTTTTTATATATATACATATATGCTACATATACATACATATATACATATAATACATATACATACATATATATACATAAATATATATAACTGTCCATTGAGTTCTTTTAGTCCACAACTTTGGGCTCCATCTGTCATAACAGTCTTTCAGGGCCAGAAAGATGGTGTGTGGTGTTGGGCTGTTGCATCCTGAAGCCAGTTCTCATTTCGGTACTGCTGCGCTCGTCCAGTTCTATCATCATTGCACTTTGCTCGGTTTCATCGGAGTTAGTTCATTCTTCATTAATCTGGGTGATTTTCACTGCTATACCATTGATAGCAACCATAGAAATAATGATATACAATGTCATATAACAATTGACATCATAAAATTCAGTTCATTGGCTATTTTCACCCAAAATCAAATCCCCTTGAGGTACACACCGGACTTGCCCATCCTTTCGCATCACCCACCAAGTGCACCCAGGTCCTTGAGCAAAAGCAATCCCATGGATGGGTTTTCCCTTGCCAGAGGCAGGAGTAACCCAGACTGTCTTCCCCAGCATATTTCTTATGTGCACGACAGGGACTTTATCTCCATCTACAGTACGTAAAAGTCTTGATTGGGCAGGGCCAGCTCGATTAACAGACCCCCTAGTGTTGACTAACCAGGTGGCTTTTGCTAAATGTGTATCCCAATGCTTGAATGTCCCACCACCCATTGCCCTCAGTGTTGTCTTAGCAGCCCGTTGTATCGTTCGATTTTCCCGGAGGCTGGTGCGTGGTAGGGGATGTGATAGACCCACTCAGTGCCATGCTCTTTGGCCCAGGTGTCTATGAGGGTGTTTCGGAAATGAGTCCCCTTGTCTGACTCAATTCTTTCTGGGGTGCCATGTTGCCATAAGACTTGCTTTTCAAGGCCCAGGATGGTGTTCCGGGCAGTGGCATGGGGCACAGGGTATGTTTCTAGCCAGCCGGTGGTTGCTTCCACCATGGTGAGCACATAGCGCTTGCCGTGTCGGGTTTGTGGGAGCGTGATATAATCAATCTGCCAGGCCTCCCCATATTTGTATTTCAACCATCGTCCCCCATACCAAAGAGGCTTTACTCGCTTGGCTTGTTTGATTGCAGCGCATGTTTCACATTCATGGATAACCTGTGCAATAGCATCCATGGTTAAGTCCACCCCTCGATCACGAGCCCATCTATATGTTGCATCTCTTCCTTGATGGCCTGAGGCATCATGGGCCCACCGAGCTATAAATAATTCACCCTTATGTTGCCAGTCCAGATCCACCTGAGCCACTTCAATCTTAGCAGCCTGGTCCACCTGCTGGTTGTTTTGATGTCCTTCAGTGGCCCAACTCTTGGGTACGTGAGCATCTACGTGACGTACTTTTACAACCAGGTTCTCTACTCGGGCAGCAATATCTTGCCACAATGCGGCAGCCCAGATGGGTTTACCTCTGCGCTGCCACTTGTTCTGCTTCCACTGCTGCAACCACCCCCACAGGGCATTTGCCACCATCCATGAGTCAGTATAGAGATAGAGTACTGGCCATTTTTCTCGTTCAGCAATGTCCAAGGCCAGCTGGATGGCTTTCACCTCTGCAAACTGGCTCGATTCACCTTCTCCTTCAGCAGTTTCTGCAACTTGGCGTATAGGACTCCATACAGCAGCTTTCCACCTCCGATGCTTTCCCACAAGGCGACAGGACCCATCAGTGAACAGGGCATATTGCTTCTCGTTTTCTGGTAGTTTATTATACAGTGGGGCTTCTTCAGCACACGTCACCTCCTCCTCTGGGGATATTCCAAAATCTTTGCCTTCTGGCCAGTTCGTGATCATCTCCAAGATTCCTGGGCAACTGGGGTTTCCTATTCGGGCCCGTTGTGTGATCAGTGCGACCCACTTACTCCACGTAGCATCGGTTGCATGATGTGTAGAGGGGACCCTCCCTTTGAACATCCAGCCCAGCACCGGCAGTCGGGGTGCCAGGAGGAGCTGTGCTTCAGTACCAACCACTTCCGAAGCAGCTCGAACCCCTTCATATGCTGCCAATATCTCCTTCTCAGTTGGAGTGTAGCGGGCCTCGGATCCTCTGTATCCCCGACTCCAGAACCCTAAGGGTCGACCTCGAGTCTCCCCTGGTGCTTTCTGCCAGAGGCTCCAGGTAGGGCCATTCTCCCCGGCTGAGGTGTAGAGCACATTCTTCACATCTTGTCCTGCCCGGACTGGCCCAAGGGCTACTGCATGAACTATCTCCTGTTTAATTTGTTCAAAGGCTTGTTGTTGCTCAGGGCCCCATCTGAAGTCGTTCTTCTTCCTGGTCACTTGATAGAGAGGGCTTACAATCAGGCTGTAATCTGGAATATGCATTCTCCAAAAGCCCACAACGCCTAAGAAAGCTTGTGTTTCCTTTTTGTTAGTTGGTGGGGACATGGCTGTTATTTTATTGATCACATCTGTTGGGATCTGACGACGTCCGTCTTGCCATTTTATTCCTAAAAACTGGATCTCCTGTGCAGGTCCCTTGACCTTACTTTGTTTTATGGCAAAACCGGCTTTCAGAAGGATTTGAATTATTCTCTCCCCTTTCTCAAAAACTTCTTCTGCTGTGATGCCCCACACGATGATGTCATCAATGTATTGCAGGTGTTCTGGAGCCTCACCCTGTTCCAGTGCGGTGTGAATCAGTCCATGGCAAATGCTAGGGCTGTGTTTCCACCCCTGGGGCAGTCAGTTCCAGGTGTACTGGACACCCCTCCAAGTGAAAGCAAACTGTGGCCTGCACTCTGCTGCCAAAGAGATGGAGAAGAAGGCATTAGCAATGTCAATTGTGGCGTACCACTTGGCTGCCTTTGACTCCAGTTCATATTGAAGTTCTAGCATGTCCGGCACGGCAGCACTCAGTGGCGGCGTGACTTCGTTCAGGCCACGATAGTCTACTGTTAGTCTCCACTCTCCATTGGACTTTCGCACTGGCCGTATGGGACTGTTAAAGGGTGAGCGAGTCTTGCTGATCACTCCTTGGCTCTCCAGTCGACGAATCAGCTCATGGATGGGGATCAGGGAATCTCGGTTGGTGCGGTATTGTCGCCGATGCACTGTTGTGGTAGCAATTGGTACTTGTTGTTCTTCAACCCTCAACAACCCCACAACAGAAGGATCCTCTGAGAGACCGGGCAAGGTGGACAGCTGTTTAATTTCCTCCGTCTCCAGGGCAGCTATACCAAAAGCCCACCAGAACCCTTTTGGGTCCTTGAAATACCCTCTCCTGAGGTAGTCTATGCCAAGGATGCACAGAGCCTCTGGGCCAGTCACAATGGGGTGCTTCTGCCACTCGTTCCCGGTTAGGCTCACTTCGGCCTCCAATACAGTTAACTCTTGGGATCCCCCTGTCACTCCAGAAATACAGATGGGTTCTGCCCTTTTATAGCTTGATGGCATTAGGGTGCACTGTGCACCGGTGTCTACGAGAGCCTTATACTCCTGTGGCTCTGATGTGCCAGGCCATCGAATCCACACAGTCCAGTAAACCCGGTTGTCCCTTTTCTCCACCTGGCCGGAGGCAGGGCCCCTCTAGTTCTGGTCATAGTATCCGCTTCTCACTTCTTGCAAACGTGAGTCAAGAATTCCTTCATTACAGTCCAAAGTAAGATCAGGCCTTCTACTCTGTCTGGGGAACTGTTCACTGGAAACTGGACCGTCGTGAGACAGGGTTTTCCTAAAAACTGGAGCAGCATTTTTCCTGGGAGAACCCCCTTGTGTGATTGTTTTTCCTTGCAACTCACGTACACGTGCCTCTAGGATGAAGGTAGGTTTTCCATCCCACTGCCTCATGTCCTCTCCGTGGTCACGCAGGTAAAACCACAGGGTGCCCCATGGTGTGTACTTTCGATATCCTCTCTCTTGAGGAGAAAAACGCTGACTCCTAATGGCTGAGATACTGGTCCATACAGGTGGAGAATAGGACCTATCGTCTTTGAGTTGCTGGACCTCTCGGGATAGTTTCTCTACAGCCGAGACAAGGGAGGAGGAGATAGTTTCTTCGAAATCCCGAAGTCTGCTAACCACCTCATCCACCGTTGGTGCTTCTTCCTCTGCCCAGGACAGTACTGCCAACGAACAGGCATACGATGCTGGTGCGCTCCGTACCAACTTCCGCCACATGGGTCGCGTGCACTGGACGTCATCTGGATCTTTGGGTGTTCGGGGGTCATCCAGGTCACTATAAACCACCTCCAGCACGCCTAGTTCTCTCAGGTACTGGATACCTCTCTCCATAGTGGTCCATTTGCCTAGGCGATATATAACATCTTCCTTGAAGGGATACCTTTCCTTCACGCCTGACAGCAGTCGCCTCCAGAGGCTGAGGACCTGTGTCCCTTTTCCGATTGCTTTGTCAATACCCGCTTCCCTAGCAAGGGATCCCAGCTGTTTGGCCTCCTTCCCCTCTAATTCCAGGCTACTGGCCACATTATCCCAGCATCGCAGCAGCCAGGTAACAATATGCTCGCCTGGACGACGGCTGAAATCTTTCCGCATATCTCGCAGCTCACTCAGGGATAGGGATCGAGTGGTTTCCGTCTCGTTTATGAGTTCTTCCTCTTCCTCCTCCTCTCCTCGTGATGGCCCTGCTCTTTCATCATCCCTTTCTAAACGACCTGATCTCCGCTTCCAAGATTTCCTCTTCTGTACAGGGGCAACGGATACCAGCAAGGGTTGGTCCTCTGGTGCAGCTGTAGTGCCTGTTGCTGGGGTTTGGGTAGCTGCAGTGCTTGTCATGGGGGTTGGAGTAACTGTAGTGCCTGTTGCCGGAGCTTGAGTGGCTGCAGTGCCTGTCGCAGGGGTTGGAGAAGCTACGGTGACTGTTGCCGGGGTTTGAGTAGCCACAGGGGTTGTCATGGGGGTTGGAGTAGCCGCAGTGCCTGTCGTGGGGTTTTGAGTAGCCACCGTGTCTGTAGCCGCCCCCGAGACTCGCCGCTTCGCCCGCCCCGATGAGGCACCGCTGCTTGCCCTCCCTCTTTTCTTGTTCCTGAGGGTTGATCTCTGGACAGTATTCCTGAATAGTTGTTTAACCCTAAACAAGGCCTGAACCACATTCAGGAGACATAGCAATATGAACATGCTTGTTTGAACATCCCAAGGATATTCAAAATTCTCAGGGAATATTGTGGACGTCTTGGTGAAGAGGATAGAAGAAAAAGGAGTTTCTGACGATATGGAAGGGAAGATGAACAAGTGGGAGAGAGTGTCCCATCCCGTCTCCCCCTTAAATTCATTCTCCGAGGAGAAGCAAGTGCAATTACCAATAATTTCTAAGAGGTGGTTCCCGAGGTACAGAAATGACGGCAGTGCCGAGTACAGATACCAGATTAGACTTACGACCAACGATTTTATCACCTCATAAAACAGCAACAAAATGATAATCTTGGCCCAGTTCCGAATAATGATAAACAGCACAAACGGGAACATATACTGCAAGCAAGGTATTACATGACCCAACATTGAGAGCCAGCCCCACAACTTTGACAGCCAATACATCAACATTGTGACCAATCAATATAATGGACGCTTATAACAATTTTGCCTTAACACACTTTGGTCAGATCTATCGTTATCTCAACCCTTTGAGCCCCACGTTGGGCGCCAAAAAGGACTGTCGTGGTTTAACCTGGCAGGCAGCCAAATACCACGCAGCCGCTCACTCACTCCCCCCGCCCCCCCAGTGGGACGGGGAGAGAATCGGAAGGGTAAGAGTGAGAAAAACTCGTGGGTTGAGATAAAGACAGTTTAATAGAACAGAAAAGGGAGAATAATGATAATAAATAATGATAGAATATACAAAATGAGTGATGCACAATGCAATTGCTCACCACCCGCGCTGACCGTAACCAAGTAGCGATCGGCACTTCCTGGATCACGCCTACCGTTCATATACTGAGCATGACGTCACATGGTATGGAATACCCCATTGGCCAGCTGGGCTGGCTGTCCTGATTATGTTCCCTCCCATCTTGTGTACCTAGCTCAGTCAGTAGGCACGGGAGCTGTCCTTGGACTAGGAGGGCACTTAGCAACAACTGGAAACATCAGTGTGTTATCAACATTCTCCTCATACTAAATCCAAAACACAGCACTAGGAAGAAATTTAACCCTATCCCTGCCGAAACTAGGACACAAATACGACTTCATCACATAGTGCAAAACAAAGCTATGTATTAGCAAATAACAACAAATATTTAATTCTTACTATAACTCCTTGTCCTCATCATAAGGTCACCTCTAATAGCCATTTACTGTTGTCTTACAACAAAAAAAAGCAAAAATTACTCCCCAGAACTGTTCACCATTTGCCTCTAGGAAATGCCATAGAACATGAGTTCCCACTTTAGAATAGAAACTTAAAAGTAACTCTGTACTGCTTTTTGTCTCTAAAATTAATAAATCCTAAATTCTGGCAGGAAAAGAATTAATAATGTGACTTGTTTCAAGTCCCTCTAAATTGCCATGTTGTTGGGTGGTTGGCCTGACATCACAGCATTTTGCTAGAATTTTAAGCCTCCCATTTACTCATTCCGTGCAGCGTAGGAGCCTACCATTGCCTCCTCCAGTAAAATCTTTTCCTCAGTGGACTTCTAGCACCAGCAAGTTGGAGATACACAAGTGCTGTAATGGAAAACATCTGGTTTATTTGATAGGGAAAAAGACGAAAATTAATTTATATGAAGATCCTCTTGAAACTTTGAACTGCAAAATAGCATTTGTGTTCTGTTGAGAATTGCAGCAACCTTCTATTCTTGTATTTGAGATCTTAAAAACTCATGTGATAAACAAAGCATTTAAATAAAATTCCTGTTGACATGATATTTCATTTACCAGGAAGACATGTTTGTCAAGAAAGAGGATTATAACATTTTTTCATTTCACTTCTTTGTTTGACGGATATGTTATCACTGGTCAAGAACAATTTCAAAGAGAAGGATGGAAGTTGGCTTACCAAAGATGTAAGTGAGCTCCAGGAGAAAAATATAAATATTAAAAACTGAAGAAAGCATTTAAATGGTGCTGGATTAAGGCAACTGCAAATGTATGAAAGAGGGGAAAGTCAGAGACTAGAATATGAGAAAATTGAACCCAATTGGAAATGCAGAGGAAGTTATCAAAGGGATTCAACAACGAAGGTAATGGGGGACAGATGCGACAATTTTATGGCAACATTTCGGAGACTGGGTTCTAAAAGGCAAGAAATTGCTGTAACATGGGACTGCAATAGGTCTGTATAGTAAGGGTAATGAAGAATGTAAGGATATTTTTACGAGTAATCAAGTGTAACACATAATTCAAATGCTTTGGCAGAGTTCACTTTGCAGTTAAATTACAATTCTCATACATGCTAGGGAAGCTTGTGTATTGCCTTCAAGCAGATATAAAGGCATATATTTTATTTGCTGTGAATCTTAAACATTAAGATTTTATTTAACAATTAACCATTAACCTTTTCATTATTTAGAGAAAAAATACTACTTTCCAATCTACTTTTAAAAAATGCCAGGAATGCAAGTGATGGGTCCACAACTAATATGAATACGTGTGTGCATGAGAAATTTCTGAGGACTACCCTGAAAAGCATTTGAGAATCAAGCAACCATGTAACTGAAGGCTTACACAAGGCAGTACATTACAAGATATACAACACTACACTCCGAACAAACGACTCGTAAGTAGTGCATAAGCAATATTACAATAAAACAATATCAGTTAGTAAGCAAGATCAAAACTCATTCACACAGAAAAATAAGTTTACTGAGTAACTTACACCAGTCTAGTGGGTTGTCTGTTTGTGTATATTTGCATTAATGAAAAACTAACATCTCTACCTTTTCTTTCTCCTAGAAAACATAGCTAGATCTTTCTGCAATAGAATTTTTTGAGGGCCCAGCATAAGGAGCAAATGCCCAAGAGAGAGAGGTGGGAGTCCACAGTGACTCATCGCTACCATGCAGAGAACTAATGAGGTGGATCAAGAGAATACAGAAAGAAGGTAAAAGAGCTTGCAGCTTCTAAATAGGCAGTATCAGAGGCAGTGGCAATGTGAGACGGAGAGGAGATAATAAGTAAAGCAGAAGACCCCATAGCAGCATTCAGAGTTCTTGAATAAACTGCTAACAAAGAACTGCACAAAAAGCAGAAGCATGAACACATCGACAAGGGGGATTCTAAATAAACAGCAAAGTAACGTAGGTAAAAAATGCAGAAAATGTATGGTTTAAGATCTACTTACCAAGACACAAAGAAAGTAATATGAAAAGAAAGCACATCATATTTCATTATGAGTAAGCTGAGGGAAAATATAGATCAATTATTTATGAGGGAGTGTGAATAAATAATGAATAATACTAATAAAGTAAAAATATTTACTGCCTTTTTGGTAGGAGCCTTTGGACAAAAAGATTAATAGCAACCACGCATGTAACACAAACTTTATAATAGGGTAGCTCAGTCCCGCAGAGGAAAGAACAGGTTACAGAATACTTAGAACAATGAGACATATTCAGGACAGTAAATGGGATGGATTTCAATCCACAGTTTTTAAGGAAGCAGCAAAAGTGATCCCTGAATCATTTGCAATTAATTAGCTAAGAGAACTTGAGGGGAGAGAGACAGAGGTGACAGTAAACACTGGGGGACTGGAGAACAGTAAATATAGTCTTTTTTTCTTCAGAATAAGGAGAACATAGAACTGTACATAATGAACCCAGAAAGATATTGTGGAAAAGTATTAAACAATCATTTAATTAGGCCCTGAAGGAAATATAATAGGAAACATCTCAAAAGGAAGTACAAAAACATACCCTGTCCAAATCATCTCATGTTCTTTGACAGTGTATTGTCGACAGGGAAAGCAAAAGATACTTCACATCTTTACTATGGAAATGCACTGCAGCTAAAATTATCTTACAATGGTGAAAAGACTGGACAAAAAAACCTGATCAAAGTGTAGTGTTCAGTAGTTTCTGGCTATCTTTGGAGGGTGTACCTATCAAATTCTTTTATAGGCCTGTTCTGGGTTTTCACTAATAGCTTGAATGCTGGAGGAGAGAGCACACAAAAAATCTGCGCTAACAGCAAGCTGGGTGAGTAGGAAGCACTTTAGGAAAGGCAACTACCTTCAGAATTGTTTTGCTCAATTAAAGAAACAATCTGAAGTTAGTAAGATAAAATAAAACTAAAAAGGAAAAAAAAAAAAAAAGACAAAATGGGGACTAACCTGGCTAGGAAGGAGCTCTACAGAAAAAGCTTTGGGCTAATAATAGGTTGTAAGTATAATAGAGGCTAGAAGTTGTTCAATAAATATTTTAATCTAACGTAAAACAGTCATGCCATTGTAAGGTAGAGTCTTGCTCTCCTGCTGCCACATCCTTCTCCCTTTTGTGATGGAAAAACATTGGTATAGCTATCCTGTAAACCATATCAAAGAAGTAATGCAGGTGACAAATGAATTTTTTGGCAGATTAGTTTTCAGCTCAGAGGAGAGAGATGTGGACAGAGATGGAGATGGCAGCAGGACTGACTTATTTCAAGTTAAAGTTTATTCACATTTTAAGCTGGGTTCATAATGTGACACTTTTTCTAAAAAGTGATGTGGGATGTCCTGAGAGGAACACTGGATGTAGGATAACAGAGACTGGAAGTCCCACAGGTGAGCACCTGCTCTCCAGCCCTCCACTGCAGTCCAGGAAAGCACAGGACAGCCCATTTAAGGAAAGGGTAGATGGTGTGCAAGGAGTCCAGAGGAGTGTAGTGAAGATAAGAATCTTTGAAAGGACTGAGGATCTTCTAGCATTGACAGGGTTGGGGCTGGATCAGCATCTTACAGTCTTGGTATGCTGGATCCTATTTCAAATTCCTCAGGTTCCTTTTAGGCACATATTTTATGATTTTATAATGGTTTGGGGTTTTTTGAAAAATATTTTCATTTTTTAATTTACAAAAACTATATACATGCTTTATTATGTCCTGTTACCTCCATTCTATGTTACACAGCAATGTCCACCAACTGTCCAGGTAGCTATGAGCTATATTCCATTAATCTTATATATGTTTCTTCATTTCCTGAATGCCTTTGCAAAGGTTTCAAGATAAAAAACCTAATAACTTTAATACAGAATTTAAGCTATTTTCAAATCAGGCTATTTTTAATTGTTTTTAACAGAGGTGCTGGCAAAATTTCCATACCTAAGATTTTAAAATGACAGCGTTTAACAAGAGTTACCAGAAAGCTTCAGGGAAGACAGTGGTAGGGGCAGAATTGTGACATTTTGACTTTTGCAGCTGCTAAGAGTAGATTCAAAAGGCTGGCTCCACAATTCCACTGAAAGGTAGTCTGCTGCCACCGAATAAAATTCTTGGGTAAAAAATCACTAGCAGCTGCCTGGAAAGATTTTTCTGTGAAACCTGTGTAATTAATTTCTAGTTTGCTGTTCTTAGTCCATTTGTGGGACATATGGGAAAGACAAAAAGAAGGAGAAGGCCTTTGACACGGTCCCCCACAACACCCTTCTCTCTAAATTAGAGAGATATGGATTTGATGGGTGGACTGTCCGGTGGGTGAGGAATTGGTTGGATGGTCACATCCAGGGGGTAGTGCTCAACGGCTCAATGTCCAGATGGAGATCAGTGACAAGTGGCGTCCCCAGGGGTCCATATTGGGACCAGTACTGTTTAATATCTTCGTCAATGACATAAAGAGTGGGATTGAGTGCACCCTCAGCAAGATTGCAGATGACACCAAACTGAGTGGTGTGGCTGACATGCCTGAGGGACAGGATGCCATCCAGAGGGACCCGGACAAGCTCA
Organism: Calonectris borealis; assembly: GCF_964195595.1. Lineage (NCBI taxonomy): Eukaryota > Metazoa > Chordata > Aves > Procellariiformes > Procellariidae > Calonectris > Calonectris borealis. The sequence continues at coordinate 26,428,038 of NC_134314.1, forward strand.
AGAAGTGGGCCCATGAGGTTCAACAAGGTCAAGTGCAAGGTCCTGCACCTGGGTGGGGGCAACTCCCGGTATCAATACAGGCTGGGGGATGAAGGGATTGAGACCAGCCCTGCTGAGAAGGACTTGGGGATACTGGTGGATGAAAAGTTGAACATGAGCCGGCAATGTGCGCTCGCAGCCCAGAAAGCCAACCGTATCCTGGGCTGCATTAAAAGAAGCATGGCCAGCAGGTCAAGGGAGGTGATTCTGCCCCTCTACTCTGCTCTGGTGAGACCCTACCTGCAGTACTGCATCCAGCTCTGGAGTCCTCAAGACAAGACAGACATGGACCTGTTGGAGCGGGTCCAGAGGAAGGCCACAAAAATGATCAGAGAGATGGAACACCTCTCCTATGAGGATCGGCTGAAAGAGTTGGGATTGTTCAGCCTGGAGAAGAGAAGGCTCCAGGGAAACCTTATTGTGGCCTTTCGATACTTAAAGGGGGCTTATAAGAAAGATGGGGACAAACATTTTGGCAGGGCCTGTTGCAAAAGGACAAGGGGGAATGGTTTTAAACTAAGAGGGTAGATTTAGACTAGATATAGGGAGGAAAATTTTTACAGTGAGGGTGGTGAAACATTGGAACAGGTTGCCTAGAGAGGTGGTAGCTGCCCCATCCCTGGAAACATTCAAGGTCAGGTTGGACAGGACTCCGAGCAACCTGATCTAGTTGAAGATGTGCCTGCTCATTGCAGGGGGTTTGGACTAGATGACCTTTAAAGGTCCCTTCCAACCCAAAGTATTTTATGATTCTATGAGAACACTATAGGGTGTCCTATGGCTGAGATGTGGCAGGGCTGGGAGGAGCAGTTTGGGGTCTTGGGAACAGCCATCCTGTCATCTCCTTATGCATATTGTAAAAACTGGATTGATTCACATGAAGATCACATAAAAGTTACCAATGATTCTGAAGTGAAAATGAAGTGATTGCATGCTATGGAATAGATTCTCTTCAAATGCCACTATTTTAACAGTACATGGACATTAAGGTTCGGGTATGCCTAAGACTAAAATACCTTTTCATACTTTATAATGAAAAGACTGAAAAACGTTTAAATTAATGATGTGACATACATTTACCTCACATGATTACAATGCCATCTCAGCAGCAAGTGTGTGGAAAGTGCAGTAAATGATGCTTGTTCTGGCCTACAAAGCTATTGTTAACCTTCTTAGTCTCCCAAAGAAATCCCTTCTTTTTTTTAAGAGAGTATTACATTTTCAAATTCAAACAGAAAAAACCCAAAACTTATTCCTTACTTATTTTACTTGAAAGAATGATTTAGGCCACTGTAAACATAGAAAATGCCTATCATTTCCTCCAATCCTCAAAGAATATTCATTTTAAATGTTGGGTTTGCTCTTTCAGAGACTCATCACTGCAAAAAGCCTGTCCTTTAAGAACTGCCTACATGTGGAACACACTATTATGCATTTTAGCTGAGTCTTGATAGAGTTTAGTGATGTCTATTTGATACTTCGTTATAGAATAAGCAGAAAATGCATATGAAACAGTAATATAATACTTCAGTATTTCATGCTAGTCTGCGTGCAGCAATTCCAGACTGGGTTCCTACTAGTCCTGGTTCCAATTTCACACTTTAATTTACCTCCACTAAGATCCAAAGTTTTGCATAGCAGGGTGGAAAGAAAACATGGTTTCCCAAATTCCTTGATTCAAACATCCTCACCTTGCAGAGATTAACAGATTTGCAGAACAACATAACTTTTACTTTGACACAGCTCTTTTCAAATGTACTAATTCATTCATCAGTAATCCTTGGCATTTTTCATTTTATTTGTTTTACAGCTAATAGCAATTTTTCCCCTTTTTACACTTCTGGATAAGTACTAAGTAAGTTTGTATTTTCCTGATATATGCAAGAACCAGCAATGCATCTCTGGTAACAAATGACCAACCTCAGTTTAGCACACTAAATATTTTATTGGATCTTGCTATCTTCTAAATTTCTTCTCTAAGTGTATAAAACTGATTTCAAACTTTTAGTGTTTACATAAAACACTAAAAAACAGAAGAAATCATAAATTTGCGCAATACTCCATATGTACGGAATAAATGGACTGTGAAGTCCCAGGAGTATAGAATTCTAGTTTTGATCATCCTTAACTGCTTTTTTTATTTTCCTTGAACTTTAAAAAATAAAATAAAAATATGCTCATGTTGACCTTGGAAATGTCCTCTATGGATCATACGAAAATTCTGAAATTTCCTAAAATTTTAAGATAGTGCCATACACCCACTATATCCAATGAATTTTCACAATAAATTTGAATTCAACTTTCCACATCATCAGTAACCACTTCATCTGGGGTGGTAAGCAATCAAGGCTTTCACATAAAATGTGTCAGAAGTCATAAGTAAATGGACACCTAGCTTTACCAGTTAGTCTTTATTATACCTCTTAGCATGAGGGAGACTGTGAGGTGGTTCAGAAATGTTCAAATCAATTGCAAACCTCTCTGGTTATCAGCTGAAAGGAGCTCTTACTATCCTTTTCTCTTACATACTCTGCTAAAGAAAAAAAAAATATTCCATACTCCCACCCTTTGGCTAATTTTAAAAGACAACATGCCATAATGGAATTACTTCTCTACTCATTATCTCAGCATCCCACTTCAGCATAACATAGTTACGTTCAACTTACTGGCTTTGATGGCTAAAATTCTGGGAAATCTGCACTCTCTTTTGTGAGGGGAAAAAAAAGGAAAGGGGGAAAAAAGAAAAAAAAAAACAGAGAAGAAAAGAAAGGCGTATGAGCTTCCCTAAGGAAAAGAGACAGAAAAATAGTGAATCACATCTCCCACTTCACTACGAAGTGAATAAGTGTATTTCAGGGTTCGGTCTCCAATTCCCATTTCTGTAATTTTAACTTCGAAGTACAGGAAAAGTAACTTCAGCGATGCCAAATATAAAACGTGTGCTCAATCACGGAAGATAGTTCAATGCTTTTTCGGCTATTGTTGACAACTCTGCAACAAGCTATTCTGTTGGCAACTGTTAGGGCTGGATCAATAATCATCTTTGTACTGATGCTTTGCTTAGATGGAAGCAGAATGAAGAGTCATTTTTGCCTCTTCAATGAAGAAAACAGTGAAACAAATTGAAGGAAAACCAGAAATTTTATTAATCATAAATATTTATCAAGCTGTTGATTACCAAAATACTGTCGCATATTATAATAGCATTAAATCTTTTCACTGGAGGGTCGCTGGGATTTTGGAGAGGTGATGATAGGGAGAAAGGTCTCCCACTCTCCTCCACCACAAAACCTCTTGCTGCCTGGATGATCTCACTGGGGGTGCCCTGTCTCTGAGGGTGAAGGAAGCCACAGGAAGGGAGCTACAGAGCGAGGTGCTCATGGACCCCAGAAACCCTCCCACTCCCTGCCGCGAGCACCAAACCCCCCGTGACCTCGTTAGCGGGAGAGCTCTGCTCTGCCATTTCGTGCTGGTGCTTTCTCTCAGTGTGGGAGGGAGGAGAGGTGGGAAAACAGCAGGGGAAGAAAGAGGGGAAAGAACAACATGGCAGCTAATAACTGTTTCGCACTAATGGAAAGTTGTCTTGGCTATGTGCAGGTAGTTCACAGGTCCTCTCTCCCTTTAGTAAAGGGAGTGTGAGTGATTTTGAGTTAGCAATTCTGCATCATTTTTTTGTGACTGCTTTGAGCTGAGCTGGAAAAAGCAAAATGTAGTTCAAATGCTGATGAGTTTGAAACACTGTCCAGTCCCCAAGGGCAGTGATGGGCCTGACTGTCCCGGCCCAAACCCCCAGGGCTCCCCCACCCTGCCCATGGCCCAGGACACCATTTCAGCCCCTGGGGCCATCAACCTCTGCCCCAGTGGTGCCACAGAGGGCCCATCTCCAGCTCTCCACAGCCCTGCCCTGCCCGGCCAGGGCCCTGCAGAGCCGGGCCCACCCACGGGCCCACGTCCCAGCCCAGCCCTGCCCGGCCCTGGCCCCAGGGAGGCGCCCAATGTCTGGGGCTGGGGCTGCCCCGGTGCCCCCCAGCTGCCCTGTTCCTAGCTGGGGCGGTGGGACGGGCCCTGGCTGCCAGGCCCTGCCTGTACTCCATTGACTCCCAAGGGAACTTAGGCCATTACCTCACATGTATGTGGACAGCTACATTGCAGACACCTAAATGCAGGTGTCTCAATCCAAAGCTACCTCCCATCCCTAGAAGTCATTCCAAGAAAATATCTGATATAAGGATTCCTGGACAAAAAGTAACTTTGACTTCGACTAATGCAAAGTTTTTATTGGTGATAAGGAAATTGGTCTTGCACAGTACTATTTCATAAAACCCTCCGGTTTTGCTCTGGGTGAAATACCCAGACTTCTGAATCATTCAGCAAGATGAGTAACATGACCCTGTCAATCAGCTTGGTATCTTTTAAAAATCCATAAAGTTTATTAAACTTGTGAAAGGCAATAATTGCTCTCTAATTCCAGCAGAGGCTTTGTTGCTCTGAAGTGACCAGCAAGAATACTGGAGCAGATGTATCTTAGAGATACAGCAGAAGTAATAAATGGATAATGATGACTTTTGCATGATCTCCCATGTTTTCCAACAAGTTTCTGCAATGGTCTTCTTTTAAGACTATAAGAGTCCTGTATTTCAGTTGATACTCTTTGTGTTCCTTTGCATGGAATTAGTTTGGAAAATAAAGATCTTATCTGGGTACCACAGCCTGCTCTCAAAATGCATTGACTCTTAGGCAGAAATAGAGCTAACATATATTCTACAATCTGAATGACAAGGGCTTTGCTAGCATTTTATTAGGAATAGATAAAAGACAGCATTGACAATTTTCAGTCTGACATGTCACCCTTTTTCTTGTGTAGGAGAATAGTAATTGTACCACTATAATCAACTGGTGTGGTCTCATATTCCCAAATGGATACAAATCACAGTTTATGCCCGCGAATAAATGCTGCAGCACCATAATTAAGAGGAGCAAGAGGCAATGCCTTTATGGTCTGGTGAGTGGTAACTTGAGCTGATGTACAGCTTTTTGATTTCTTCTGAAGGTGGTGCTGCTAGCGCTTGAATTGTTTCTGCCTGTGTTTTTTTTTTTCTCAATTGCCCTCTGTAGAAGGTTAATAGTAGGTTTAGAATGCCAAAGTTTTCTAGCCAGTGAATCACAATTTCAGATTTGTCAGTCAGTGATGTGAAACCAGCTGCTATTTAAAGTGGAACACTTACAGTTCTCGCCCCATCTCGCTCCACAGATGCTCTTCAGTTGTATGAAGAAATTGATCATTTTGTCTCTTCTGCAAGTCTTCAGAATGTCACTAATTTCTTATTTACCACAAATTTTTCATCTTGCATAAGTTATACTGTAGAAGTGTTACAGCTACCCTATATGCTCTGCACTGATCTCACAGCTGGATAATGAAAGAATGAATTATATTCAGCACAGAATTAAAATTCATAAGTATAGAACTTGTCATAAACATGAAATTGCATCCTCTCTGTAAATATCCTGTAATGATGCTGTGGATTAGTATACTTAAGTTATTTCCAGGTTAAAAATTCATTACTCCTGCTATGAAGAACATCTTACAGACAGATTAGTAAAACCAAACTGATTTTACAATTATTATTTTCTTCTGACAGTCATGCTATTTATGGTTTGTGTTTCCCTCGACCTAGACAACTTTTATTACCAAATGTCAGCCTGAAGCAGCTGCAGAGAGTCAGCAGCTCAGATTTGCATTAGTTTCTTTACATCTTCTGGGGCTTCTCTGCTCTCTGATGCACATTACAAATATTAGCATAAAGGAGAAAGATGAAGTTTTAGACATTTTGATCATCCTCAAGAGAAGTCACTGTCAATAGGATTTGGCCAAAACCTTTCTATTCTCAGACCGAAGAGGGAAAGCCTGTCACTACAAAATACTGACATTTTTAAGCCTGCTTGCTCATCTTTTTTTCGCCCTCATCATTATGATACTACATCATATATGCTCCTCTGATGTCCAGTTTCCCTCTTCTAACAGATCATCCTACATTCAGCTTTTGATAGGTCATTGCATCAGCGTGGAATATGGTCATAGTTCAGCAGCTACAAAAGTGTCATTTTTATAAGTAATAGAAAAACAGCTACTTTAAAATAAGATCTGACTCCACAAAAAGAGCCATGATTTAACTGGTTAATTGAGGAAAATATGAAAATGTGTTCCCAAAATTCTAATTAAAAAGTGATGGCTTTTAGTTAGTTTCTTCATGCTTCAGGAAGAACATTATAACCAGTTACTCAGACTGAAATAAGTCTCTTCACTGTGTGAAGAAAAAAGATCTCGTAAGTTGTGAGATCCATATACTGTGTTTCCAGTGTTGCTACCCCTTACCTTGTGTTCCAAACTGTGTATCAGTAGCAAGTAGTTGAAGCCCGTTGTAGGTCCCTTCCAAAGGAAATGTTCTGTTCTGTTCTGTTCTATTCTATTCTATTCATCAGCTTAGAGATTTTAAAGCATCTTTCCAAATAGAGTCCAGACTTCAAGGATCCACTGTTGATGCCCTACTAGTCAATAGAAGAGCTAGAGAATATACATTTCTGGTTTACATCCATCACTGTGGTACCTAATATCATAAGAAAAATATCATAGTTAAAATTTCTAATTCAACCTGAAAACACCTTTGCTAAATTTTAAATGCTTAACAATGCCAAGTTACAGGAAATTGAAATTCTTCCCCTTTCATGCAAAATTAACTCTGATAAAGACTAGTTAAAAAATAATCAAACTAATATTAGCCACTTCCCACTGTATAATTATATATTTTGTTTGGTTTTTGAGACCAACACATCTTTGAGTGCTGAATAAAATGTTATTTAGCACAGGAATGTAATTTGCCCCAGCTAAAGATCATTTGGTATAGATAGAGTTAAGCTAGTCATTTCATGAATCTTGAGAATTCCCAAAAGAGTCCTACATACTTTTTAAGAGTAAATAGAACCACCAGATACATCAAAGTAGTACTTAAGGAAAATAAAACAAATATCTGATTTCTTTTTACACCTGGCATAGATTAATTCAATGCAGGAATCTTTGTCACTGGTACTGATGAAGGATAGATACCCAAAAGCCATTGGATTGATTCTCCATTTTAGAATCAGCATTTATAGTGTCTTTTCATTATTTCTTAAGTTTTCCAATTTGGACTAGTAAGGAAATATTATTAAAAATAGACTTTGGAGAAAATCTTACCTGTACGTCATCTTCCCCCCCCCCCCCCCCCCATCCTCATAGATTCTCAAAGTACAGATGAAATAGCCAAGAATAAAGTTTTCTGAAACTTAAGAATGTTTTGTCTTGATCTGATTCAAGGTTAGGATTGATTCTTATTTCATACAAATGAGTTCATTCCTCTCAATATACCCTGTCTGGCAACGTAATACACAACCTAATGGAGACACATACTTTAAAAATATTGAAGTGTAAATTAGTAATATGCTTTACCTAAATAGTTGCTGTGGGGAAGGGAAGGGAATATTATGTATCAGCTACCAGAAGCATCTGAGATATAGTATAAAGAATATGCGGTTGATCTGCAATGATTTATTAATACTCTATATTGCCGAGTTGTGGGATGGTAGGGTTGTATTAGCTTGCTAGAATGTTTACTATACGCATATGTTGATTTACTTTTATAAGAGAGTAGTTAGAAAACTGCCAAGAAGGCAAAATAAAGATTCTCAATACGTATCCTGCTGGTAAACATTTCAAAGTTACTGTGAAACAATACCTGAATTATTAAGCTATTCCAGGGACCAGCCAGGTCATTTCTTTTGCTAAGACTAAGAGCAGTAAGATTAGAAGAACAGTAACATGGTAAAACAGTCACTCTAGAAGGAGGATGGAAGCTTTATAATGCAAGATTAAACTTTGAGCTTCTGACAGTGATAAAAAAAGGCAAAATCTCTAGACAAAAACTTTCTACTAAGCATTTTAGCTGCACTGAGGATGTAACTGACCATAATTAGCTTTCCATGGTTAAATTAACACTGTGAAAGGTGCTGAATCCTGACCTTATTTGGTACAGACACTGAAGAAAACATATCACTTCTAAACTCCCCTTTACAAATCAAAGCCATTTTTAAATGAAGGTCAAACTCATCAGTATATGCAGACAATGGCTTTTGGAAAGCATTTTGTTCTTTGTAGCTTAAGTGATCACTAAGACTGATGACCAGTAAAAATAAATTGCACTGCAATATGAAAGGAGACACATTTTTTCTGGTTTTGCATTTACTTTTTTTCCTCCCTGCTGTTTGTATTACATTCTCCAAAGCTTAAAAAGGAAAATTGCTGTCATGGATTTAATGTCTTTCCATGCTCAGACTTCCCCCTTTGTGAAGCAGATGATTGCCAAACAACATTACTGCCCTCAAACTTTGATACAATGGAACTGAATTTTATTGAGTTAGTGTTCATAAGATTTTTTCTCAACACACAGAAATTCTAACAAATGACCGGACCACAGTTAAAATAGGGATGGGACCCCTCAAAATCCTGTAATTAGCAGCCACAGCATCTTTGTAAACAGGTAATGTCAAAGGAATCAGAGGCAAGCAAGCATGAAATAGTAAAAACAAGTGGCTTCAGTGACAAGTAATCAGCATCACAATAGGGAATATTCAGGAAACAAGCAGAATTAATTTTGAAAGCTCCAGACCTTTAGACCAACAAAAGAATCCACACACTTCTGCATATGCTTACATTTACGTGTGTGAGTAGTAGCAAGTTGACTAGAAAAGCGCAGAAAGTTAAAGAAAACTTGCAAGCATTTCCAGGAGCTGCACTGATGTTCCAGGGGTAACAAGATCAAACAAGCATTCAAATTCTGGAAATAAAATCTAGCACAGTTAGCATGGGTACACTTCAAATCAGAAGGAGTCTATTAAGTAAATAGGGACAGAAAATCAGGTTCAGTGATAGTACAGTCAAAACAAAGGAAATTAAAAGACCTAATACTCTACAGCAACTTTCTGAGGTGCTCTGTAGCACTGTGTCAGGAGGTAGGCACAACCTTGTATAAAAGAACAGAAAGGCAAACGCCAAAGTATTGCTCAATAAGGAAGTCATTCTGACCAAAGAGCAGAAATCAAAGCTCTAGGAAGGCAACCAACATGGAAGTAGCAGATAGGTCATGAGGTGTCAAAATATGTAACACTGATTAAACACTTTCTAAGCTTGAGAGAAAACTGGGTACAGAAAAGGAATATCCAAAAGTCCTCTGGGATTTTATAGAAGACTGCAGTATTCTGATCTCTGTCAAAATTAAAAAGACATTAAATCCATGACAGCAATTTTCCTTTTTAAGCTTTGGAGAATGTAATACAAACAGCAGGGAGGAAAAAAAGTAAATGCAAAACCAGAAAAGTAAATGCAAAACCAAAATGTGTTGGTTTCACAAAGCGAACAAATAGTAGGAAACTCACACTGATGATAACTTCATTAGAGCAGGGTCTCAGTACTGAGAACGAGAGGGACTTCGACTGCAAAAGCAGAATTATCTGAAAGCATATGAATAAGGTAATTTAAAACTGAAAGGGAGATACGTGAAAGGTTCAGCTGAAACCATCATGCAGTATTTCAGCAACTTTCTGTACTGCATATTGTACCGACCTGCATTAAATTTGGGCTTTACTTTGTCCTGTATGATTTCTCCTGAGGAAGCATGACACACATACAGAAGAAGCAGTTGTTTCTATATGAAAAAATTGAGCAAGGTCACCCCATACTGTGTTGAAAGAGGCATTAATGGCATCTCAGTATCTTCTAATAAAAAACCCATTTATGTATGTCATCACAGTAAAGTACGAAGCAGTCACAGCACCACAGCAAAATTAATCAATATGCAATGTACTGGACTCCAAGCAAATTTTTAGTGCTGTTTTTAAAGGTACCTTGCGGTATGCTTTAGTAAATGGTAACTTGCTAAAGGTAGCCTGAAACCATAACAAAAGGATAAGTACACTTGCATAATTTTCTTTTCAAAAGACTAAAATATAAAATAGAAAAACATATATCATTCTTTACCTAAGCAACAACATCCTTTTGCGGATGACAAAATACATGGAAGGTGTTTCTTAAATCTAAGTTGCCTGCAGTCAAATATACATAGAAAATGAATTATTTGCAACTTGCTCACAAAGGGAATAATTTCCATTAGGTCAGCCTAATGTGACGCCCCTGTTGACTTACAGGTTATACTTTAAACATATCTCCTATTTCTTGAACTAATTTCAGGCTCTTGAATGCAAGCACATAGTGGGACCAAGTGTGAGGACATTGACTAAAGGACACAGCAACTTTTTCCAGGAATGCCACTTTTTAGTAATACTGTATGAGACCCAAACAGGACATGTGTTCAGGGTAGACTGAGTACTTGAACCGAGTCTGACCATGCATGTAGATACAGCGCATATAAATATGCACTGTAGTGCATATAAACATATAATTTCCTTTCTTTTCTGTCCTATTAAATTGTCTTTGTCTCAATCCATGAGTTTTACCTTTTTTCTTCTGATTCTCTCCCCCATCCCACTGGATGCCTAGTACATATATAAATATGCTCTATATTACCTTTAAATATGACACTAGTACTATTGAAACCAATGGAGTTATCAGTGCACCTAATCACTTTACTGTATTGGACACAGAGTAATCCTTTTTTTCCTGATAGTTGACATCTTCCTGCTATTTTCTGAGGGCCAAATGCAACATATCTATAGGTACATAGAGTTTTTCTGTCAGAGGACTTGCTTCACGTTTAGCTTTAGTCTACCTTTTGTATGGGTAGCTCATGCTATAAATTTCTTTAGCAGGCATGAGAAGTGTTGCGCAATTCAAATTCCTCATGTCCCATTCCCCTTTTCTCTAAATGCCCAGAGGAATTCTACTGGTTTTCATCAAGTTTAGACCAGGATGCCTCAGGACACCCTGTGTCTGTCACACAGCCCCATGCAGTTTTTGAATGGGCATTGATAAGCATGTGTTTTACTGGAAGAGACCAGGCCTTTGCTTCAAGTTCAATATCATACTTACACCCTTTAAGTATGACTTACTAATTTATTCACTGACAATCACTGATTTATTCACTGATAATTACCCCTCATGAGGTACTCTGCAATAATTTGCTATCTTCCAATCGTCCTCTTTCCTCTTTTCCTACTCCCAGGAGTTTGTTTGGGTTTCTACACTCTTTGTATGATATCCAAAATTGTCCTCCCAGAGCCCTGTGATATCTGTCTAGTCCTGAGCCATAGCAAATGCAGATAGGCAGGTATCTCTCCCGGTGTTAGAATGCAGAGTCAGCACTTCAGGAGACAAGTTCAGAGGAGGGCGAGGAAAAAGATCAGGGGGATGGAACGCCTCTCCTGTGAAAAAAGGCTGAGAGAGTTGGGGTTTTTCAGCCTGGAGAAGAGAAGGCTTCAGGGAGACCTTATAGCAGCCTTTCAGTACTTAAAGGGGGGTTTATAAGAAAGATGGGGACAACCATTTTAGCAGGGCCTGTTGCAATAGGACAAACTGAAAGAGGGTAACTATAAGGAAGAAATTTTTTACAATGAGGGTGGTGAAACACTGGAACAGGTTGCCCAGAGAGGTGGTAGATGCCCCATCCCTGGAAACATTCAAGGTCAGGTTGGACAGGGCTCTGAGCAAGCTGATCTAGTTGAAGATGTCCCTGCCCACAGCAGGGGGGTTGGACTAGATGACCTTTCAATCCCTTCCAGTCCAAAGTATTCTATGATTCTATGATTCTATAAGTCCATCCAGACAGAATCCAGGTTCTGGAATCTTCTGTGGGATTGGGTAAACAGGATCTTCAGTTTAGGTCTCTGGCTTCGGTAATTGCTGTAAATAGTATGTTAGGTTACACTACTATCATTAAAAAACAAGCAAATAAACAAAAACATTTCTCTCTGAAAAAATAGTGGCAGATATCTATTGACAAGGTATTGTAGTTGAGAACTGGAACAGAGAGAACAACTTGGGTTTTTTGAACGCTGAAAAAGGATGTCAGCAAGAACTGGGCTTTAGGGAGACACTGGCACCTTTGTCCATTGCTTAGTATTCCCTGCGCACTTAATTGGAGACAGAGTCTGAGATGCAGATTCCTTTTAGGAAGCCACAATAGTCTCTGATTTCTGACGCACTTAGATCTTTTACCTGATCGAGTCCCTAACCTGTAGATACTATCATGAAAATTGTCCAAAACAGAAAGGCAAATAACCTCTATTTTATCCTTGTTTATGTGAAAAAGAGGATTTTTATCCTAATTGTATTTTATTAATTCAAAATCTGAAACAGTAGTTTTACCCTGCCACTTTATGTGTCATGTACACTGGACACAGCACATTTAAACACCTTCAGGCATTTATTGGCTGATAAGAAACAATGCCAATACAGTCACAATACTCTTCACAATTTAAATTCATTTAAACTTGGGAAATAAAGGCAGGCAAGGAACATGAAATGGGAGCAATTACAATAGCAGGCAAACAAGCAGCAGACTCTACTTAGGGGGAGCTGCCAGGTTGTTTTCTCTCGCTTTCTGCACTTTCCTTTCTTCAAGGATTACCGAATCATTATCTAGGCAGCTTCTCTCATTGTGTCAACAAGCTCACTTAGCTCTTCAGGGCTTTCCATCCTCTCTTCAGCAAAATACTATCATTTTTTACTTATTAAATGTTCAAGGACTAATAACTTAAGCACAGTTTTTCTGTTTAAACAACAGAAAATGCTTAGTCTGGTATGACAGAAACTAGGTCCCCAGCTAAATTTCAAAATCTGACTAATAAAGAGGATTCACCTTTATCAAACAAAAGGTTTGTTTGACCATTAGGGAATAGAGAAAAAAGTTAAAAATCTAAGCTAAAGGTACATGAAAGGAAGAGAAAAGATGGAAGAAAAGAGGAGGGAGGTGAGGGAAACATAACCTTTGCAAATGTTCTGGGTTCTTTCTAAAGCAAACACAGTATAAAGCACCGTATGCATTGGGCCCCATCAGTTTGAATAACCCAATGTGATCAAAATATTTATTCACAAGAATTAAGTCAAATGCACACAGAAGTGTTTGCAGCATAAGAGCTGTTGTTGCAACACGATGACAGAAAGTACTAGCCAGAGCCAAGAAAAGCAGGGCTTCAGCAACTGTTTGAATTTTTAACAGGAAAAGTTGTACTGCATTAACTAGTGAGGAATCAATATTTTCCTCATTGAATCTTTCCTTTGCAATTTTGCATGTGTTATATCACCAATATAACACAATAAATGGTGCAGACTTTCAACTGTAATTTTAATGTAATTGACCCTGTCATAAGTGAGGGGGGGAAATGTCAAATACTAGTTCACAAAAAAATTAATAAACTTGCAGCCAAAATCATTAAGACAAATATTGGAGGCTGACAAATTCCATGAGGAGAAGATGTGATACCCTGCTCTCCTCAAGAGAATAACTGCAGTGGCAAGATCACTAAAAGTTCTCTGAGTGGCTTAAGAAATAAGCCGTCAACAACTTTTAAATTTAATATTAAATTTAAAATGAAAACACTGAGGGATCTAGAGAAAAGCAGTACTGTGTTTTAGTAATTTGGAATAAATTAATAAATTGTGAGGAAGCATTTGGACTAAGTATACTCCTAACATCAGCATAAGCATGTTCTTTGAGTATACCAAGATTAACATTGTCAGCGACTAAAACATCATCACTCTGGCAATGGAATATAAATGGTTTCTCTCCAGCAAGATTCTTTAAGTGATAAACCCATCTCTTGTCAGAATATATACATTACTTAGTCTTTAAAATAAATACATTGATCCAAAAATAATAATGAGATCTTTAAGTGCACAAAGAACACTGGACTATTAAATTACATGGTTGCAGAAGGGGTTGTTGCAAGCTTGTGCCATGAGATAATTAGTTTTACTTCCATCTTGTTCAAATTCATTTTAAAATTAAGGTGTTCAGTTCTGAATTTCTGCCAAACACTGCGACAAAACATAGGCTGCAGCTGAAGCACCAGGAAAGAGAGAAAGGGAGCTGGGAGCCATCAGCAAAGCAAAGGAACATTATACTGTGATGGTGAAAAATTGAAGTAGGAAACAGCATATAAAAAGAAGAAAATATAATCCCTCAGATGAAGCCATTCCACATCAGGGAGAATAAAAAGGAAAAAGAGGAGGGAAGAATTTGGTCAACAATCTAATGATGGTCTCAAAGATTTTAACATAGCCTTGCTAAGGCTACAAACAGCTGCCAAAGTGGCAGCAAAAGATAGTTCAGCGGCACAGAATATTAATTATGGCACTGACTGGAAGGTCTGGTTTAAAGTAGGGATGCATATGCCATGAGAAATAAATAAATACAATGAGAAAGAAGAGAAATAGGACCTCCAGGAGAGTATAAACAGTGTCTCAGCAATGATCTGAAAATGAAAAAAATGGTGGTTTTCTCTTTCCTCATTGGCACGGAAAGGATCTGTCCCATTTACAGATACAGAATGCAAAACAAATCAAAGATGACAGAGCACATAACATCAGAAAAGTTAGCCTAAGGTGGCAGTAGGTAAAGCTTGTCACTGCTCAGTAACCCATTGATATATGAGCTATGTTGACACAAACAAATTCCTAACAGTCACAAGACAATATCCCAAAGTCAACAGAGGGAATTTGTTCTTTATGCTTGTAGTCAGGGTCAGAAAAGAATGCAGACTAAATGGACATGGAAAATTGAGCAGCCCTTTCACTCTTGCGGCAGTATGTGTGAATGAAGAATGCAGCAGGCGGACAAAAGCAATGAGGGATCCAGCACTTCTGTTGACTGCAAGATTCTTACTTGTGCATAACACAGGATGCACAGTCAGGCAAGCACAATACTGCATTTTTATTTTATTTTACAAATTCTTTTTAAAAGCTTCGCAATGCACTTGGTTGTAGGAATATTAACAAATACTGGCTACAAAAACCAAAATCATCTCATCAGCAAGCAATTGAAGGATATAAGTGTCATTCTTGCTGAATCCTACTAGGAGGTAGAGAGCTGTGAGGTCCTTGAAGGATTTTATATTCAGATCCAGCAAAGGACTTGCAGGAAGGCAAGTATCACACACATTTCTTCTGAGAGCAGAGCCATATGCTGACAGTGCATGGTATAAAGGCTTTGCAAATGCCTATCAAACCAGGTCCTTTGAGAACTTTGCAAACTGTTCAACCCGTTTCTGGGTCCTAATCACACTTAGCCCTAAGGTACATGCTGACCTGCTCAGCACAGTGCCGTTCTACACATACTCACAAGATGAACGGTCAGTGTCTAAAGAACTACAGGTACGAGGACAGAACACACAGTGCGTTTAAAACTTAGTAGGGACTGTCTCTTACAGTGAGAACAATCATATTGCAAATGCATAGTAACACAGCCTGGGTTACTGCAGAATTAAAGAAGTCATCAGCCAGTTAATTTTCTTTAATTTATTATAAATTGCCCCAAACCTTTAACATCAGCACTTTAAAAAAAGTAGGCATATAAAGCAAATTTTGAGCGTGGATTAAGTTAAATATAATCATCAAGCAAATGTGTGGCTTCTCTAAAAGAACCTAGAAATAAATATAAATTATATAAATATATATAAAAGAAAAGCAGATGGCTGCACAAAAGACTGATCCCAAAGAGTGAGACCTGCTTTTATAAGTCATACATTGCAGGGCACACAAACCAAGATGGAATTTAGAGGGAATGTGTTCTCCAGTTCAGGTGAAGAAACATAATGAAAACTATTTTACCTGGGTCAAACAATGCCTGCACTTTAACATCCAGAGCAACAAGCATCAGAACTGAAATGGAATCAGTTGTCTCTTGAAATGAATTACTTGCATGTTCTTACAGATATGGTTTCTATTAACAAATGGAAGTGTAGGATTTCATAAGCTGTCAAAAGTATATATATCTTGTCAGAAGATCTTGAAGGTGACCTAAGCAAACCTTGTTCTGTTCTTTTCAGCACGTATAAGTGAGAACAGATTCCAGAATCATATCTTTAACTACAGAATAAAGTAAAAAATTAAACTATTAGCCTAGTCAATGTTTGTTTTACAGCACTAATGTTTATATCTCATTTATAGTATTAGTATTATTATTATCAATTTATTATCATTACCAATTAATATTATTATCATTGTTGTTGTTGTTATGGTTATTATCAGTTATTCTGAAAAAGCACTGGAAAATTTGGCCTCACAATATGTATAAAATTCTGTCCTAAATCATTTCTTGGAGAAACAGGACTAATACATGTGTATGTTGATACCATATGAAACATGAGCAACGCACATTTTGCAAGTAGGGTGTTCAACCTGACTTGAAGCAATAATCTTAAAAAAGGATACTTCAGCGCTAGAGAAGGAATCATCCCAATGTGAAAATTTTCTTTTATTTGTGCCCCCCCTACATGCAGGGGCACAAATCAAAATTAAATAAAATTTAAATTGTATTAAAAATTCTTTTGTGAAAACAAGCTCTAATAAGAAATTGGCCAGCTGATTTTTAGGGTAGAATTTATCTTCCATAAGTTTAAATAGCTACAGTGTGGACATTTACATCTGAGCGTCTCACCCTGGCCTTCCCATATAATCGATGTAGAGCAACAGGCACATTCAGGGAGTCGTTCAACATACATCACACCCTGGGGTGGCCTATTTCTCTGCAATGACTGCAAAGGGAGCTTCAGGTGACTAATTCACGAAGTACTATAGGTATCTACATTTGTTCAGATGAAACCCACCCTAATGGTGTTCTTGAAGAGGGATGTGATGTATCTTAATGCAAAGAGAATTATGTAGACAAATAAGAACATATTGAGGAAGTAGGTTAGAAGAAGAATTAAAATTTCCAGAATTGGTTGCTAAGAAATTAGCATAATCAAATCTTCCATAAGTTCTGAACTATGTCTCATTATATTATAAAAAATCAACTTTAAAAATGAGCTTATTAGCTTATGCTGGCAGCCATGACCTGGTAAAATGTATGGAGACAACCTGGAATGCTGAGGCAGAATTCATAAGGAGCAGCTGGATTAACCACTGTACATCCAGGTGTGAGAAATCAAGACCATATACCAGCAAGGGCAGGGACACTTGCTTCGTTGAAGACTGTGTAAAGAAAGGCTTTTACATTGCTAAGGATATCAAATGCATTCCTTTGACTTTTCCCAGCTCTGTTAGGCCAGCATGAACAAACCCTGAACCTTTCCATAATATAAATATAAATTTTAGTGAAATACTTCAGGACAAGGCAAATAAATTTGTACATGAATGGTACACACATATTTGGTAAAAGGTAAGCAGTGCACGAATGCCTGTTGGTTAGGACCTATTCATCTGCCATGGGTGGGACATTCATTTAGCTGGTAAGGAGAAGCTATGAGGACAGCCAAGCAGTGGAGGAAGTTGCCCAGAGGAGTTGTGCTATCTCTGGTTTTGGAGGTTTTCAAGACCTGGCAGGACTAAATAAACTTCCACAGTCCTTTCCAACCTATATGATTCTATGATTCTGTGTGCATGTGTGCGTCTCAAATACAAACAGATATATATAAAACTATTCTGGTTTATAAATTGTGCCAACAGAAATTTCTGATTTTCAAGGAACAATGCATAGTACAAATCTTCTAAATGAAATAGGGACAAAAATGTAATCAACTATGGCTAAATGAATATTAAAACTCTCTCTGACACTATACCTTTCCTTTTCTTTAACACTAAAAGTGGTATTGCCAAAAAGGACTACAAAATCATGCCACCATGCTGCTGTTGCATGTCCACACAAAAAGTCAAAATATAAGACTTATTTCAACTACTTACAAGCTGTGAGTAATCTCCATTTCTGTTCTCCAGAGAGCTGGTCCTCAAGCCAGCATGTAATTTATAGCTATTTTTATTGGGACTACCAAAATTTTGTAAGAATTGTTCTCATTAGGTTTATTTCTCTTCTTTTCTACTTACTTCTTTTAGGTTATCTTTCTTGCCATTTTTCCAAAAAGGCAGTTGAGAAAAATGCAAAAAAAAAAATCCATATCCAATTTACATTGCTGTATACAAACGCTGCTTATCAAAAGCTAAAATCTTGAGCTCAGGCTAATTAGTCATCTGAAGACTTTAAAAAAAGGATATAAAACACAAGTCTTGTAGGTACACTAAAAATCTGCCAGTAACTTCATTCAAGAGTAGCAAAATTTTGTTTCATAAAGGTTATAGATTATACATAGACAATCTCTAACACACTTGTCTATATTTAATTTGGCAATCTAGGATTAATGAAACATATAATGCTTTTCTCAATTTGAAAACTTGTGTATATAGTGTAAATAACGATATGGAATCACAGCAATGAAATCAAAGTACATCTTTAAACATACTTGATCAATTAAGGTTTTTTATGAGAACAGTAGTGGCTTTTTGTTTTTTTAAAATGCATATAATTTCACAGACCATTGCTCCGTACTAACAAATAGTAAGTCATAAATTTCTGTAAACTCATAGAAAGGAATTTGCATTTTATCATTGGAGTTGTGAATATTTTCTGTGGGATCTGATTCTGGCTTCATACCAGCCACTACCGCTGTAGTTAAATTAACTTCAATGGTATTGCTCTTGGTATTTTTCAGTGTGCTGACAAAATCTGCTCCTAAACAGTTGACTAGTTACTATAGCACTGCATGGTGAACAGAGGAAAAGAGTAGAGAGGTAGTTAAGAGATGTCTGTTTTACACTGACAGCGCATTGAAGAGACAGAGAGAAGATTCATAACAATGATGAAGGATATATTTATTCTGCTGCACTGTGTGTTACACAGAAGCATAATCACAATAATATTACCAAAATAAAATACATCAACAAATGCACAGTATCTCCAGGTGCAGAGTAAATGTAAGAGTGTGATACATGAGACAACTGATAGTCTCAAGCATACCTCTCAAAAAGGGTTATTTAAGATACTCTGCTCCTAGATGAACCGTTTGTGATCACATGCTGGTTTGTAAATGGTTTACATTGAAAGATTTGCAGATTAGCATTTTCATACAAGACATTTTTTCCATCAAAGACCTTTATTCAAATCTTGGTTTAAATAAATTAAGTGTGTTTGGTATGTCACCCTAACCCTCTGTGGATACTGACTACATTACATATGCTAGAAAATTGCCACCACTGGTATCCAACAAGGGAAGTCAAGCTCTTCTGATGAATCAGGGATGAGGTTCGATGAGGTAAAATGAACAGTACAGGCTCAGCTCCGGACACTGATTCCATTCTGCCACCAGATGTACATTATTGATCTCAGCAGTTTAAAAGAAGAACATGTATTTGATGTAGCTGGCAGCAGCCTTCCAGTTAAATTGCTCTTCAGCTGGCAGACTATTCTGTGAGCTTTGTTACAGAGCAGATCAGTAAATGCACACATTTTTTGTATTTCTCACAGTACCTAAGACAGTGAGTAATCTGAACAACTATTTAAACATTTTCAGTCACTGCCTTAAACAGGTGTAAATGAAGCCTGCATGCGTGGATCTTGCTGCTTGCCAACAACTGGTCAGGAAGAATTCACCGCACCGAGTGTGGTCTTCCGTTCAGCCCAACAAGATGTGTCAGAGAACACGCTATAGAGAAAATCAGTGAGTCCATCACAGATTTGGGCCTAACGTGCTTGGGAAAAACGTCTTTGGGGATGGCACATTGTTGATATGCGATATACTTTGGCCCAGATGTTTCATAAATAGATTTCCACTGTTAAAGATGCAGTCATCTTCCTTTTTTTTTTTTGTCACTCAAGGAAGTTAAGAAGAGAAGACAGAGACAAGAAAGTTTTTCCTAAAAATGTAGAAACATAAAATATTGCCAGAAAAGGATTATGAAAGAGGTATATCTAAAACTTAAAGATATTTCTGTGCATCTATTTGTACCTGTTCCTTACAAAACCACTCTTGCCTCATGTTGTTAATATAGTAAGTGTAAAGAAATTAAAGCATGGGCTTGTATGAAATCATCTCATTGTTCCCTAAAAGAATTCCCAGCTGAGGTCTGAAGAATGAGATCACAAACAGCTAAAATCTGAGGGAAAGCTGAGAGAAGAGAAATACAGGGGCTATGCAGAAAAGGTAGTTGTCCAAGAAGTGACGGACCCAAGACCCCGAACAGGAGATCACCGAGTGAGAACAATAAAACAAACACCCCCACAGGGAACAGGAACCGGTTCAAAGGAAAATATGCCCGAAGACCCACGAGCAGAGTCTCGGGAGTGGGGAAATGGACTGTGGAAGAAAGCATTGGCACCAGGTATTCCCAGAGCCGTGATTCCGAGACAGCCTACTGGCATTATCCTGAGTCTAATTCAAGCGTTCCAGAAATGTGATGATGGTGAAAGGAAAGAGCATATTCCAAATGCTCCGGTACCATTGCCAGTTCCAAGAAAGAGCGAGAACCCTTTCCTCGCTCTTAGGGATGAATTGCAAAGCATGAGGCCAAAAAACGAGTAATGCCAGGACAGACACTGCCTGTCTGGCAAGTGGAATCCTATCAATGGATAAATAATAATGGCCCATATATTTTGATTCCAGTTGGTCCTCGACAACAATTGATAAAATTCCTAATAGATATGGAACACAAATTTCAATATTAACACAGCAGGATGCTGAAATGCTGGGTGTACAACCTGGATGGCAAAGAGTTAAAATTACCGGAGTGAACAGAGCAAGTGCTCTGCCAAACTCTGAAAGTTAATTTATGGCTCCTGGGTGAGCAGCGCATGTCATCTACTCATTTTGCAGTAAAAGATCACAATGAAAATATTTTGGGGTTTGATGTTTTGAACAGCTGAACCCGGTGCCTGCCGGATGGCAGTGTGTGGTCCTTCGGTTCAAATGTCGAACCTAACCCTGATAAAAATTGGGAGGCTATAGTGCGTGTACTGCATGCAGCCCCTGCACTCCCTGATTCAAAAATCACTGATGTCCTGCAGTATCTGATTTCTGCTGTGGCATGAACTGGAATTTCTGAAGTAACAGCAGTCTTGGAAAAATGGCACATTGTCTCCAGAACCCACTCCCCATACAATTCACCCATCTGGCTAGTCCGAAAGCAAGGCAGGAGGCGGCATCTAACAATTGATTATCGGTGCTTAAATGCCAACACAGCTCCACTAACAGCTGCAGTACCCAATATTGCAACTTTAACAGCCACATTACAAGCAGCCACACACCCATGGATGCCAATGCTAGATGTCAGAGATATGTTCTTTATGGTCCCCTTGCAGGAGGAGGATAAAGAGAAATTTGCTCTTACTTGGGAAGGTATACAACACAGCTTTAACAGACTCCCACAGGGGTATAAACATTCACCTACAATTGCTCATGCTGCGCTTGCTGAACTCTTACAAACAGTCTCACTCCCTCAAGATGTGAAACTGTACCAATATATAGATGATATCATAATCGGAGGAACCTCCTCTGAAAAAGTGGTAGAAGCAGCAGCAGCAGTGTGGCAGGCACTATAGAAAGCAGAAATTGAAGTTCCACTTAAAAAATGTCAGGGACTAAGTAGAGAAGTAAAATTTTTAGGTGCTTGGTGGATTGCAGGTAGTGCAGCAATTCCCCCACACACTCTAAGACAAATAGAACAATTGCAGGTGCCCCAATCTAGGAAAGAATTACAACAGTTTATGGGTACTTTAGGATACTGGAGGAAATATGTACCTGGATTTTCTATCATTGCTCGCCCACTGTACTCACTTTTACAAAAGGGAAAACCATGGAAATAGAACCCAGAACATGAAGAGGCAGTCAAAACCCTAATTCAGGAATTAAAAGCATATCAATCATTAGGACCAGTACACCCCCGTGACCCTATTACAGCAGAATGGGGTTTTGCAGAGCATGGTACTTATTGCAACC
Organism: Calonectris borealis; assembly: GCF_964195595.1. Taxonomy (NCBI): domain Eukaryota; kingdom Metazoa; phylum Chordata; class Aves; order Procellariiformes; family Procellariidae; genus Calonectris; species Calonectris borealis. Next base: position 26,450,043 of record NC_134314.1, read on the forward strand.
TATTCCAGACCAGGCCAAGCGGGCCAAAAAGACCTTTAATGTTTAGCTCAACTACATTTAAAGAGAGACAACAGAGATATTCCGAATGGGAAAAAGGACTTTTGTCTTTAGTCTGAGCAGTTAAACAAGTTGAGAAAATACACCAGTGGCAACCTGTTCAGACTACAGGGCCATTTAATTTGCTAGAGACAGTCCTAAAAGGAACTGCTCCCCCAGAGGGAATTGCACAGAAACCCACTACCAGAAAATGGTATGCCTATCTGATGGGAGTAGCAGATGAAATGCAATTGACTGAAGGACATACAAAAATTTCCAAATTACAAATGCCTATAAACACCAACCTACTAGCACTAAACCAGCCATTTAAACCTTCACCGATTCTAAATGCACCTCCCCTCACTGAGAAAACACCAACTGAAGGCATTTGGTTTATTGATGCCTTAGCAAAGAGGGTAAATTGCAAATGGCAATATAAAGCCACCGCATTAGAAATTACCACCGTCAAACAAGTAATAGAAGAAGGTGAAGGTAGTGTACAAGTAGGAGAATTAAGGGCAGTTGTTCTAGCAGCACAAAACGGAGCAAAAGTTATCTATGTCAACTCCTATGCCGTGTGGGCAGATGCCACACAATGGCTTTGTCAATAGGAAGCCCTAAATTGGGAAGTAAATAGATCCCCAGTTTGGAGAACTGAAGACTTGCAATTACTATTAGATATAACTAGGCAAATGTCATTTAAACTAGGGTGGGTAAAAACCCATGTAAACAATGACCAACCAGCCACAAAATGGAACCAACAAGTGGATGCTTTAGCCAGAATCAGGAAAGTAAAAACAGGACATACGCCAGATCCTGGGTGGTACCGACTGGGGGAATGGTTACATCAGAAATTAGGCCACACAGGCCAAGAAGCACTTTATTTTGCAGCCCAAAGCTGAGGTTGGCCTCTAAACAGGAAAATATGTGAAGCCGTCCTTACAGAATGCCCCCAATGTAAATTGAAATTGCAAATGGATCATCCTGCTAAAACACCACCCCTACACATTAATAAAGGAAAAACCCTATGGTCAATCTGGCAAATTGATTACATTGGATCCTTTAAACCCTCCTCTGGATATCGGTACATCCTCACAGGAGTAGAGGTCATGTCAGGCCTAATTATGGCAACTAAATGTCAGAAGGCTAACGGTCAGAGCACCATTAGGGGGTTATCCTCTTGGTTTTCAGGCCTACCAACCCCCGATATCATCCAAAGTGACAATGGCTCACATTTTTCCAGCAAGGAAGTGCAAGAATGAGCAAAACAGGAAGAAATTCAATGGGTATTCCATACCCCTACTATCCTCAATCAAATGGGATGGCAGAAAGAGCTAATGGCTTACTGAAAAGGAGCCTTAAGCCACATGAGGCCCATTGGGATACTAGACTTTCCAAAGTACTTCATCAATTGAATAATCAGTATGGGCCCACTGGAAGCCCTGTGAGCCGAGCATTCTCTGCAAAAACTGAGTCTGATGCTCCACCCTCTGATGAAAGAAAATATCCAATAGCATTACAGCCAGGACAACCTGTCATGGTAAATTTACCACAAATTGGAACTGCACCTATGACTCTAACTCAACCTTATGGCCCACTTGCCTGGGAAGCTACTGACAGCAGTGGTATAAAACATAGAATTAGTGCACGGTGGATTTTCCTTCTTTCTAATGGGATAACCTGTCCGGAAAACCCCACCAAGACCAGTCAATTTTACTTTTTTATCTTGCAGTGTCCTCCAAGATGAAAGTGAGATACAGCACTCCACTGCTATTGAAGATTTCGATAATACTTGCTTCCTCACAAATGCCCACCTGCCTCAACTTAATTGTTAATCAAGAAATCAACCGCTATTGTGTCAATACAGATAAGCTACTTATTGTCTGTTGCTAAAAGACAATAATACAAATGTGACTTGTAAAACACAACCACCTGTTAATAAGGGATATATATATATGTTATGATTATTCACAATAACTCTTACACGTCATGTAGAAAATGCTGCAACATAAGTCATTGCTCAATACATGACATAGTGAAGGAACGTTATGATGTTGAAATATCATGCAGATGGCACACTCTGAAGGGACACAACATAATACTAGGAATAATATCTCTCAGGATCACTAAACCTATCACAATGACATCAGTGCCTACTCTGGATATTCCCTTAGTTTTACTGAGGAGTCTTACTGAGAGAATCCTAGAGTGACCATGGTCTCAAGCTCATGTTAAGTACACTGGGAACACTCCCTAGTACAGGAGATTTGAATCTTTCCACCATGGTCATACTCGGAACTGAAGTATACTCAGAAAATAAATGGAGCTGCGATAGAAATAAAACTGTTATTAATAAAGTTCCCCGACTTTGGGGAACAGCAGGGACAGAAATTAAAATAGCATGCCGGATGATCAATGGATCTACCCATGAGAAGGCAACTGAGATTTCTGTGCACAACATTGCATCAAACACCACAGACGCACGTCGTTGCACCTCTAAAGGATTGGACTGTTGGTACAATTTTGCCTTAGTACAACCTGGTTTTATAATCTGCCTTTGGGCTCGCAGGGACGTGGGACTATCATTTAAATTTAAAACAGACATTACTGAACCTAGTACAATTACTTCCACCACTCCTCACTCAACATCCTCCCCAATTGTAAAGGATAAGAAAACTCTATCCTCACAAATTTCTAAAATTGGACCCTATGCCCTCAAATATATAGGCCAGCAACAAGTGCTATTTAATCCATCATGGTCCCTCAAAGGAGTGGAACTATCAATACAGGTTAATATCTCTGAAATTAAAACTACCTGCTCACCATTTCTGAATACATCTTATACAGGATGGTTAGCATGGTTGCCCAGATGAACCTTCACCTCTCCAAAATGATCAAAGAGAGATGTGACTGGCATCCTGGGAACAGGAGTAGGACTATTAAACAGCATGGATGCTGAAGTTTTAGCAAACAAAATAAGCTCAACAACAAGTAATTTACACAAATTAGAACGTCCATTGCAATCTTCTCTATCGGCATTAGGAACTAACTAATGGCTCGTATCTGATATATTACCTCAATGGGAAAAAAATAATGAAAAGGACCACCAACTAATTGTAAATGCACTAGGTGCAGCCCAAATTAATGTCTCCCTCGCTCTTAGTTGTATTCAAGCTCAATTGTGTGTACAATCTACTGTGGCAGCGATTGTGAGAGAAGGTAAAGAAGGCACCTTACCCATTGAAATTTGAAAGGTAATCTGGGATAATGCAACCAAATTTGAAAGGGAATTCCAATCCTGGTGGCATCCAGTCAATTTTACCTATGACCCCACCAACAGTAAAGCAACAGCTTTTGTTAAAAATACGCAATGCTTCGGTATACACCATATACCCAATCATTGCGCTGGGATTAAATCACAATGGAATGGTATTCTACCCATTAGAACATAGAGTGTGGGCCCAACAGAATGGGAATAAATGGCAAACTATTGATGTTGATACAGGAACAACAGGGATTTATTTGTGAAAGTAATACCATTAAGGCCCAAGACATTTGTCTTGACACTGAACAAAATGTTTGTCATTTTGAAATAAATCCTGATGAAACCCCTGAAACTGTATTTATATATGTTGGAAATGGATGTGTTTTTATGAGAACCCTTTGTGATTCTATATTTATAGACAACACCACTGCAGAGACATACAATCACTCAAATATCTGTATTTGTTATTTTACCAAAATTATGGGATGCAACTTTAATTGTTCAGCTCCTGTCACAACTGCTACAATCTAACTATACATTATATTAAGATTTATTGCCTACCCCTATTGGAATGAATCTCATATTGGTGAGAAAACTGTTGAAACATGATGACCTGAGTCAATTGCTAAAACGAATTCAAAACAACGGACAAAAAACTCTTGATTACCATCCATCATGATACACCATGTCCTAGAAAGAGTGAAAAATGATGGAGAACATCACTGGTGGGAAACTCTTTTTGGATGGTCACCAACAGCAACTGGAATTTTGATTTTGATGGTGCATGCAATTGTAGTTTTGCTAGTTTTAACTTTATTATGTTTATTGTTTATAATCATTCTGTATATCAAAGTTTGACAAAAAATGAAACATATTACATCAATCCAGCATGTAAAAAGTATACAATCAACTAATTCTGTATGTAAAATGGTATATAACTAACATCTCTGCAGATCTTTTGTAAGCGACCGGTATTGCGCATAACCTTGTAGTATGGTAACTTTGATTTTGTCTTTGTAACTTTGATTGCATGCTGAATTGATGCTAATGAAACTTTACATAAATTTTGCATGTATTATCCCTTAGACATAAACCGTTCACCACGTCTGAGACTAGGTTTGGACCTAGCTGCACTTAGACTCCTCTGTGAGGGGGAGTTTAGAAAGCAAGGGGGTCCACTCTGAACTCGTGACACAATGGCAGGGTCCTCCTTACCCTTTTGCATCTCCGATCTCTCTGTGAATCATTCCAGCTTGAGTGTAACTCAATTTTCTTTTGTATATTTCTTCCATGCAGTAATTAATAGAATGAACCTTGCCATCGAAGTTTGTTAAGTCGCACTTTTACAACATCATATTAAAACCACTTTTGCTAATACCTTTGATGGTGATTCTTTAGTGATCTAAATCATTCATTCCGTGACACAAGGAGAGACAGAGAGGGTGAAGAGGCTCAGAAGAAAAGTAGCAGTTAGGAGTAGCCTCTGAGAAGCCCAAAAGAAAGAAATTGCTCTTAGAAAAGGGAATGGGAGCCAGGAGGAGGAACAGCACGTGCACAGTCTCTCTAATGAGGGCATACTTCAGGTGTCTATAAGAGATTTTCTTGCAGGAAGAAGTTAATGGATACAGAAGGAATCCATTGATGGAGACTAATACAGGTGGTGTCAAATGAATCTCCTGGGCATACCACTACTGTCCTTACAAAAAACACTCTTTGAAGTTGTAGGTACATTTGTTAACATGGTCTACATGTGCGCTGGTTTGGGCTGGAATAGAGTTAATTTTCTTCATAGTAGCTAGTATGGGGCTGTGGTTTGGATTTGGGCTGGAAACAGTGTTGATAATACAGGGATGTTTTCGTTATTGCTGAGCAGTGCTTACACAGAGTCAAGGCCTTTTCTGCTTCTCACCCCACCCCACCAGCCAGTAGGCTGGGGGTGCACAAGAAGGTGGGAGGGGACACAGCTGGGACAGCTGACCCCAACTGACCAAAGGGATATTCCATACCATATGACATCAAGCTCAGCATATAAAGCTGGGGGAAGAAGAAGGAAGGGGGGGACGTTTGGAGTGATGGCGGTTGTCTTCCCAAGTAACTGCTACGCGTGATGGAGCCCTGCTTTCGTGGAGATGGCTGAACACCTGCCTGCCAATGGGAAGTAGTGAATGAATTCCTTGTTTTGCTTGTGTGCACGGCTTTTGCTTTACCTATTAAACTGTCTTTATCTCAACCCATGAGTTTCCTCACTTCTACTCTTCTAATTCTCTCCCCCATCCCACTGGGAGGGGAGTGAGCGAGCAGCTGTGTGGGGCTTAGTTGCCGGCCGGGGTTAAATCACGACAACATGGTTATCTGAGCAGAGACCATGTTTTTATTTTGTGTATATATAACATCCCACACAGGGCCCCTGATCACTAGGCAGATCCTCTCAGTGTTAACGTGATACCAGTGATAACTAACAGGATCAAATGCAGTCAGCAACTGAATGGCAGGAGAAAGAGAGGGACTGTGCAGACATTCTCCATCCAAGCACACCATAACAAAGAAGGACTAAATGGGAGTAGTTTCATTGTCTCCCCTTACAGCTCCTTCCTGATCCAGGAAAGCCACACCTAAATAACCGCAAACGTTATTGCAATAGCAGAAGGGTTTTTCCCACTCACTTCACCTGTTGCGTAGGAATCAGCAGAGTGATGTGCCACATGTTTGTAAGTGCTCATAAGATGATTGTAAATATAAGAAAGTAAACAGCATGATTATGACATAAATCACTGTACTTTGCGGAAAAGGAAGCTGAGCTCAGATAACTTAGGAGCCAATTTTCATGGACGCTTATCACTGTAAGTACATTGTGCCATGTCTTTCAATTGTTCCTCTGCAGAAGGCTGAAACCTTCACAAACAGGGTCTAAAAATTTGGGCTATTCTGATTATATCATTTCCAAATCTGTTGTGCAGCCACTGCTGTTAACTAGCTGACATGATGCATGACCCCACCAGAGGATAATAGCTCAGCATGCTGCATGAAGCCCACTTGAACTGTTCTGGCAAGAACAAGTGAGTCATTAATTATCCCACAGCTGAATCTATTGAAGACTTATTAACACTAAATCACAAGAAAGGGGCTTGTTTGATTCCCAGCAGGGATGGAGAAGCTGAATTAGACTGTTATTAAAATGCACTTAATATTAAGGCAGTGCCTCCCAAAGTAATGCAATTTTAAAGTGATATTAGTAAGATCATCTGAAATATCCTTGACTTCTCTATAAATATTACTATTGTATTATTATGCAATTACTGTTCACTGCCAAACCAAACTTTCCTTAACTATAACATTTAGAATAACCTTTAGAGCACCAAAAATTATCTGAACTTATTCCAGTTATTCACAGCCAAAAGCTAAGTCTGCCTGTTAGGATTTGTTTAATGCTTATTTTAGATATTCACACTGATTACCATATAGAAATCTGTAATGAATTAATTCAGAAGGAACTAAAGAACACTAGCAAAGTAATTCAAGGAATAATCAAATACTTTAAAAAATTACTATCACTGGCAATTTAAAAATTTCTCTCATAGGAAACCAGAAAGTAGAAGTGATATTAATTATATTGACGATAGTTAAGAATTTTTCTGGACTATGAAAACCAACAGTAAATAAAAGCTCTAGGCTGAAACTGGAAGCTGGAAATATATTTTGTTTTCCTTTGGGAAGTTTGAAAACCCAACAAAACATTACAAAGTTAGGTTTATTTGTATATTTGCATTAAAATAGCAGTTTCCATTCTAGTTGCTCCTGTTTCATCTATGTAAATCTACATGCAGGCATTATTTTGGGATAAAAGCACCTTTAAATGTCTTTTTAATCAATAAAAATGAATCAACAAGAATGATATAGCAAGCTGGAAGTCTATAATGAGCTACATTTTCAATTTTTTGAAAATATATCTTTAGACCATTAATTTAAAATATATTTTTAAATATTTAATAATAAAAATACCTTAATTTTACTTTGAAAATCAGTCATTGCTTAAACAAACTTTACACTTTTAATTTAAATATTCTCTGCCATGATTCTTTAATACAGTCTGGTGCCTGTTGGCATGTTTTGAGAAAAGCCGAAGTGTCTAAAATAGAGTTAGCTGAAAGTTGCAGTCCTGAAAACTGTGTGGATGATGCACAATCATAAAATTGCAAAATCCTAAGGAAATGGTCAATGCATCTCACTTTTTAATTAAAAGTTTCCCAAATTATTTTTCTGGCCGTGATCTTTAGCATTTCATTCAGTCTTATGAGCAGCCTGGTACAAAGCTCATGCCTGACAATGAAGCATTCCTTCACTTGTATTCATGAACAAAGTATTCTCAGGGTGTCCTTAAATGTAGTTTAGGAATAGAGTATCTATCTATATGCAGTGCAGTTTTTTTTTTTCTTTCTCAAAATCCTGAAGAAAAAGATGGTCCCCAGAAAAGGATGGGATTCAGACACTTAAACCCTTTTGGTTTATCATACTTCTTGTGCTCCTTCAGACAAGCTGGAAGCATTAGCCTACTAAGCACACCATTTCCTGGAATCTTGTCCGGCGATGCCTAACCCCTGTCCTGCTCCGCTCCGGGAACCGTCATGCCTGACACACAGCTCTGGGGTCCACTTCAGGGAGCAGGCTGAAAGTCAGGCTCTTCAAAACTCACTGACTCAGTTCTTTTTGTTTTTAAGTGGGATCATTTGTCTGACAAAAGAGAAAATGTTCATTGTAGGATGAAATAACTTTGCCATTTGAATTACAGTTTTCTTCATATCCAGATAGAAAAGATTTCATGAAGATTTTTATCATACCAAAAATGTGGACAAACACTGCAGTTGGCAGCTAGATTGACACAATGCTGTATTATGATACGTAGAGTCAATACTGTGTAACACTCAAAGCACTATTTATGTAGTGGAAGGCTGTGGTTCTTTAAGAGAGACAGAATGGTCACTTTTTAAATGCGAATAAATGGTTAGACAACAACAAAGCTTTCTCTGAGCTGTTAGGAGAGCCTTATAATAAAGTGATTATGTCTGGTTGTCTATTATAAAATCTTCCTGTTACTGAACCACTTTTAATATCCCATACTGAAGCTGCATACTCAGGATCTGCAAGCATTTCCAAAAGTGGCCATGAATTTTCAAACTGATTATAGCAACCTGACAGAAACATTTTTAAAAGCTTGACCCAGCAAAGTGCTGAGGTGTTGGGCAGCCTCAAACCCAATTGTTTTTAGGGAGAGCTGTGGCTACTCACCGAATTTTAGGAATACTCAGCATTTTGCAAGATTTAACTCTGAAGATCCTAATTGAAAGTCAATGAGAGTTAGTTTCCTAAAACTCAGCGTCTCTAAGATATTTCAGTACTTGAAATCAATGGAGTCAGCTTCCTAAGTGCCTTTGAAATTCAGAGTTTTCACTTTGCAGAGTGCAGTGCCATGATGCCTGGCTCCAGCGTAAGTGTACATAATATCTGAAGGATATGCTGATGGATTTGCATGTCTGCCATCTTCTGCAACATATTTATAACTGCCAAGGAAACAATAAGTTGGGGGGGGGGGGGAAGGCCCTTAGTAACAAGTCCAGACAATTAATCTTTTGTCTGCGCCATTTGTAGAAGAGATATCACAATTTTGCAGTGTTAAAGGAAAGTAGAATGGAAAAAAGGAAATAAAGTTGACATTGGAAGATGACAAAGGAAACCTGGTTTAGCCATCCAGGTGTGTTTGTGCTCCTTATAAAAGCAATACAGATGTTAAAAATTTCAGTTTTACTTTGGAAAAAATGCATCACTGCTGTACTTTTTCATAGGTAATACCAGAACCGGGCATTCAGCAGATACAGCTCATTGCCCCAAAAAGAGTAAGCATATGAAATCTATGTACCATTTGGCAGAAGACAAACCTAACTGAAAATACATCACCGCTGTGTTTGAAGAGCCTGATAAGGCATTCACTGATGGTCCCAGCTCTGAGTCCCTCATCTTCCATGACACCTCTCTTTAGCCCTTTGCAAACCAGTCAGAGGGGAAAAGGAGGAGGCCACCATCAGCACAGTAGCCAACACATGGAGAAATTCGAAGTCTCTCCAAGATACAGTCTCTAGGGTCTGTTCGGCAGATGGACCAAGCTTTGTCCAGAAGCTTCCTCAAGAGCTGCCTCCTCCACTTATGCTCCCAGCAGCATAGGCTCTCCCCCACATCTCTCAAACAGGGGAAAAGGAAAGAGCACAATCCAAGCATTGGTAACTCCAGCAGTATTGCCCCCAAGAAGGTTACTATTCAGAATATTTTACAAAATCTTTGTTAGGATGTACTAATAATCCATGTTGTACATGTGCCAAGCCTTATAGAAACAGTTTGGGTGTTAGTCTGATTGTCTCTGATTAACTGACGTGCCTCACACTGAGGCACGAAGAGCACTGGCCTTGCTGGAGCCCCAGCCTGGCGGGGCTGCCCTCCTCAGCTGTGTCCTTGTGGAGAACCTGTTCGGGAACAAGAAGCACACAGAGAAGCCAGCTGAAGTTATGAGTTTGCAGTGGCTTTTCTCTTTACAAAAGCAGAGTTTAGCACTATAGTTTTGGATTAATTTGGGGTAGGTATTTTGTCATGCAATTAAAATGCAATTAGACAACTGTCCTCTTGCAATATTGATTTTATTTATAATCTGCTGCTTAAGTCAAATGGTTTTAATATGATCTCTCTCTTGACTCTTTCTCCAAATACTACTTTTTATTACCACATGTATTTTAGGAGACATTTAATCTCATTTTAAATAAAAGGAAAAGAGAAAGTGAGTGCAATACATATAAAAGCAGACATTAACCATTTATGCAGTAAAACTAATCAAGGTACAATCAGGATGACCTCAATAGCTACATAAGGAGCATATCAAGTGTCGTCCTACCTGGTTACGTGTGGTTTGTTTCTGTCCCCCAAATCTTAGCATCTGGACAAAAATGAACATAGTCTATGCTCTCAGCAAATAAAACCCAGAGAGCTCAAAAACAGCAGAAATGCTCAGACACCCCGAGCAAAGGAGTGAAACTATGGTTCCACCTGCCCTACCTCGTCAGCCCGCAGAGCATGGTGCTCACTGCAAAGGGTTGAAGGGTTGTGGCAGCTGTCACTGCTCTCTTCTTTCCTTCAGGGACATTGCATTTGATTTCGGATACTGCTTCCATCAGCTGCCACAAGAGCTTCTCTTCACACAATGCACAGCAACCTGGAAAAGTTGTAAAGTTACAATTTATTGCTAAGTATCTATCTGTGAGCTTAGGTCTCAGCTAAAGATGATGAGACAAATGAACCCTAATGGGTGAATCTCATCACTTAATAATCCCAGCCTATGATCAGTGATATCTCTGTCTGCTACATGTGCTTGGGATTCACCACACAAACCTCACCAGCTCAAGATATACCTCATCTTGCAGCCTCACAGGGTTAGAAATTAGGACAGGAAAGAACTCAACACTTCAGCCTAATTGTCTGAACTTTGACGTCTTTTAGCTAGCTCCACTCCCCTTTCACTTTTAAAAGCAGGAACAAATATTTTCTAATTAATTTAGAGATACTATTGAGGATTTCTGTTCCCTAGTATAAACAATTCATGGTGGAGCACATAGTTGTGTACTGAAGTAATGTTTTCAATATGTCCATTTCTATTTATCCTTTTTTCATATGTACAGTTGAAAACATTTATGTAATAAAAAGCAATTAAAAAAAATCCAACTGCATACATGTCCAGTTTATCTCAGTACAAGATAATCTTTAAGTAAGTGTACAGACTTGTGTATATACAACTAAGCAAAGCTAAATCTGAAAAGCTTACTGTTTTGGGAAAAACACAGAATAATTTTTATTGCTCTCTCTTTATTTTTTGGAATGATTTGAACAAAGCAGTTCTCTTGTTGGTATTTATATATATAGTGCCCAGAAGAATGCTATCTGCGCTTCAGTTGCTTGTCAATATGTTTATTTATTTAAAAATCAATCTTTTCACCATTAAATCTACTGTTGATGATAGATTTTGTACATGTAATAGTGTAGTTTTAGTGTTGCTTATATATTTTTCAGGAAAAAACAGCCATCTTGTATTGTTGTAACCACTTTAGTGTTGTCTTCTACATAAAGTATTTTTAACAAAACACATTTTAAGGGTGGTTTGAATCACATGGGATCAGCAGGCAGTTCAGTGGGATGCCTGTGAAGGGATATCTAGTACACATTGATTTTAACTTCTGCAGTAATAAACACAGTAAAGATCTTGATTGTTAAAAGCCAGGGTACTACAGAAAAAAAGAAAATAAAGTTTAAAAACTAGTTATAGATTTTTCAAGGCTATAGTTCCTTGCTTCTGGCATCAAATACATTTCATCATCCAAAGAAGTTTCACTCCTACTTTACCTGTTAGCAAAAATCACGTCTAATGGCTTCTACAGACTCAAGTAACAAATGTAAGACTCCGCGTTCCTAACCAAGCACGGCCCATTACGAGAAGGAGTAGAGAGCCTTGATCAAGCAGTGACTGAGGCTGAGGTAGCTGCAGAGAAACAGAAAGGAAAAAAGAAGAAACTGAGAAACAGGAGTGAAAATTGAAGGAAATAACATGTTCATCCATCTGAGAGTGGAGGTTGGTGTTAAATGAAAGGAGAATATCTTCAGAAATGCCCTTGGTAGATGGATCCCCATGCTTTAAATAAAGCCATAAAACATATTATACAGTTGAAAGTGTTGAGGGGGCAGCTGAAGCAACAAAATGTCCCCAGTGTTTCTTATGAGAAATATATTTTCAGAAGTGAACACAGAGGGCTCAAAATGTTATACATGCCTTTTTGTATTAGCAAGTGATATCTGGTGTTAGATTTACCCCTAAACTATGTCAAATAATTTCACAGATTTTTGAAGGATTGCCTGATAAAATCCTAACTGATAACAAAGACAAATTTTGCAGGGAGCTTGAAGTCACATAGCACAACACTCCAAAAACTGGTCTAATAGAATATATTTATCTCAGGCGTAATAAGAACTGTGGAAGCCGATAATCAGGCCACCAAATTAGATGCCAGGGTTTGAGCTGCCGGTCCCTAACCATCAAAGATTGCAAATATTGGCCTTTGTCTGTAGTACCACCTAGTGTCAAAAACTCATCTCTGAGCTCAAAAGAACTGGACTGAACTCCATCTATTCTCCTTTATTTCCTTGGTCCAAAACAACACCAGACTATGCAGGAAGGGTGCCCAGAGGGCCTCTTTCATGATGGCTAGCCCAAGGAAGTGTATTTCATACTTTTGCTTGCTTTATGGAAACAGAATTTTGGGCCTAAAAGGAGCTGCATTTTTGGCATATCAGACAAAAATTCCCCCAATATTATGTACAATTTTCAGTACGGTTAATTTTTTCCACAGTATAAAGCGGCAGAAATGCTGCAGGGTTTCTCTGCAATGGAAGTGAGAGAAACCCTGCAGTGAGCTAGGCTGTGGTAGGCACTGTTTTGCGAAACCAGGACAGTGGGCAAGCCCCAGATTGGAATCAGAGAACTCGCAAAGAGAGGCACTCAGCCTGCACGCCAAGAGAGTCCTCGGACAGAACAAAACAGAGCCAGCAACATGCTGAAAATTCACCCTCCCACTCTCCACGTGTTAATTTGCCCGTGTACCTTTTCTTTCAAAAACAAAATGTTCTCCCGGAGATCCCAGGTTCCCAGATTGCCTAGGGAGGTGGCCAGGCGGGGAGCCTGCCTCCTCCCTGCCCGTCTGGCAGGGAAGCCTGCGCAGCACCGGAGCAGGCGCGCCGGGCAGCCCCGGAGCCAAAGCGCCTGCCTGGTTGCCCAGACAGGCCAAAGCTGGGCACCCCGCAGTCCCTCCGGAGCTGGGAGCTCCCAGGCAGCTGGCTGGCTGCGGGAGCAGGGCAGCCCCATGTCCCTGGAGCCCCGGGGCTGGAGGAGTGGGAAGCGGAGGGAGCCGGACTTGGTGGCCACCCGCTCTGGGGATTGCCAAAGAATTGGGCAGCTCCTGAGCCTGGCAGCTGGGAACCAGCCAGGCAGGCAAGGTGGCAGGTTGCACCTCACCCAACCTAACCAGGGCTTTTTGGATCTCTCCCCTCAAAACCTTTCTAGTGGAAACCGGTTTTGCCCCAGAATTTCTTACCTGCTCTGTTTGGGGCTTCCCAAAACATGGTATCTGGAAGAAAAATTCATAAAGTGACTGTGGGCACAGAAAGCTCACAACATGAATTCAAATTAAGCTAGAACAGATACAGCAAATGTGAAAGGATACACAGCAGGCACATGTACTAAACCAGAATGGAGCACATCGACTGTGAACCCCCTGGAGATACAGCCAGCCAATGCACGTGGGCCTCTAGTTACAATTCCTGTGACTAATGAGTAACTGCCATGGCAGCTCCATGTATAGTTTGTAGATTTACTTATAAATTTAATACAAGAGCAGGCCAGAGAAACAAGATAAAGATTAAATGTATTACAAAAACTTGTAGCAACATCAGCTAATTGCATAGCTGAGGCAGGAGGTGTTAATTACAATCATAGATGAGCCAGCTAGTAATTCACATCAGTGAGCATAGAGCAATTATCAACCTGCTGGTTTTCTTGCTACTCATAATATACATGTTTTCCCATTTTTGATGGAACATAATAGTTGTATTGAACAATGTAACAGAACAGTAATGGATATAATGCCTATTTAGGTAACCTACAGCTGTGATGTGCAATATTATCACAAAGATATTCTGTTTCATTTGGAATAAGTCACTATCCAGAGAGCTAAGTATTTCTACTGCTAGACTTGAGTAGAAAAAACATCATGGGCATTATTTCACAGATGCACAGACACACTTTGTTTCTTGCATTAGGATTTACAAATACAAATTAACCTTGACTGGACTTGAGGCAAAAGTACAGTTTAAATTATGCACCAGTAAAGAATTAAATCTAAGAGTATCAACATCGGTACCTCTGTTTCTAAGTGATAAATTGGAAGAATTTCGCTGAAGATTGAAGAAATATAGTCTCCAAGCCTGGCAAATGTATTATTCGTATGAGCTTCCAACTGACTTGGTTTAACATGGCTCACCCAGGAAAGACCATGTCATCATTGTCTTAGCAGCCTTATCATATATCGTATGGGGTACTAAAAAGAAGGCATTAAAGACAAGGTGACCTTCTCAGGAATAGGTCACAAGAGGGCTTTGTGCTTACAAGTCATACCCATGTTCTTCACCATGCATCAATTACAGTGGCAAGGCACTGGATGCACCGTTAGTGCACAGCTTCCCAGGGGAAGGCAGAATGCTGGTATAGTCCAAAAGTCCTGCAGATAGAGGACTGGCAAAATTATCCATTCTCCATGTAGAGAAAGGCAAGGCGCTTTACAGCTAGCCTGGCTATTTTACTCTGCCAATGATTTGTGCTTTGCACTGTGTACACATTACAGTGAAAATCCTTTTCAGGCAAAGGGGAGTTACTCATCTCCAACTAGACTTTTTTGGGATGAACTCTGTACGTTTGTACTTACAGGATGCTCCATAGGTATTTTCCTGGCAGTGCCTTGCCCTCGATCACTCAAACCTTAAACAAATGTTAAAAAACACTATTTACTTCATACTGAAGCAGATCATGAGTCACATTTTGAACATGTAACACTGTCGTTTCACATGTTTTCCATATATTTATGCCATTAGTTCTGTCACATTGAAATTCAATAGAAGGGTATCAAGTAACTCTGCAATTTTTGTCTGAAAATTAGTATCTTTCTGGGCAGATGTTTATCACTTAATAGGTATAACTGGGATATTATAACTAAGCTACACGTTTTCTGCTTGTTTAACAATAACTGAAGCTGAATTCAGTATTATATGTATATCGAGAGAAAATTAAATCCTTCCTCGGTAATGTACAAAACAAAACTTCACAACATTAGCAACATTATTTTCTTACTATTCATGGTTGGAAGTATTTGTAAACTTCCATGGAAGGAATAATGGCTACAACCAACTAAATATTTTGAGCAAATTCCATGACTATTTGCTCAAATTTTAAAATAAATTTGTTTTTGAGTTGCATCTGCACCACTTCTGTGTTTCATTTCTGGATTACATTCAGCAAAACCACCTGCCCAGCAGAAGATTTGTATATTAAATAAGTCAACATAGCTGCTATTTTGAGAGCTTAGCTGAGATATAAAGGGAGCATACCCTTCATACTTTCTATGCAGCAATAAATACACCTAGAAATATGATATGTCTATGTGTGCTTCTTCCTCCAAGTATATATAGGTTATTACCCTGTCTTAATCTGGGATTTTTTGATCAGCATGATTGAAAGGAACGGATCAGATACTTCTGATGTTATGTATCATCCTGGACTTCCTAGGTCCCTGAAGGTCTGACAGTGGAATGGGGATCACATTAGTGCCATAAGCTGATAAATACTTATGGACAATTGTTAAATATCCAGCAAGATTTTTATACCAAAATTTTCTGTGAACTTGAAAAATGATTGTTCATAGACTCCTGTGTGTTTTTCTCTCAAGAAATTTCCAGATGAGTCATTAGCATTTTCAAACCTTTGAGCACGTTTCCATCATCCCTGTGCTGAAATCCTCAGGATCTCCATGATGATGCCGGGACTCATCTGATGCCAGAGCAGAGGGCTACAAATGGCTTATGATTTTCATCTCTACCTCTTCCCTCTCTAACACACAGAATTAGCGACGTTTTTACTTTCTTTGTGGTTGTTGAAAGATAATTTTCTTGACAATAACTATAACCACATACATCTCAAGCATTGTAGATACTACATTCTTAATCCAAGGAATAATTTCAAGTGCCACCTCACTCTATCAATCCCCATAAATCAAACCCCTCTATATTACATTTCACCTCAGGTGAGTGATCTGTTAGCGAATGTGAGTGAAATTCAAGTACCGTTGTTGCTAGAGAAGGTAAAGGCATGGAGACCCTGGGCTACTAAAGCAAAAACTCATTGCTGCCTGAGTACCACTTTCACTGGAGACAGACGAAGACAGAGGAGTTGTCTTACTCATAGGGAACCCCAGGTACTCAAGCTTACCGTAAAGACAAGTCCGAAGTTTAGAGGAACATGAGAAGAGTCCTGGCTGGCCAGAGGAAGAAAACAGAAAATTTGCCAAGTGTAACAACTCTCTCAGGATAACTAAACAGGTATTCAACACACTTAAATACTGAAGAAGAGGACTTCACAGAGTTTAAGTGTGAAGTGCTCTCCCTATGTGAGTCACTGGAAAATTCTTCACTGACTTCAGTAGAAGCAATATTTTTATCTTTTGTACTCATGCTTGATATAGATGCACCTACGTGTTCTACAGAGATTCACAAACAACTAAAATATAAGGAGACTTTCGAATTTTAAATGTTATTAAGACAAAATAGAATAAACTTTAGAAGTAACACTTTGGGATATTTGTTATTGATAGTCAAGTATCAGAGATGATCAAATATAAATAGAGTTTGGAGATTAGTATTAGCTATAGCTCAGACATGAGTACCTTTCTCTGTATCTGAGCATCACTGCTGGTCACTGGAAATCAAACTCCACATGGATATATGTAACAAAGGAATCATTTGTCACTTTTTCCTTGGTGCCTTGTTGAGGTAGAAGTTACAGCTTCCAAGGTATTTTATAGTGAATGAGATTAACTTTAGCGTCCTTGGACTGCTCCCTCCCTTGAAGAAATTATGATGCCTATAACTTTGCTAGCTGAGCACTTTTTGACTGGAAAGCTTCTGAAGCAGTCACCACACTGACAATGCCGCACTCACTCCTGTGTGAAGTGCTGTAGGACTTATTTTTATAGGAAAAATCCAAAATAGATTTTAAACTATATATTCAGGAAAAGATAATAGAGAATCCAGTCCTGCAAAAGAATCAGTCAAGGTTCACTTCTGTTTGTAGCTGTGCTGCAATCACCAAATAATGTCACAATGTGAGAGTCAGATACATATTGTTCCTTTAGCTGATTTTAATTACTACTAATACTTCTCTTCAATAACCTTACTTAACTAAATCTAAAGTTTATAAACAATTTCACTAATAACAATGAAAAACTAATGCATATGGCTTTACGCACAGAAACTCAATGAAATTTTTCAAACAAAATTATTTCTTGCACATAATGATTTACATAGACAGCATTGCATCAGGACTGTCTTTTTAAGCATAAGACCTAGCATAACAGAGATTTGATCTTAAGCATAGATATCGTCTTTTATAGTTATCTATTTTTAATAATTCAGAAGATGCACTGAATTAAAAAACAGATGCAAATATAACAAGTTGTGAATACGTCTTTTGTAATCTAATTGTCATCAGTACTCCTAAAGCCTGGTTTAGAGGAGTTCATGAGCACTGAAATTAGTTTCTAGTAATATACCCAGGCAGATATACCTTGGTGTCTAAACAAACCTTGTCATCCACCTAAAAATTCCTCAACCTCAAGCACAGCTTGAGCTTTCTTTGGGTTCCAGATGCACAACCATATGAGCTGCTACTAGCCTGTCCATGACATTCCCAACAGCTTCTTGTTCCCCTGTCTTTCCGTCCTGTGTAAACTTTTGCCTCCTATTCCCCCGAAGCTGACAGGCACTTCATATTGCTGTGTTCTGTTTCCAGTTCTATTTAGCTTTGCAGACTACCAGATAGTCCTAATTCTGCCCAGCTGAGGATGTGGCCCCAAACACAGCTTTTAAGACCACCGCACTCACATAGTAGCATGTGTTTGGAAGGGAATAATCTAAGAAACATGAGTTTGATACATAATTATAATGCCATTCTAGGACAACAACTAAGCAGACCATCTAATGAGTCCTTAGTTTGGCCATATAGCACAAACTCTTTGAGGAACTTCTGGAGCAAAAAAGCAGTAATGGAGCCACTGAAGAAAAGCTAATTCTGCAGCAATGCATAATAGACAAATTCATAAAAGCTTTCAGTTCTGTGTGCTGCTGTGATTCAGTTCCAGAAATTCTAGACATAAATTCCAGAGCAAGCGTAGATGCCATCAGAGGGTGATGCATGAAAGGTAACATAGTGCAGAGTAATAGGGGACTTTTCACACAGGCTCTGAGTCATAACACATGCGTATCTTTCACTTGTGAACACCACATAAAAACTGGCAAAATTATTGTTGCTTTTTTGGGGGTAGGAAGACATGCATTGTTAAGGATAGGTCCAGTGTAATTCTCATGCTGTGACATCACAGATGACCCCAACCTGCAGGACATAGTCATCTTTGCATTTTGTTTGTCTAGGCACGTTGCATTTGGCTTGGCATTGCTAAATGTTATAAAAAGAAGTAGTCCAATGGCAAGAATCTATACCATACCTGAAGAGTGATCTGAGGTAGCTGAAACGCCAAGCACAACCCACTTCCAAAAGGGAATTGCCTATGTTGGGGAATTCTTATGGTACCCCTCGAGGCAAATTAAACACGTTTGTGCTTAAATTGAAAAGAAAAATTTAATGAACAATGCATTGGGCAGAGTCCTACCACAATACATGGTTCTACATGGAGTCTGCAAAGACGCATCACAAGCTGATTCCTTATATAAACTTGCACCCGCACCAATCCCAAGAGCGATTGCATGGGGCATCCCAGCCCACCATGGGTCCATCCCCCAGCCCAGCTCTGCTGCCCAAAGGTGGCCCCTGAGCTTGGGCCCCTGGGCGTTCCCATTCCAGGATGGCTACAAGACAATGCTGATGCTGTTTCTTATCACCACGGGAAACTTCACTCCCTTGCAAGGAGTCAGTTCTGTCTCTGGCATCCCTGCTTCCAGCCAGTTTAACCCCTTCTTGCAGTTGGGCCTTCTTGCCCTCCATGCTAAATCATTCCTCACTCACAAATTACCACTGCTGAGCAGTTGCAATTAGAATTTCCCCTTCACTTGGATGTGCTAGGAAAGCACACACTGAGACACAAAGCGAAACTCTAGGTAGGTTTTAGGTAACCCCTTTTAATTCTGACCCTCTGCTTTATTTAGTTCAATTGTACTAGAACTCAAATTTAGCCTTCCCAGGAGACATCTGTAGAAGACTGAAGTCAAGCTCAATGTAAATATAAAGCATAAAAATATCATACAAAAATGGTCTGTAAATCATCACAGTAGCATTCACTCAAATCAGAAGACCCACTGTTTTCCAAACCTAGAAGACACAAACAAAAGACAAATTAAAGCTGGCCAGAAATCTGTATAGCTATAATCGGACCATGCAGAACACGCTTCCTGTGTAAGCATAAAAAGGTTTTGACATTTTGAATCCATGTCTTGACACAGGCATAGTACTGCAAGCACATATCAGGCAGGCACAGCAGTTCAGTGCTCTTTAGATGGATGGAAAAAGAGGAACACAAAATGCATTACAGAGAAAATTAAAATACAGAATACACCTGAAAGCTTTTAAAGAAATTAGTAGGAAAAAAGCCTGATCACAAGACAAAAAAGAGGTAATTTTGAGACTTATTTATATGTCCTAGTTACAAAATACAGCACAAACTCAGAGTAACTAACCAGCCTCTTGGAGCCTTCGGCGGTTGAGGTTACGAGTGCACCCCCGTAGTGATCCTGCCCAGAAGACCACTGTACCTCGAGGAATGCGTGATCCAAATAACAGTTAACCCGAGTGGGCGCGGGCCTGTGCCGTGCTATCGTGCACACAGAGCCTGGCCCTCAGGCCTGTGTTGTGCTCCCGTACCCCCTGGCAGCAGGATAACCTCACTGTAACAGAGGAGCCCGTGGCAGCTCCCACCAGCAATTACACCACCTGCCTGGCCTTGCCTTTATCTAAAAGTGCAGCAAGAAGTTCTCATGTGAACATCCTTTTTGTCTGACAGTAGAAATGATGAATAAAATTGTTTTCTTTTAAGAAAGCCCTGTAAGATCTCAAATGACCAAAAAGAAGTAACCTTTCTACAGATGGGATCCTTACAGTGTCGGAGACCTGTTTGACATCGTGCAACTAGGGGTTCCCAGCATCTGAAGGGACATACGATTACCTTCATTATCCTCTTTTCCTTTATACGGTTAACTCCAAAAAATGGGATTTTAAGTGATACTTCACAGACTCTGAGTGCCTGTCTTTCTGGGATCATAAGAAATCAGCTCCTTCTGGTGCAAAACAATACCACACTTCCGTTCTGTAGCCTGCAGTAGGAAAGTTAGGATTGTTTTTCTTTGTCTAAGTTTATGGGGCTTCATTTTGCTTCATTTTCAAACCTCTTAAAATGTATCAGAAGCTGGTTACTGGAATAAGGGATGGTAAGGGAGACAGTGGTCATCAGTGTTTTCAGTTTTGCCAGCACTAGGAAATAGAAATGTCATTTTATTTTAGCTCCTTGGCACTTATGATCACAGCATGTCCAATTGCTGGCAGAAAGACAGGCAACTGAAAAGTCCTGACACACTGTAGTACAGGCATCCATCATTATGTCACCTTTCGCTTTCACCTTTTATTAAAAACTAAATTAGAAGACTGACTTAAATGTTATCAAATTTGGTCAAAAGATGACCTCTGGCCACAGATCTTGCATGCAAATTTTGAAGCAGAAAGAACAATTTCTAAAGATTTCTTAGGATAAGACGTGGAAGGTAGGCATATAATGAAAAACTACCACTCCTCTTCAGTAAGTGACAGTGGTGTGAAGCATTATTAACAGCTCTATTTATACCGTGGGGAAAAAATAGACCAAAAAAAGAAGATGCAGGAAATTTCAAATAAAAGCTAACGTGAGTTTTGTACCTAGGATGGCTCTCTATTTCACTCCAGAAGTTTAAAAGTTGAAGTTAAAAGTGGCTGCTAAAATAGGCATTCTTTTGATATAAGACAGGGTGAGAGAAAAGATCTAAAGTGAAACATATTCAGATTTTCTGGAGCTTACCACGGTATCATTTTCGCTATTAATAACTATTCAGGGATGCACAGCACAGACACTGAAGCCCTAAGCACTTACTAAGTGTGCAGAAGAGCATAAACACCATGTCTCAAGTTGTTCTCTTTCCTTCTCTCCTAGTTCATGGGAGAAAGAATATTAGATCTACTCTGGACCATCACTAGTAGCAGACTATTAGCCCTTGAGATACTTGCTCAGCTGTTCCAGGTAGGGCTCTGCAAGCAGAGGTAAGACGCTGACTTGTAAGACAAAGCCCCTACCACTGTGCTTCCAATACTGAAGTAAAACTCCATGCCCACTAGTGTAAGTCCAATAGTTTGGCCCAGCTAGTTTTACAAAGCAGGTCTGAAAGAAATGCAATTTTATTTTTTTATTTTACATACTTCCTTATAGAAAAGTCTGACTGTGACATAAAATACTCAGTTTCAGAAACGGTTTCCATCAATCATTGGTGTTTGGTGGGGTTGGGTTTTCCAGCTTTTTTTTAATTATTATTTTTAAAAATAAATAGAAATTTTGCTTTTTAAAAAACAAATTAACAGCACTAGAAATCAAAACACTTGTGCTCCTGACTCTTTTCTGATGCTCTGCAAAATCAGTGAGAGAGTCAGTGACAGAATGGACACCATCGCATCTCTCTGGGGTGTGCGACATCTAACCAAAGGAAGAATGGGAAATCTGCAGACTGGTTATTTTCCTTGTACTCATGGTGTTTTTACATGCTTACGTGGGTGGTTAACTGTCACATTTGACTAACACACTGGTTAGTTAACCACGCTTTTACATGCAAAGTTACCTGTACTTTGAAGCAGACTACTGGACCACAGCCTAAGGTTCTGTGCCTTTAAATTAAAGCAGAGTAGGGATCAGGTGTGCTCTAGAGATGACAGCCACTACCCAGTACCGAGAAATCACTTTGATGTGGTAGCAATAGAAGTTAATAATAAAGAACAGAAAAATTATCTTTTCACTGATAAGCTCTCCTTCCAAATAATTAAATCCACTTTTTTGAAACAAAAAGAAAAAATTGCATCTACAAAGATTAAGCCAGCATTTGTAGGCCCTTATTAGTTTTCCTCAATCCCTGGAAGCATACAAAGTTTAATGACCTGTGAAACATTAGACAACAGGAAATGTTGAAAGACAAAATCCATGTTGGTCTTCGTTACTCCCATCTCCTTCAATATAATGCACACACTTTATGTAATATAATTAATAGTGATTTCTTCCTCCAGGGGTCCTAATGACAGCAAGAGAAAAGGCTTGCTATTGTCAGATCTTATGTTGCTATAAGTAACTGTTCAATCTATAAGCAACTCAAAAAATGGTCTGCTTGCAGGAACTGCTCCTAGCATTTAGTAGTATGTCCTGCCCCTATCTGGAATGCTACAAATCAGATATGAGGCTAAGAAACGTGCTTTTTTTCTAAATTGAGCACACAAAGCAACCAAAGTCACTGAAGGCAATCTATATTGTCCTAGTGTTATCACAGAGAACACTTCCAAAATGACCCATTCAGAAAGCTAATGTTCCCTATAGTACAGGGAAGAGAAAATATAATGAATTGGAACCTATAAAACATCCTGATAAATATCACATTTATTAGACTACTTCAGCAGGATCAATCTTACCAGAAATCAGACTGCTTTCAGAATTGGCTGGAACTGCCATTACCTGGCCACCAAGCAGTGAGAAACAGACCATGTTCATTTAAGCATGAAGTGTCCACTGGCTTCTCTGTATTTACTATAAATATGACCTGAGCTTTCCAAGAGGGCTTCAACCATTGTTTCACTAAGAAAACAGCAAACAGGACATAGGTTCTTATATGGCTGATGATACTACTGAAGGATCGGTTATGTGGCTTGCTGTTTGACATGTAATGTGTGATAAGCAGCTTCTTTTTACAGCAGCAATGCCTCCAGGTTATGTTTTAGGATAGGTTTTTCTTGCTGAAGGCTGCTCTGTTTTACAGACATAGCTACCATTATAGCTATACTGGCACAACTGCATTGGAAACCAATCCCCTTCCAAAGGAGATACAAAAACTATGTCCACGTTAGCAACTCTTTAGCAGGAGAAGATCTGCAGAGTGAAACAGTTAGTGGTAGGGACTGGATATCCATGGTTTTTTTATATTGGACTTGCCTTAATCTGGTCCCATTGCCCAAATGCACATTTGCAGCTGGAACTCATCTTCCCGTTTTTGTTTCATCTAAGATCTAATTCGTGTGTACTAAGGCCACCCCACAGTGTGAACTGAAGAAAGCAATTGGGGCATGTCAGGACATTCACTTTGAAAGTTCACTCCTGATCTGAACTAAAACACTATTGTCCATATGCCCAGGATATAAAAACAGAAGGAGTTTTCCTGCTGGTGTAAATTTACTTCCTCTCTAAATAACATAAAGTCCATTATGTTCTTTTCTGCTCATACAAGAGCTGAGATTTTTCATGCCCATATTCAAAGCCAACTTGCTTTTACGGGCAAAAGTCTATTTAATAAACCTGATATACAAGTAATGTCAAAGGCAAATCAGCACAAAGTATTTCTAAACATGAGACAATGATTCCTGCTCTTGTAAAAATGATAGATATATTCATCATGCCATAGACAAGCAGAGCTGCTGACACTTAATGCCATTTCTGTATTTTCTGAATTTATTAACATTATGTAAAATGCAGCATCAACCATTCAATGCATAAAATCTTTATTTGTTGGACATTCAGGAGAAAAAATGAATAGAGAACACAAAGCCTCTATATGTACATGTATGTACATAATCCTTTAAACTATGGTTTCACAGCAACTATCATTAATTTTAGAAGTCATCCAGTCATATTCTTCCACAAAGCTTTGAGAGTGTAAGAGTAAGCTCACATGTACACGAGAATGATAAATGTATTCCTCTGCCTCACAGATATTATTTATATTCACCAGGGCAGTGCCCATCATTTTTATATAATGCAATGCATTGTAATGACTTCTAAGTAAATAAATATTTTAAAATAAAATAAATCAGAGAACTGCAGGCAAGAGCTTGTTGGAATTTTTCAGTGAAAATTTTATTGTTTGGGAGAGCCCATTTATCACAGGTTTTTGTGGGATTAGCATGAATGACACTTACTGGGAAAGGCTTCTGATATCTAATATGGACATGCTAGAAATACAGAAAGAAATGCAGGTAACAGAAGCACTTGCAATTGCAGGAGGTCTTTCAATGTACCAACTTCTTAGGACCCTTCTTTCTCATGATACTTTTTTTCTGTGGGTTGTACTTTTCTTATATATGCAATTAGCTATTTATTAGTCCAGAGAGAAAGAAAGGCTATCACACATATAGTAGACCAGTGGCCTCCAAACTGTTTTGATTGCACACCCTTATCAGTGTAAAATTTCTGAACACACATACCCAATATATGTCTATTTATTTATAAATTATATACATTTACTCCTGTTCTAATATATTACATGTATTATAAAACATACAGAAAAACAGAAATTAAAAAGGATGAGATAAAGATAAAATAAACACTATTTTAAAATTTATTTTATTTATTAATTGTACAAAAAATATTTTCTTCCTGCACCCCAATGGATTGTCTTGAGCACCCCGGAGGCGTGTGCACACCCTACTTCGGAGACCACTGAGCTAGAGTACCCACCTCGAAGACATAAGTCCAACTCCCTCGTCTGAATCTAAAAGAACAGGGACTTGATTTCCCACAGAAACTTCTTCCAAGGAGTCTTGACTTTGCTATGACAGTTAAGATGGTAGTACCACATTCCTTTCATCCAAATTCTTCTCTCACACCTCTAGAAGGAACATGCGTTGTCATTTCAACTATCATGAGTCTTGATCACTTGCAAGACAACTCACTAGATTTTCAGTATGAAGTGTAATGATATGTCTATATTCAGTAAAACTGCCGTTATCAAACAGAATGACTTAAAAAGTTATCTGTCTGTGCTTCAGTAAGAGCATCAGAGTTACTCTCAAATTATTATTACCCAGCCACATTTTATACATACTCAAATAACTCCCAAACATAGATAATCATTCTTAAAGTTGCACGCAGGAGAGCTTATTCAGCCTTGTTTAAGCTCAGACATAATTGCTTAATACCCATTTCTAAGTCCCAAACAGAGAGTCCCCAAAAGCATACCAGTCTTTCTTTATTGGATGCCTGTCTTTTCCTGATTCCCTAGATGCTCCATTCAAGTCACTAATAGATGCTCAGAGTGCTTTTTCCAGAGAGATATGTGCCTCTCTTTTCCCTAATGGGCCATTGCTAACCAGGTTTAGCACGCAGAAACCCAATCTCTACCCATGCTATGGGAAGCCTGAAAAATTAGTTGCAGTCAGCAATACAACTAATTTCATCTGCTGTGATGGTAGGTTGTACACCATTTGTATAATGACTAGCTGTTAGAGATCTCACCTAATGGTTAGAAAATAGAGCAGCCTGAGCTCATCCCAGGAGATGTGGGATAAACCATCTGGCTTTCAGTTATTGTGAGGTGGAAGATATGCCATCTGCCTTCAGAACTGATCTGCTGAAAACAGAAAACAGTCAGAAGGCGGGCCAGGCTAGGCCTGCTCTCTAATGGCTAGACAATTCATGGAACAGAGGCATTTAAAACTCTGAAAATGGTCTGAAGCCATGACTCAAAAGTTTCTTTTTTAATAACAAGTGTTCTCATTGGTACAACCAGACTTATTCCTGCTGGGTCTTCATCTGGTCCTGTGATACTTTTCACTATGTAAGGGTTCAAGATGCAAGAGAAGGCATGGAAAGCTCATTTATTCATATTGGAAAATAAAATAATGCTACTTTTAGTTAGTAAATTTTAAGTCACGTAATACATGAATATGAAAAACTGCTGATAAGATCGTAACTATAGCTACCTTTTTAATACGTCGTTGTGAAATCCCAGATATGATGCGAAGTCATAATTTAATCATGGCAGTAATAACATTACCTTTGGTAATCAATTAACACAATGAATTTTACATTACTGATATAAAATCATTAATATATCTTGTCATTCCAGTGCATCAGCAAATAGTTCATTTTGCTATAAAGTAGAGTCATCCTACTGCAGCAGCTAAGAAGCAGCTTGCTCCAGGGCTGTATTGTTCATACGGGGTTCTTGCTCCCAATGGAGAAGCTGGTTCCAGGCAGGTACTGAGTACTCTGCCTCCCTCTTAGGTATATAAAATTGTAGAATTTTAGCTTGAAATGCAGAAAAATGGTGCTATTTAGAAATTAAATTCTGCTTCACATAAGTTCACATTGCTTTTACAGCTGCCTTTTCTGAACATTTGGGTAAGCAAAGCTTCATCTATATAAATGCCTACAGAAAGCCATTTCTGCATCCATAAAATCCATGTATTTTAGTTTGGTGCCAAAACAATAATTGTCTTCAGTGGAAGTAGAAGTGGATACTGGTTATATGCTTCAGAGTGAATCAGAAACAGTAAGATAGGGTTTGGCTGACCAGTCATAGCTTGCATATGAGTCTAGTCCTACACAAACTGATATGATCACATACTCTTTGACCACTCTGAAATGTAAAGAATTATGTTAAAAACCATTGGCATGTACAATGGATAAGTCATGAATAGGTGAACTGTGCCCTGTTTGCACTCCCAATAGTAAATAATCCAGAATTCATTCTCTTCCACAGAATCTTGTCTAGAATATTGTCATGCAGAAAACCCTTGAGAAGTATTTTTAGAATAAGGATGACTTTGGATTACATTTCTCCCATACCTGACTCCCTGAGGCCCCATGAAAGTACGAGAAGAGACGGCCAATGGCCAGTTGTATCACACGGCTCTTCCTATCCAAAAGCACTTAATAAACATAAATTAATCACTTCAGACACCATCAGAGTATAGCAGCATACAGGCCAAATCTGGGGAAAGCATTTAAGTGTTTGTATATTGTCTACCTACAATATTGCAGTTAACCTCAGTATATTCTTATATATGGATACTTACATGAATTTGCATATGAAGCTCTTGCTTATCCTGCTTGCATTCATTCTATGTATTTATTCAATGTAACTCGTTCATCATTCACTAAACACGCAGTTTCAATACATAAAAGCTTTTTTCCACTGACACAAAATGTATGTATGTTTTCTTGACACAACTGCCTCCAACTGCTTATCCCATTCACTCCATCTTTCCCACCCACATGCCCCTTGAAGCCAGTCTCTGTCTCTGATCTTCCTCATGTCTGTCTCTGATCTTCCTTAAGTAACTAAAGTTCTGATTCCTTCCTCCCCAAGGGCTACAGGGCAGGCGATGAACATGGAATGTACAAATGTTGGAGGCAGGGAGGAGCAGCAAGAAGGAAATCAAAAACATGCAGAGGATTCAGAAGATCACAGAAAGGAAGAGAGTGCATCAGGTGAAGTGCAAAGTATCAAGGACAATCAAGAGTTTCTTTTCTGAGCATACGAATTTTCAGAAATAAAAAGTTATGTATTAGTTGCTTTCAGAGTAGGTCTCAGACTGTTGTTCAAAATATATATACATATACATATGCATATGCATATACTTATACATTCCTTTCTTCAGGGCAGGAAGCACATTTGCTTCCCGTTCTGTGAAGCTCAAAGAAATCCTCAGTGCTGAGAAAACAAAAGTACTTATTGGCACAATCGTGTCTAGTTGATCTCTAGGCTTGGTCTCACTGACTGCAGTAGCAGCCTTTGTGTAAGAACTGCTAAGAATTCTAAACGTAAGACAAACCCCTGGTTTGTCAAAAATGAACATGGAGGGAACAGGGGAAAACAAAGAGAGCAGGCACAAGCAGCAGACCACTGTTTTAGCACTCTCCTGAGCACTCAGAAAGACAGCTAATAACCTTGCCAGTACACCTCAAACCTAGACTTGAAAACATCCATAGCTCCTGTATTATGTCAGTGCAGATGCTGGTGACAGTTCAGGGATATGCCTCCTAATATGGTCTCCTCAAACTTGCATGGTTAAAATGTCTCAGAGTAAAGTCAGAATATGTTACATGTTACTTCCATTTGTAATGTTGAAGTTGCACAATAAACCAAAATGACATTTTTCTGTTTTAAAATATTTCTCCAGTAGCAAGCCACAGATCTGCAACATTAACTGGCACTGTGATTTTTTTTTTTTCGATCCATTTGCAGAAAATTAGGTATGTGTTTTATATCCACTTTTATGCTTAACATAACAGCAGCTACATCAAAAAGTTAGCATAGCTCTGGTCCAAGCTTTCATACATTATTCTCCAGATGACTGAGCCAAGTCCTATAGAAATGTTTTCAAATAAATATAAACATTTATTTAAAGTGGTTACTCACAGGACAGGTTTTTTTCCCAGAAATATTACCTGCGGTCTGTTTCTGGAAGAAACATCCTTGCTTTAAGTGGTTTCTGTAGCATTTGCTACTCTTCGGACATACAGTCCATTGAGAATACAACTGAAACTGCGTGTTGTCTCACCCTACACCCGTCTGTAGTATTGCCTACGAACAAAAGTAAAAGCCAGACCAATTACGGCTTGAACACTACCAGTGTCATACTGATAACTGACTACCCTTCTTCGTTCTTGTACTTTTCTAACACCTCAAACATAGGATATGCTTCCCTTTCAAGCTCCAGCCCATTCCTGACCTAACAGCTCTCATTCAGTTTAGAAATGACAACTCTCACCTCCGTTTGTTCCATGAGGTCAGGGTCCACTGTCCACTTACTCAATTTTCTAACAAGATTTTCACCTTGTCCCGTGCCAAATTCATATAGGATTTTCACGAAGCATTTGCAAAGACTTTCTTTCTCCTCCTTCAAGTCACTTGTTGAAACTTGGATTTACCGCTAAGATCATTGTCAATCATGCTAATCAATATCTCATTGTGTCTTTATGCCCACCCATCTTAAGCATCCTTTCTCCTGTCCTGTGCATAGACTGTAAACTGCTTAGGAACTATCTTTTTGTTCTGGTTTTGTATACTACCTGACACACAGATTATGACTAGCATTCTTATGTGCAGATAGAAAGATAATATATGATAAAAAATAGTAAATTTTGTGAGGAACATCAAGAAGAGAGGCATTCATAGGAGAAAAGCAGTACTTCATAATGCCCCGCTGAGGCTTTTGATCAGTATCTACCCAGAAAGAAGAATGCCATCCACTAAGCTGGTAATACAGATGAGTCATTAAAAGCATCCAGGAGTCTTTTTACGGTAATCATTTGACTTAAGTCAGGCTAACCTACATAATACGAGGGGTTAAATTAGTTCAATATAGCAAGGCAGAAGAAACAAAGGGGTGGACAGTGTTTTTTAAAAAGAATTATTTTGTTTATCTAACATAGAGCTACATCATAAGAATCTGAATTTTTCCACAATGGTTATTCCACATTCATATCGAATGACCTGGAACATAAAGAGCTCATTTAATACAGTCATTGTTCTTTACAGTGTTTAAAAATTCATGAACTCACGTATAACTTGCTGAGATTCATGCTAAATATTCTTCCCTTAAAACAGTGCCACACCTGCATAAAAGAAATTGGGGTTTAAATTGGGGAAAAAAGGTGCAAAAAAAGATGTCCAGAACTATCTCTGTACAATATTTACCTGTCTCAACTTGCACTGAAGAAAATTCTATAATTAAATAACTATGGAGCTTATCAGAGCTATTTATTTTATAACATACATGTATATCAGACATATGGTGGTACATAACAAGAAGCAGGATGTGCCACAATGCTTACTTCCCATGAGTCCTAGTTTGCATGCATGTTATACAGATTGTTCTACAGAAATAATAGACTAGATTCATTGTTTGTTTGTTTGTTTGTTTGTTTCTAAATGGAACACTCTAAATATCAAGCATTCTTTATAGAAAGCATAAAGTTAAAATAATATTTGAGGGCAGCGTTAGAGAGGAATGATCAATGGGAATAATAACAGTTTTTCTCTTTTATTTATTCTGGTAGCATTTGGGGACTCCACACTTGGACCAGAAACCATTGTGCTTGGAACTGTGCAAGAATATAGAAAAAAAAAGAGAAGAAAATATTGCTCATACTATAACCCCAACTTCATCGTGACTTGATTTTGATTTTATAACACATATGTATACTAAGCTTTGTACTCTGCTCAGAAAGCAAAGCACAGACGCGCTTTGTAGTCAAGTGCAATTTTTTTGCTTTATTCAAGCTATAATAGGAAAGGTCTGCTTATATGTACAAGCACTTCCAAAAGGTTTCGATAAAAGCATCTCTCTTAGGTAATTCATAATACTTTTTACACAACAAGATGAAGATGAAAGAAGTTTGCTTCCTAAAATTGGGACAGAACATCAAGACAGCTTGTAGATTTGGTTCTATATGCAACCTGAACAATTTTTCAATATTAAAAGCAATGAAATCTTAAAAATCTCTGATACATTCAAAACATCAGGGTACATCAACAGTATTTATTTGGAACATGATATTACAAGAAATTCTAGATGTGGTGGGCCTTTAACTTTGTGATGATATAGCAAAAATATTGAAAAAATAATGGTATGGCACCAAACTCAATGTATTATTGTCTACAGACATCAAACTTGTTAAATACAACTAAGCCTGGGGTTTGCATGATGGCAGAAATGTTTAAGAAAAGAAGAATGTAAACACATGAGATAAGTTAGTCATTGTGTTAGACTGAAAAAGTCCTCCAGAAGTTTCATCAGGAATGCTGTTTGCTAAAACATCTGCCAAAATGAAAGGTTTCATCTCCTTGGAGCTTTGCTTACTCTATGCCTGAATGACTCCAGGAAAACAAGATTCTCTGCCTAACTATCTCAGAAAGCAGAAAGCATGCAAAAAAGTTACTTTAATTACCACTCAATAAGAATTAATATTCAATTTTGTTGAGGTTTTCTTCATGCTCGCAATACTCTGGTGGCAAGTATGCTCTATCTTATGTACCAAATGTCTTTTTTTTCTTTTCTGTATAAATATTATTTTCAATCTGGCCACAAAGAGGAACTGACATTAACTTCAGTAAGTGACTTACCACCACTCTGGAATTTGGCAGAGCAAAACATTGAAACCATAATCCTCTGCAGTGGTCATAACCCGAATCAGAAAAATCACCATATAGTTGTAAACATCCACACTAAATTTATGGCATGTTTATCATTTTATTCACATGCTCAGCATAGTAAACCATGCACAGTTGTTAAGTTCCCCTCTTGTATGTGATCGAGCAAAACTATAAACATGAACTTGTAATATTATACATCATTTTAATGATCATGTTAACAAAGTTATGATCAGGACACTATTTAACTCAATACAATCTGTCCACTTGCCTACTCACTAATTAGGGGGGAAAGATAGAAGTAATTGTGGTGAAAAGTTTCACAGATAAAAGGAGAATGCAAGACTACTTCAAAATCGTGGAAGTTCCAATAGTCACATGTTATTGCTTCTGAGATAATGATTTCCAAAAGCAGCGTTTGTGATGCATGATGCTGCAATACGATCTCCTTAAGGGTTAGGAGATCAGTAATTATTTTTCTGGTCAAATCAACCAGTCAAGTCTGCAAACAGCAAATCTTTCTTTCTTTCTTGCTGCTGGTCTCCCTTGTCACCTTATCTTGGCACATTTCCCTTTTGCTTCCTAGCCCGCAGCTATTTGAATAGCGTACTATTGCAAATGCCAATGAGGGTTGTTTTAAAATTTTCCAAAGGTATTTCTCATTTTTCTTTTGCTGGTCAGACAAGTTAATTTGCAAATTTGCAATAAACAATTTAACCAAGATGGGAGAATAATTGAAAAAGACATCGAGTGTTAATAATGTGATTAGTTCTGATACACACTATTCAAGACAAACCAATTTCTTTCTTCACACACTGTGGGACTGATCAGACATACAGAAGGTTGAGATGACAATATGGTTGCTTTGGTCAAGACTCTTCCTTTGGAGCTGGTAATGACACTCACTGATACATTCCCAACATCAGCTGGGATGGCTCCCAAGGAATCAGCAAAAAGCTTGCAACACACTCTCTGCTGGCCTCATTCCACTAACAAATGGGAGTTTCTCCCACTCACCTTTCTCCCTAGTACAAAACCAAAGTGAAGCCATGGTAGCAGTGCTTCTTAGCAAGGTACTTTTCTTTTCTGGGGTACTGGAAAAGGTAATTTTTGCCTTATGAATATGCTATAGCATCTTTTCCAAACTGAGTTCTCTAGGTTTAGTTGAGAATGCCTCCAATGTCTATCCGCTGTGCTCCCTTAGGTGCCATGGTCCAAGGCAGGGGGAGAAGGCAGATGCAGGCACATTAGAACCCTCTTCTCACCCAGAAAGCCATCTCCAATGGCTCCCCCTTTGCACATGGATAAAGAGAGGCAGAATGGTTGGATCACTTATGGTTGCATACTCTGACAAAATTATCCAGGCAATGAAGTTGGAAAAAAGCCTCTAAGAACTGTGTGGACAACAGTGGATAAGTTAACCTTTTGGATGAATCAAAGCTATGCTTTCTCTATAAGCTGCTCAGTGAATGCAAGCTGAATGCAGGCTGAATGCAAGCTGAATACTCAGTGTAGTTAACTGATGTTTCACTTGAAATGCATATTCCTCAACTGACCTATCAATATCAAAGAATTTTGTGAATAGTTTTCTTAAACCTCTTGTGAAAGTACTGCTTCCTCTTTTGAATTACTTCTCATCCCTGATTTACATCTTCTGTAGCTGATAACCAAAATAACCCTGTGGAGTTTTAAATATTGCAAAGATATTTTTAATTCAGAATTACCAGTGTCTCTCTTTCCTTGCCCCTTTTCCTGTAAGACCCTTTCACTATCACGTATCAAATACCTGTTGTGACCATTTACACAAAAACTGAATTAGCTATTGCTTTCATTTGCCCTTCATTTCCCTGCACTTCATGAATTTACAAGGAAAGATGTGTTAGGGAGCAGACAAAGGCATATATCTGGCATATCTATTTCTCTTTGGCTCTCTTTCCCTTTGTTAGGAATGGAGAGTCACGAACTCAGTGATAAGCACTAGAAGTACTGCATCTGAAACATTATTTTTGAAAGCAGAAAATTAAAAACTTCAGCTGGAGTTGTGAAGCCTTTGAATGGGTGTCAGAAATCGGACCATACAGCCCTCACTAGTACTTTATTTTATTTTCTTTCTAAAGATATGCTGCTCAATCCATCTTCCCATGCACAATCACACACAAAAAAAGTATTCTAGTCCAATGATGGAATAAATCCCAGGGCTAAAAAACCCAATATACAGCTGTGAGCAAGTGATAAAGCTACCTGCCAGCTCAGCTGTAAAGGTATGTAGGAGGGTTTTTTCCCTCCCTCTGGAACAATGTGAATAGGATTGTGATTGCTACCTGTGGAGTTTTATCACATAAAGCAAAATGCCCATGTTGTGTTGCAACATCTCATCAGTGTCTCATCACTCTTTACTGGATATGTAATGACAGTTCAAAACTGCATGGCAACCTTCCTTTGAAATATGATGATGTCAAGAAGCCTGACACCATGTTAGTTCCCTCCCTCCTTTTAAACCGAAAGCCCAGTCCTGCAGAAGTTTCATGTGAAAAATGCTGAATCCAAAGAAAGGTTTTGTCAAAAAATGCTGATTCACTGAAATAAAAATATTTTATATAAGCATCTTGGTTTCAGCTGTTTAAAAGGATTCCAAAGGAGGGTCTTGCCAGTGTGCTGTACAGTGGCACTAATACTCACCTTTCTCCAGTGGAAATACTTTACCAGATACATCTTTGGGTTACCTGCCTTTTTCACAGACTTGCCCTATTGTCATACCCTGGGTGACCCAGATCATTCTCCTTTGTTGTCATTTTCAACTGATCAGCTCCTAGCTTCTGGAATAAATTCTTGTTGTTAGTCCCTAAATGCATGACCTGGCACTTTTCATTATTAAATGTAATACTATTCTATTACTGCAGTCCTTGAGGTCATCCAATTTCTTCTTTGTATTGATAATACTTCCCAAATTTTGTCATCAGCAAATTTCATTGCCACATTCCTACTATTTCTGCCAAGATCATTAATTAAACTATTATATGAGATCAACCTCCAAAACCAATCCTTGAGGATGTCTACAGCCAATCTCTTTCCATCACAATTCTTCTATCAACCAACATGTTATCATATTGTCTTTAGCCAGCTCTCCTCTCAGCTCCTGTATTTCTATCCATTTTTGCTATTCTTCATTTTAACTAATATCTTCCCAAATGGTGGTGTACTGAATGCTCAGATGAAGATCAGATAGAAGGTATTGAATTTCCGTTACTTTCCAAATCATCTAAGAGTGATAAAGAGCTTTACATTGGCATGGCTCATAGTCAGGAGTCTTAAACTGGTTAGTTGGCAAACCTAGTATGATTTATGTTCATCTAAAAAACACTAGGACAGTAGGGAAATTTCAGAAGAATAAATATATTATCATCTCACGTAATATATTTAAAGAAATAAATGCTTTAGACATCTGAATAACAAGGTTGTCATCAAAACAAGCGAAATTGTGGAGAAACCCAGAAATGCTGATAAAGGATTTCTCCAAAAACTTACTACAGGAATACAATTAATGTCAGGAATTTTGATTTTATGGAATACAGATGTCATCAAACAAAAGTGATTTCATTCTTTCATAAGACTGATGAATGGAATTATATACACTTAATATATAGACTTGGAAAGCACTTGATGTGCACTGCATTACACTATGATTAATAAATGAGCATCATACAGTATCAATAAAGCATAAAATAATGGTAAATAATAAATAAATAAATAAAACATGGTGAATAGATTAAAAGCTACCATTGATAGTATATACGCTGAATCTTAGGCTGACCTTGGAGTTACCCAAAAGGATGCGCACTGCCCTCTCTGGTCTGTATTATACATTGCACCCCCCAGCAAAGCCACCTAGGTTACGGGGCAGCTTTTCTTCTTTTTTTTGTTATATTTCATGGAGTGGAATCAGAGAGATGAAGAGAGATGAAGTAGGGTGCAAAAATGTCAGAAATCACTGTTATTTGGAAACTTTTACTACTCAAAGCTTGCATATGGAAGTGAGCTTGAAATACCTTTTGAAAATGTATCAAATTATTAAGCAAGCAAAGTCAGACTCATCCTGGAAATTCAAGAAAGGCTATGAAGTGGGGCTGGACCATCCCCATGATCAAGTTAAAAAAAGACTGACAAACAAGGAAGGCTGAGAAATTGGACCCAAGGGCAATCTGGTTAAGATCCAATATAAGATGTTACCTTACTGAAATACCTTCAAGAACTGTTGTCACTGAAAAGTTTTCCATTGACTGGTTCAAGGCCTGATTCTATTCAACATTATCATCAGTGAGCTAGTTAAAAATTATTACACATGACCATACAGTTAATAGAGTGATAAATAATGATAAGGAAAAGGAATCATGCAGAACAATCTGTCTCACTCGCTAAGTCTGGCGTCTATTTAAACAGCACATAATTTAGTAATGCAAAATGCAAAGTTATATTTGTAGAAACCAAGAATAGAGGTAAAAC
This sequence comes from Calonectris borealis, assembly GCF_964195595.1. Classification (NCBI taxonomy): domain Eukaryota; kingdom Metazoa; phylum Chordata; class Aves; order Procellariiformes; family Procellariidae; genus Calonectris; species Calonectris borealis. The sequence goes on from NC_134314.1 coordinate 26,485,903, forward strand.
CTACAAGTATGACAGGCTGTATCCTGAAAAGAAGTGACTAAAAAGCATCTAAGAATCATAGCAAACTAGCTACTAAACATAAACTCCTGGTGCATTGCTATCATTGTACTGTATACAGTACTGGTGAGAGTAATCCAAGGAGACTGTGTCTAGGTCTAGGAGTTATGTCTAGAAAAAGTTGTTGAAAATTTAGCAGTATAGAAAAGAATACAGAATCATTTGAGGGTTATAGAAAATGCCTTTCAGTGAGGGACAAAATAGATCCATCCAGTTTTATCAAAAAGATGAAGCTATGAGATGATTACAGAATATAAGTGCATTTGCAGGGGGAAAACACCAGGTGCTAAGGCTGTTTAATCTAGCAGGAGAGAGCAAAGCAGGAACCAGTGACTTGAAGTTGAATCCACAGAAATTAATGGGAAAGCTAAGGCACAAAATTTCAGTGATGAGAATGTGTAACCATTGAATTTTCCCATTACTGACAAAAAGGTTCAATTGCAGATTTGATCTATTTTCAAAAGATATGCCTTAGAAAAACAATGTGAAATGCAATGACCTGTTATGAGCAACTAGGTGATCTAGCAATTTTGACCTTAAATTTATGCATGCCAAACAAATAACAACATAATCTCTCTATCATCTCTCAGACATTCTCTGTATTTCTTAGACTTTACCAAAAAAGACTATGCAAATATTTTTTGTATTTGAGAAATATTATTAGTGTCACTTTCGTCTTTCTCCAGCAGTAAAATAAATCCTCTAATATCAGGAGTATAACTGTGCAGTCATCTAAAGAAGAGTGAAACGATCACTAACACATTGTAGAAATGTAATAATTAAATATAAATTGCTTTTTCGCACATAATATGACAAGTGCAAGGTCTGATATTTCAGCAATGACATGATTGATAGAAAGTACTGCACACGTTCCATTTCCTTTCCAATGATCTGCCCTGCCAATGGTATACAGCTCCCATTTCCACACTGATGGATCACGAAATACTGGATCTTAATCCTGTCACTGGTACATTACAGAATATTGCCTGTCCTGGGCTTCAGGCCATATTGAAAGAAATTCAGCATTTGTGGTGGAAGCAGAAAGAATGAAATATTCCTCTAGCAAGATATTTTTTTCCCCTGCTTTTCAAAAGAGAAAGTGCAGCTTGAAACTAATCAGTAGCTTAGAATGTTAACATAGAGTGTTAAAAGAAATCCCAGCAGAACTTTATGGACAAAGTGGAGTAACAGAAATAGGCATCAGATATTACAACCACATCATCATCTGCAGTATATAGCAGACTTACGAAAGTATGTATTTAGACCTTAAAAGAAAGCCAGAGGAAACATCTGAAGTGCAAATGAAGAACAGAATTACTATTGATAGCAACATTTAGAATAGAATAGAATAGAATAGAATAGAATAGAATAGAATAGAATAGAATAGAATATTTCAATTGGAAGGGACCTACAACAATCATCTAGTCTAACAACAATCATCTGACCACCTCGGGGCTGACCAAAAGTTAAAGCATGGTATTAAGGACATTGTCCAAATGCCTCTTAAACACTGACAGGCTTGGGGCATCGACCACCTCTCAGGGAAGCCTGTTGCAGTGTTTGACCACCCTCTCGGTAAAGAAATGCTTCGAATGTCCAGTCTAAACCTCCCCTGGTGCACCTTTGAACCATTCCCACGTGTCCTATCACTGGATCCCAGGGAGAAGAGCTCAGCACCTCCCTCTCCATGTCCCCTCCTCAGGAAGCTGTAGAGGGCAATGAGGTCGCCCCTCAGCCTCCTTTTCTCCAAACTAGCCAAGCTGAAAGTCCTTAGACTCTCCTCACAGGACATGCCTTCCAGCCCTTTCACCAGCTTTGAGGCCCTCCTCTGGATGCATTCAAGGACCTTCACATCCTTCTTAAATTGTGGGGCCCAGAACTGCACACAGTACTCAAGGTGAGGCCAAACCAACACTGAATACAGCGGGATAATCCCCTCTTTTGACCGGCTGGTTATACTGTGTTTAATGCACCCCATCAGATTTGTTATATGATGCAAAAAATTACATAGATTATGTGATTTATGCCAGATGTGGGATGGATATTCATACAAGTTATTTAGAAAAAATGCAACAGATTGTGATGGGATCCACTCCTGAGTGGGATGGCAGACACAAAGGACTGCCTTACTAGTCTTCTCTCGAAAATCCTTAGGTCAGTCCTCGACACTGTACTTACAAGGACAGATAATGTTTGGAAGCAAATGACATGAACAGTTATTTTGCAAAGTCACTCTAGGAAGCTAGAACTAGTTGTGGAAAGCACCTGCCACTGGTTAGAGGTCTTCAGGACTCATGTTCAAGGAATACTTTATACCAAATATTAATACTCCACAAAAAAGCATATGAGCCTCGAGCTTGTGTTGGAATGGATTAAAAGACATTAAGACACTGTAAAAACTTATAGATGTAAATGAAAGACTATTTTTGTTTCTTTTTCTAAAGTTAATGTTTGGGGTTTTTTTCTGACAGATTCATATGCGCAAAGATTAGCAGGGTCTGTATCAAAGGCATATAGCAAACTTAACAGCAAAAGTTACTTTTGGGGAAAAATGAAAACAAAAAGGGGTGGGGGGAGAGAGAGAGAAAGGGAAAGGGGAAGGGAAGACTTCCCAGTGGCCAAATGAGAAGAGAAGTGATGCGGGTTCCCAGGCAAGTGTCATCCCATGGGAGGTGTCCAGCAACTTGGTTGAAAATTTACAGAGCTGCAAGCGAAAAGCAGACAACAGAAATGGAAAGAGAAGGCCATTAGCACTACAAAGGCTAAGGGACCTAAGGCACTGTGCAACATCACCAATACATGCCAACATTAAATTATAGAAAAAAAAATCAAAGTAATTGTGAGGAGCAACAGAATTTGAACTCAAAGAATGAATCTTGGTTTTATCAATTAATTCAACAATTCCAGTCATTGGGGAAAAATGTGTCTTTTCATTTGACTTCTCAGGTGCTAATCAATTCTTAATTATCTTTAACCGTATTGACCTGCTCCCACTGTTTGTGCCATATAGATTAATGAACGACATTCTAACGAACACAATATCACACTTGGAGAGCAAGGGATTCATGTATTATTCACTCTACATAAATACATACTGCTACCCCTTTTTGACCTAAGCAGTTAGCCAAACTTTGGGGCTGGCAGGTTGTTTGTGTGAGGAGATGCTGATAATGCAATCTTGTTTATTTACATCAACATTAAAGAAATACAAAATCCTTTTTCTGTGAACACAGAAAGAAGTAAGTCTCTTCGTTTACAGCTCTGCCCTGAAGTTCTCGGTCCCAAAAGCTGCTTTTCTCAGGACCGCATTCCCAAGACTGGTTCAGGCTATGCCTGGTACTTCCTTGGTAGCTCCTCTCTTTTCTCCACCGAGTTTTCTGTCTTAATAAGAGCCAAAAAAACTTCTCCAGCTTTTCATCTTCTTTTCTTTCATACACAGAGATACCCAGGTTTGGGACTGAGGCTGCACTCTAGTTCTTTGAAGAACTAACTGCTTTTTTTCCCGGTGGTTGTGCTCCTCTCTCTTGATGCAGAAAAAACACATCTGGAGGAGGTGAGGAGCTTGAGAGGTCAAAGCACAAAACACAAGAGGGAAAATGCTGTTATGTAGGCAGAGTAGGGAAAGGGACAGCCAAAGTCACTGTACATAAACGGATAAACACATGCCTCAGGAAAACCCAGGAAAGAAGGAAAATTGACTTGAAGAGATGAAACTGAAACTGGAGAATTATTTGAGCACTAACCCATGTTCACAAGCCTTTTTCTCCCATGGTGCCCACAGCCAAGTGCAACAAGCCTGTGGAAGACAATCCCTCCCAATATGCTATATTGAAAAAAAAAATCCTAGTTTTGTTTGTAATGCTGAGAAAAAGGGGAATGATATTCTGAATTTGTACTTTGTTCAGCTGAAGATGGAAGTACCTTTCTGTTTTCTGCTGTCCTTTTCCTGAGATAACCTAATTTCTCTTGATCAGAGATTGAGTGATTTATTCTGGCTTCTGCCAAATGTCATGGCAGCCAACAATCTGTCAGAGTCTACCCTAGCCTCTTCCATGCTCTGCTATTCCTATGAGGGCAGCTGGGACAGGTGCTTGGAGAAGGTATGCTGACTTTATGGACGGGAAAGGTTGAGTTCCTTAGGTCACATTTTTTTTCTGCAGCTTTAATGGTTTCATACCAAACAGGAATCTGGCTTCAGAATTATGATGGATGAGTCCTTTGTCTGACTCGCTGATCTGGACAGGAGTGAGATAAGTGAGAACTGGTCTAGCATTTTAAACCAAGGTCTGTAAAACAAAGAAGCATTTTTTTTCTGTTGATGTAAATAAAAAAAGAAGGTTACATGGAGACACACCAGACAGACAGAAGACTCAGCTGTATACCTATAAATGTGCACAGAATGAAAACAGACCCTGCACACAGAAGCCAAAAAAAAACCCTGTCTGACCTTTACGCTCATTTAGAGCCTGTTTTGATAGATGAGGTGGGATTAGAGCCGGTACTTAAATTCGGTGTACATCCTCTCCTGAGGTCTACTCTAAAAGCGCAGTTACTCCTGCGCAGAGTACAAGTGCAATAACAGCTTTCAAAGACTGCCAGGTAGTAATATCGTGCCAGGAGACATGTCACAAATAAACACTGAATTGAAAGAGCATTTGTAGCGCCTTGTATATCAAAAATTGATCCAAGTACTTCTCACAATTTAGCAGTTTAATCCTGAACTGTATATATTTTCTGAATTTACTACTTTGAAAGGGATAAATCCCTCATCAACCATTGCCTTATTCAAAACCTTGGACTTTTCCAAGGATAGATACATATCTTTGTGTGTGGCAACATGAACAGTGATAGCAGTTTACAAATCCCTCTCCAAAGCAGAGATTCTATTCCTTACTATGGATTTTCCAATGTTTTAAGTATCTTTAGATATTCTGCACCATACAGTCAAACTCTTTACAAGAATATGTGTTCTTATGTAATTGTTGCTGCATCAGGGCCCGTATGCTTGCTTTATTGCATGGGACCACAAATGTGCTATTTTAATTCTCTCTTTACTGCTTTCATCTAAAGAACAACATTTTCCCCTTCTGGTCCATGACAAAATATGTAACTAGAGTTACTATAACCTGAAGAGAAGTTGTCGTGGTTTAATCTGTCAGGCAGCCAAACACCACGCAGCCGCTCACTCACTCCCCCCACCCCCAGCGGGACGGGGAGAGAATCGGAAGGGTAAGAGTGAGAAAAACTCGTGGGTTGAGATAAAGACAGTTTAATAGAACAGAAAAAGGGAAAATAATAATGATAATGATAAAATATACAAAATTACTGATGCACAATGCAATTGCTCACCACCCGCGCTGACCGATAACCAAGTAGCGATCGGTACTTCCTGGATCACGTCTACCCTTCATATACTGAGCATGACGTCACATGGTATGGAATACCCCATTAGTCAGCTGGGCTGGCTGTCCTGATTATGTTCCCTCCCATCTTGTGTACCTAGCTCAGTCAGTAGGCACGGGAGCTGTCCTTGGACTAGGAGGGCACTTAGCAACAACTGAAACCATCAGTGTGTTATCAACATTCTCCTCATACTAAATTCAAAACACAGCACTAGCAAGAAATTTAACCCTATCCCAGCCGAAACCAGGACAGAAGTGAGAGCCAGGGGGAAGATGAGGATGCGTCCAGGGAAAAACATGAAGGAGGAGGTTCTTGCACTCTGCCGCTCAGTGCAGCATGAGCGGAGGCCTGTATCAAGTGCCTCTACACAAATGGATGCAGTGAGAGAAATGTCAAGAGGAATTACAATTTCTTGTGTATCTGTAGAGAAGTGATATCACTGGGATAGAGAAATGTGGGACAGCTCACATGACTAAGTGCTGCAACAGCTTTTTGTCCAATTTTTCTACATCAGAGGACAGACCAACACGGGTGACATTGTGGTATGTATCTGTTACATATCATCTGATCAGGAATACAGGAAGATGAAAGCTTCTTTAGACAGATCACTTTCACGTGCCCTGGTACACACGGGGACTTCAGCCACTCTGATGTCTGCTGGGAGGACATACAGCTAGGTGCAATCAATCTGGGAGATATCTAGAGTGTGTTCACAAGAGGTTGAGTTCCTCCTGATGAAGTGGATCAACCCACTAGGGAGATGCTCTGCTGCACCTGTTTCTCTCACATAAATAAGAATTGGCCAGCGATGTGAAGGTCAAGGGCTGCAGTGACCTTAAGATCACAGAGTTTAAAATTCTGAGAGAAGTGAGCAAGACAAATAGTAGAATCACAACCCTAGACCTAAAGAGAGCAAATTTCAGCTTGTCAGGAATCCGCTTCGCAGGATTGGATGGGAGATATTTTCAAACAAAAACTGAAAACTTGGGGAAGCACCTACTTACTTTTTGAAATACTTACACATTTATGGAACTTCTACTATGCGATTGGCCATACTTTCACTACAATGGTAACAGTACAGAGTAGAGATAGAATCATTAATCACCATCTACTCAGCTCTTCAAAAATGTGAGCTGAAATTAGAAAACTATACAATCATAGAATCATGAATCATAGAATCATTTAGGTTGGAAAAGATCTTTAAGATCATTGAGTCCAACCATTAACCTAGCACTGCCAAGTCCACCACTACACCATGTCCCTAAGCGTCTACACGTCTTTTAAATACCTCCAGGGATGGTGACTCAACCACTGCCCTGGGCAGCCTGCTCCAATGCTTGACAACCCTTTCAGTAAAGAAATTTCTCCTAATGTCCAGTCTAAACCTCCCCTGGCGCAACTTAAGGCCATTTCCTCTTGTCCTATTGCTTGTTACTTGGGAGAAGAGACCAACACCCACCTCGCTACAACCTCCTTTCAGGTAGTTGTAGAGAGTGATAAGGTCTCCCCTCAGCCTCCTCTTCTCCAGGCTAAACAACCCCAGTTCCCTCAGCCGCTAGGACTTGTGCTCTAGACCCTTCACCAGCTTTGTTGCCCTTCTCTGGACACGCCCCAGCACCTCAATGTCCTTCTTGTAGTGAGGGGCCCAAAACTGAACACAGTATTCGAGGTGCGGGCCTCACCAGTGCCAAGTACAGGGGGGCAATCACTTCCCTACTCCTGCTGGCCACACTATTTCTGATACAGGCCAGGATGCTGTTGGCCTTCTTGGCCACCTGGGCACACTGCTAGCTCATGTTCAGCGGGCTGTTGACCAACACCCCCAGGTCCTTTTCTGACAGGCAGCTTTCCAGCCACTCTTCCCCAAGCCTGTAGCGTTGCATGGGGTTGTTGTGACCCAAGTGCAGGACCCAGCACTTGGCCTTGTTGAACCTCATACAATTGGCCTCAGCGCATTGATCCAGCCTGTCCAGGTCCCTCAAGCAGATCAACACTCCCGCCCAACTTGGTGTCATCTGCAAACTTACTGAGGGTGCACTCGATCCCCTTGTCCAGATCATTGATAAAGATATTAAACAGAACTGGCCCCAATACTGAGCCCTGGGGAACACCACTTGTGACCGGCTCCCAACTGGATTTAACTCCATTCACCACCACCCTTTGGGCCCGGCCACCCAGCCAGTTTTTCACCCAGCAAAGAGTATGCCTGTTGAAGCCCTGAGCAGCCAGTTTCTCCAGGAGAATGCTGTGGGAAACGGTGTCAAAGGCTTTACTAAAGTCTAGGTAGACAACATCCACAGTCTTTCCCTCATCCACTAAGCGCGTCACCTTGTCATAGGAGATCAGGTTAGGATCTCAAGTAGGACCTGCTAGAGTCTAAATATGAAGACTAAGTGGTTTGCATAAGGTATGTAATATAGGTAATATAGACAATATGGATTATATAATATATATACTTATTATAATAAACATCTAATATATATACGACAATTTTTAAAAATCCGTGTGTCATAGTTGGGTCCTAAATACATATACAATCATGTATATCAAGGCGGGAAGGTTGTTAAGAAGATATAACACCTGTAAATGTACATCAAAGTGAATTTTGGGTTTTCAAGATTTTTGAAAGTCTAGCCCTTGTTAAAGTATAGATTAGGAACCCTAACCTCAAATAAGCACGTATGGACAGAGGGTGGGACAGGCTATACAGGAGTCGCAAGACTTTAGGCAAGGAATGTTACTTGTCTAGGTTTGTTGTATACAGTAGAGGGAGAACATTTTCTCTAGAAGGCACCTCAGAGCAAACTAAACAATGCCGCTACGCTGAAGCATTTCATAAAGGGACCTCTACCAAATACTGAGGAAGCCTAGAGAAATTAGCCTCCTGTGCCTGAAGTTAGTCGCTGTAAATACCCCTGATGTCCTGCTTTATACTACGTCTTTATATAAAACCAGATCAAATAATTGGACTGTCATAAAAACATGGCAAAGGTGCTTGTGCAGATAAGGAAGGCTTCTTTGATGTAAATTTGAATTTTGAACTTTAGGAGATGCATGATGATATTAAACTAAATCAGAAAGAATCCCTGTGGTTGGGAAGACAAAGATAAAAGCAGAGTATGGATTTATTCTGCCTCCATTTCTCTCTCTTTGGCCATTAGTTGGAATCCTAAACTAATGAGGAAGGGAAAAAACTAATGTTAATATTTAAATATTAATCTTTTTTTACTCTAAAAAAGTAGATTCTTTTTTTCTTATCTTTATTTACCATTTAATCATTCCATTTCTGTACGGAACATTTAAACACTCATTCTAAGTACTTATGAAGACAAGAAATACACATTTAAAATTTGCTTGGGTACAAACTGCAGGATTGGATTCGTTGTAAGTCACGATTTAAAGCAGAAAAAAAAAATTCTGCTAGACTGTAAGACGTTAGCCAAATGTCTCATTAAACTTGTTTACACAGCACTATAATAAAAATATAGATATTATGTATGTGCATCCTAAGCACGTCACATCACCAGTCTAAAACATTTTGTATCACCCTGAAGGTCTTTAGACAACAATTTGAAGCCAATTTTTTGCTTACTCTGTTTTTTTTTTTCCCTATTTACATGCCTTGAATATGTACAAGGTTAACTTTGAAAGAGGTGATACATTCCCTTTGTGCTTTCCATATTGGGAAAGATATTTTGGATATGTATCTGTTTTATCTTTATTTGGAAGGATTTCGCAAATAGGTTGTTCTATACTTCTCTTCATGATCAAAAGAGAAAAAGACCTGGATAAGCCATGATCAAAAGAAATTTAAAAACAATCCCATAATAATTCATTTTAGCATAAATAAATAAATAAATGCAAGTCAGATGAGACTGAACAGACAGATGGCAAATAAAAATCATAAATAACAGTAAACTTATGACTGTGCATAAGACTTTTCATGCACTACAAAGAATCTACAAAGACAAGATCAGTAGCAAATAGTATTTTTACTCTTTCTATGTAAAATAAAATTTTCTGCTTAGAGTTGAAAAGATGTTTAGTAAAGATATCTTGTTTCTGCAGTTTTGCACGGACTATTGCATATCTATTATAGCTCCATATGCAGCACAATTTTTACAAAGGAAAACCATCAGAATAACCATCATCCATGTGATAGGAATGTCCTTGGATCCAAAAAAGAAAGGCAAAAAAAGAAATGTTGAAATGCCAGTATCCTTCATGCAACATTTGGTATAAAAACATTGAAATGAAAATATTGGTAAGTGTTTACGCTCAGCAATTGATTCAGTATTGAATACTGGTTCAAAGGCTGTGCCTTTGTCTTTAGGAAGTATGACAGTGCAGTAGATTTCAAACCTGTAAAGATTTAGGGATACTTTTTGGTGAGTAATTGTGCTGAATTCCACGGAACTTTCAGGATAGAAAAGTTTATTTTGCTTACTATGCATGCTCTAAGGCAATTACAATGCTGTAAATATTCAGTAATTTATCACTGGGGTAGACCAATAATTTAAGTCAATCAACATGACGTAAAAAAATCATTGTCAAGTATTTACTTACTATTTTAAACAATCTCTAATGTGCCCTAGACAATCACCATATTATGACATGGAATTCACTCAACATCAAATAGGGAATGACTTACTCATATAAGAGGTGAATTTAAAAGCTTTGTGAGAAAAATCTCTACGGATTCTTTCTAAAATCAATGGAGAAAAGAAAGTTCTCAAGTGAAAAAAAAGAGCAGTTTAATTAGGGTCCAACTCTGAACCATCCATAGAAGGAGCCTTTCAATTAGCTGTACTGAAAACCTAGGGAAACTAGGGGAAGATAGGTGTTATGAACACCCTCCTCTATCAGTATAAAATTGGTACCATGGCTGCTGAATGGTTATTACAGCTTAGGGTGCAAAACCTTAAATTAATTATCATTAGGTCTGAAAAAGAGATGAAAAAAACCCCTAAGGTTACATCCAAATGGATTAAAGTAGAATGAACAATAGATGGTTACTCACACCCTTTAGTCTTGAACTTCAAAATAATGACTAGGGAATGCATTTCCTGGGATGTCCCAAGTGATTTACAGATTTATCATTCTTCTCCAATATTAGTATTACCACTGAACCCTGAGGCCACTGTCAGACTGTTCAACAGATGATGTTCAACATCTTCAACAGTTTAAAGACAGGGAAGACAAGTAACATTAGAGTGGGGGATAGAAGCCTAAAGTCATATACATGTATGCTAAATTACTTATCTACATCTGGCAATTTCTTGCATTTTATAGATAAGATTGGTGGGACTGCTTGTTATTCAGGTTGGCTGACATTTCCCACTATAGTATTCTGCACTTAGCTGCATATAATCTTGCAAAATTTTATCAGTTTCAACTGAAACTTCTTAATTCAGAGGCCAAACTCTTTGGGAAAATCTTTGTCAAGCTGATTCAGCTCCTCCTGAGGGTAAATATAGGGTAAGTTATATCGTAAACTCAAGGAAAAAGTATTCTGAGGGCTATTTGCCCTGTAAAGATCTGGTACTCAAATGCTTTGACTTAAGGCATATTTCTAAAATGTGCCTTATCTAACTTCATGCAAATATATCTAAAATTGTCCGGGTTGGAAAACTCGAGATGTTGCCATTTACACATGTTCTGTAAAAACTTTCAATCTTAACAGCTTTGCCTTGGTGCAGATGCTTTCTTTGCTTCAGCCAGTGCGGAGTAATACTTTCTACACAGCTGCTAGCCTGGACGGCTGTGGGCCATGAGGAGTCCAGGAGCAAATTCTGTACATCTGTACACAGAGCAGGAGTGCTCTCCTCTGCGTTCAGGGAGGAATGTCTACTGAGGAACTGTGGACATTCAAAACTGGAAAAGAAACAAGCTGAGCCTCAATGGGTATGTGAGAGTGAATTAGGACCAAAAAAATCCACCTGAGGGAAGGCAGTACAAAACTGCAGCTAGGAGTGCCGTGGGTAACAACCGCTCAGCGGCAGAAAGTGAAACCACAGCTGAGTTGGCAAAGACACAGCAGGACTGAGAGAAAAACAAGAGCCAGGGGAACAGGACGCAAGTAGGTACAAGGAAAGAACCAGAGGGGTTAGTGAGAAAAATTCGCAGGCAAGGCATTGGGGCTGAGATTGGGAAGGGAACTGGAAAGGGCCTGTGTGAGGCAGTGGGGCGGATCTCAGGAAGACCCGGGGTACGGAGGGAACCAGGGCAAGGCACGTACCGTGCCGTGGCTGTAGGAATGCAGGCACAGGAGGAACAGGAAGACTAGCTGAGAAGGAAAGAAGGACAGATCTGGGACTAACCAAAGAAACTGGGGAAAAGATAGGGTCTGACTGGACCAGAAGATTAAGAGTGGGGTAGAGAGTACGGCAGAAGCCTGGAGTGAGGGAAGCTGTTGGATAATGCCCAGCTGCGTCCTGTCACCACGGAAAAGGCTGAAGTTCTGGGTAAAGCCTACCTGGTCAGTTGACCAGTCTCCTAGTTATTCAATAAATTACTTAATAAAGAGGTCATTTGATCACCAGGTAATGTAGTCAAGTGGCCAGAGAAGGAATGCCTGTTCTTTATGTGCTAATTTCAAAGCTCTAAGCATAATATCTCAGATTCTCAACTTGTAAAAAAATGCCGGACCCCGGTGCCAACATAGGGGTCTATAAGATGGAAATTCACCTTATTCTCCACATCTGGCAGTGACAAATGACCAGTATGGCTAGAAAAACTTAATGTACTACTTAATCATAAATTACTATAAACCATTACTGTGGGGTTGCTAAGGAAAAGATGATACAAGTTTGAGTTTGGTCGGTTTATGAACATGTTTACTTGACATGGTCATAGGTAAAAACGCGAAGCAGCCTTAGTAGCAGCTTTAAAAATTCTCTAATTCTCAGTTTCTATCATCTTCTGCTTTTAGTAAAATTATACAGAGCTACACTTTTCCTTTGGAAAATAACACACTCCTCAAGCACATGCAGCAGCACAGTAGCATTTTCTCATTTTCCTCTTTTATACTGGGGATGTACTTATCTTTCAGTATGATAAATAACAAGTTCTATACAAGTCTGTGCATTAAATGATGCCAGAGCCTAAAAGGGGCAATGCTGCTTCATATTACAAGAATATAAATAGATAAAATGTACAATACTTCAAAGTATTTTCAGGAACTTTACATTTTATTATTGATATGTAAATAAGTGGTAAAACATGACAAAGATAAGGCAGTTTTCAGTGCTATAAAATTTATACAGACTTAATTACTTTCAGATATATGTGAGTGAGAGGAGGAAGAGGCAATGCCTCACAGATCAAACATATTACCATAATTTTCTACATGCCCTAAGATACCTATCCTGACACAGTAACTTTCATTCAATTGTTCAAAACATTTCAGCTTTCTGACAAAACAGCTGAGAAATGCATTCCAAATTTCTCTTTAAGATTTCCTTCCTAACCCTCCAAAAGACTTACCTTTCTACTATGTAAAAAACGGGGTTTGTGCATTACTAAGACAATAACACGAACCTCTGGCCCTTTCTACTGCCTTCCATCAGTCTGTTTGAATATCCCTGCCTACAGGTTTTCATCCTGGCTGTTAATGTTGCCACTAAATAGCATACCTAGCAAAATCTGAGAAAGTAAGCACAATCTCCCCAGTCATAACATTAATTTCATGTAATATATAATCAGGAGCACATAGTAAATGATCAGAAAACAGAAAAAAACTGTTCTCTCATCTTACAACACCCTAGCATTTTAGGAGATACTTGGAGTTACATAATTTAAATGGCAGTTGTGATTGTCAAGTTGATGGCATCCTTTTGAATTTGCTATTTCACGTAAAGATAGTTTAAGTTTTGGGCTTCATTCAGATATTGTCACTGTTGCAGGATTTTTCCCCTCTTTATGGCTGTCATTGCAACAAGGATTGCTTTTAAAAAAGTCACATAATTAATTTGCTAAAACCTCTTAGAGGAAATCCTTTTTAAAATGTTTTTAATGTGTTTTTAAAAGGAACGCTACGAAGTATTATACTTATGTTACAATACATATATGTGGGGATAATTACCCTGCTAAGCACTCAATTTACAATAAGAAAAGGCTGTAATGTTTTGCAAAGCAGTTGTTCTATCTTCGCTAAGCTACAACCTTAATTGTAACTCAGCAAATGTTTCTAGGCATCTGTAACAAACATTATGAACAGGATGATTATGATTACACGTTTTTTTCTAGAGATTATATCCTCCTTCTCTAGTTCACTTGTCTTGCAGCCCTGACAAATTCCAAAGCAGAGGAGCACCATCTAGTTGTTTCTATACCAAAGCTGCTGCCCTTTTCTTTAAAAGTATGTACTCGCTTTGATAGTATTATTTTCAGACATTGTTATGAACAATAAGATGTTAAACAATCATAATTGCCTTATGTATATTTAAGCATGAACTTCCTCCGTGCTATTTCATATTTATTTCTACATGAATGCAAGACGATATTCAAACAAGGAAGAACTTAGCATATTAGATTTGCTTGACTCTATTGTGTGTGTTTGCAAGTAGGATTTGGTGGCTAGACAGAGGACACCTCAGCATCATGCATTGGCAGGAATGATCTCAGGAATACCTTTGTCCTGTTCTCAGAGATGTGAGCAAGACCTGCTAGCACAGTCAGCCTCTGTCAAAGTCCTCAGCAAAGGAGAAAGCAGCAGATGTATGAGACACAGCTTGCTAATGTGGGATACACCCCCATGGCTCTTCAGCCTTTCCTAAAGCAAACAGTTATCACTCAGGTGGGTTTACCTTTTTCACTTTTAAAATTAACTGTAATATTTTTTACAGTGTTTGGGGCAATGCAATCAGGATTTTTAGTCCTAATTTTAGCAGCATTCTCCTTACTGAATACAGCATAGGTATTTTATGCAGAATGCAGAAAAGTGCAGAGTCAGGATCTTTGTTGTAATCGGCTCACCCACAGACTAATACCGCAGACTATCCACTAAAATATTAAAATGGATAATTTTACCTATGAATTCTATAGACTGTCAGCAGGCTTCCATGCAGTACATGTATTAGTACCAGAAGAAAAGAGGTACTTGGCAAAAACATAATACCTAAAGAGACCTATATAGGTCTGCCTATAAAAGTCTGGCAGGAGAACTAAGAAGGTCCTTGTATCATTTTTACAGTTTCCCAAGTAAAAATTATCTTCATCCTGAAAAACTTCCTAAGGCTGCATATCCAAAGGCACCTGGAGACCTACACTATATTCTAGACATTAATTTAAGAAATCCAAAAAGACTGTAATACACAGAAGAAAAACTATCTTGTCATAGGCATATGTCTTTGCCCTTGGCTGTTAAAAAAAAAAAAAAGCACCTCCAAGTTACAAACTAAACAGGCTCAGTCGTTGGACTGGGATGAATAAAATCAGCTACGTATTGACCTATTCTCAGAGACAACAAAATACAGTAAACCAAAGGTGAAGAATTATGCACAGGTCTATAGACTTAATGAGGGAGTTGCTATGGGACAGCAAGGAAAAGCACAAAGCACATTTATATATGTTTTCAGTGTTATGGTAGAGCTCGTAAAGAATTATTAATTGACTGAAGAAAAAAAGGGACTAAAGAGCTTGAGAAACAACACTCTAAGTCATTCAAGGTATTTGTCTTAACCTGTTATATAATTCACTTTACAAAAGTTGGTACCGCGGGAAATAGATGGATGCTACAAATTCAATTCTTTGAAAGAACTGTTAGAAGCAGCTTTCCATGACTCCTAATGAGGTCAAGGTTTAATATAAAATTAGCTAAAGCATTCTAATATTGGAAAAGAACATTTAAAGTTAAAATCACCAAAACGTATTTTCATGAACTAGTGCTAATGGTAGGAATGTTGCCCTTCTTCAGCTTTGCTACTCTAGGAACCACTAAGCTAGAGAGACCACAGAGACTGAAAGAAAAAAATCCTTTAGAACAGCAGATGCCATCTCATTTTCTATTTGGATCGTGGAACCCTGCTGAACTTTCATAATCTGGATCCTGAAAATTACCCTGACCTGTCAGATAAATACAAATAAAAATAAATTAAAAAACCCAATAATAATAAACACAAATATAGAAGAGGTGGTAATTTCACATTTAGGAAAGTTAAAATACCAATACATTTTACAGAACGGTATTAGGACCATTGTGCCAACACCTAGTATGCTTCTTAAATCAAAGCCTGGTAACCCTGAACTAGTTAAAAAGAGCCAGAAAAATAAACAGAGGAAATACTTCAATATCTACATCAATCAGCTACCCCCACTGGAAGTGGAACAGTGTGTTGGAATATTAAAACAAAGTCACTGGCAAATCTCCAAGATAACAGCTGTACCATACCCAGCAAAGTCATACATCATAACAATCTCTGTAGGAACAGAGACCATCTAAATAAAACCAAAAATGGTTCTGATTCTCTGCTTCTTGGGAAGACCTAGAATGTTAGCCAACACTTTGCTAGGTTGCTCTTGACGATCAGCCCCACCATGGTGCCCCAGATCACTATGTGCTTTCTGCATCCAAGCAGCAAGTCCTTTGAACATCTGACTTAAACCCTACGGAGTGGGGTGTCCTTGTCCAAGCAAACTCTTCCACAGATCTGTAAGATGCAGCAAGGCCTTCCTATTGCTTTGTCAACCCCTTTTTGTCTATACTACACCAATTAGTTGATTCACCTCACTGTCCCAGATGCTGCTGCCTCTCACCAACCACACTGACCACATTGTGTCAGTATGTGAAAAAAAGAGGTAATTTGTGAGACTGGGGAAAGTCAAGAAAGAGTCTGAGCCCCAAGAGAGCTCTATCTAGAGAGAAGCAAAATCCAGCACGGTAATGTCGCATTTTATCCCACTCCCAGTCTTCATTCACAGTGAAAGGTAAGAATCATCCCATGCAGCTCCAATGGGGTGTTAATTCCACACCAACTGCCGAGTTGAGGAACGAATATCAACCTGTTGCAGGCAAGAGAAGACTACAGTACAGACATCTCAAGCACTCAGAAATGCCACAGATACTAGAAAAACATTCAAGCCTACCCTGTGGGCAGCAGGTTCATACCATGGGACCAGGGTTGTATTTGTTTTGAGGAGAGCTATCACTCCAGAAGAACTATGAGAGAACAGAAAGAGCCTGGTGTTGAGCTGCGCCTAGGGCTCCAATTTTCTACCTAAGCTATAGGTACACTTACCACAGGCGTCTCACTTTTCCTTCACATGACGCAGACTGCTGCAAGCTGCTAATTACTCTTGGGTCCACAGAAGCAGCCTGGGCAAGGAGAATGAATGCTCTAGAACTGACCTCCTCCCTCCCACACCTTCCTCTTCCAACGCCCCAGTGAGCTGCTGGCCAAGAACCAAGAGGCAGGAATCTGCAGAGGAACTGGCGTTGCTGCAGCTGCTGTTCCTGGCCCAAAATGAAGTTTCCAGGCTTTTTTTTTTCGCTTGTTTTTCAAGAGGGAAAAGGCAGGACAATGGCGAGGTCAAAAGAGCAGCAAGGGAGGTGTTATGACAGTCTGTCAAAGGAAAGTACGCTCAGCATTCTGGCAATGGGAGATAGTCAGCTCTACTCTGTTAGGGAGCAACACTAAAATTTTTCCTTGATTTCTGGATTTGGGTGGGGTTTTTTTATGGTGTGTACAAATTCTCTGTTAGCTTGGCTTACTGCTACAATGTTTGTTTAAAGAAAGATTCAGTTTAGACATAAAGTAGCTGTTACAGTGAGCAGAGACTGACCCCTTTCAGGTGAGAGAGGGAGAGGTGGTGTTGCTGGTGAGCGGGCAGCATCAAGGACATCATTGGTGGTACCAGGCAATATTAGCACGTGCAATTTAACCCTTTTCATTTCTGGTAATGAGGAAAGTCCTTTTTTTCTCTCCTTTGCGTAATAGGAATTTAGATGAGAACTCATGCAGTCAGTAAGCAGTGGTTTTGCTTTGTAAATGCAGTTGGCCAATTTGGTAAGTGTACTACATGGCTGATGATTCTAGTAACCTTTCCCCCCCCCAAGATTTTTCTTTTTTTAATGTTTGTGAACAAGTGTAGTAGCCAACAGTCATTGCCAAAGACTTGCTTCCTTACTAACAATCTTACCTGGACCTCAGCCATGTTCCTTCCCTGCTACTCTCTCATTTTTCTGAAACCATCTTGCTCTCTCTGCTTCCTCTTTCTCTGTTGCAAATACTGTTGATGGGAGAGGAAAGTGCTCTCTCCTTAAAGAATATGTACAACTCCATCCTGTTTACTCCACGTTCAGACTGACCTCTCGGTCAAAAGAGCAGAGCTGCACCATTTTATCACAATAAATTACAGCCTCTTGAAACAATGAAACTTGAGTTGAAATGTTTCTGCTGAGTGTAACAGGACATAAGGGCACCTAGAAAAAAGCAATGAACAAACATTTATTAATTCTTATAGCATTCCTATGCTACAGGGAAGTAGGAATGATTAAATCAGACTGAGAAAACAGATGCATCTCCTGACATCTTGAAAACAATCATTGCAGGTTTCTCACATTAAAAAGTAAAAATGTTTACATGAACTCCCCACACACTACCTTGTTGATACCTGTTTATATTCAGAAATTAAACCCTTTGGTCATTATCTATGAATGTATTTACCCTTGAATTTAGTAAATAATGTCTTTATCTCTGTTGGTCAGATAGCCTACTTTCAGAGCAAGAGAGCAAGAGCAATGTTTTCCTATGATGTAAAATAAAACTATGGCAAAAATTGCTAGCTGTGTTTCCTTTTTAGTTTCTAGGTGACTTCTGAAACTCAACTGAGATTGAAAAGTTATGTAAGAATAGTTGTAAAAAATGAAGAAACTGCTTTCCCTGCAGTGTTTCAGATTAATGATGCTCCTCATTTTCTCTTTGTAACCAGAAGCATTGATCAGCTTTGATTCATGTAAAGATCATCTTCTGGTGTGCTTCTTTCTTGTGATGTGATATATATAATCTAATTTTCTAAAACTCAATATGCTTGTTTTACTAGCAGAAGTTTTCTTCTCGATTCTTGCTTTTCCCCCCTCAAATTATGTATATTTCCTGTCTTCACCAATCAAACATAACTTTTGCAGCAATACAGGCCATATCCCGGCTTCATAATCTGGGTGTAGTGATCCTGATGTTATGATCACAGACAGGTCTGGGACAAGGACATGATTTGCCTTTTTCTCTCTGAGGCCAGATATGAATAAAGTCCTGAATTTTTTTCTCATACAACGTACGGTTACAGTCTGGAAAAAGCAAGGATCACCACTGAATAATGCAAAGAAGAAAGGCCATGTATAACACAGCTGTCAAAAATGAGGCTGTAGTTCATAATAAGCTGTCTTTAACAAGGAAGCACACTTAAGAAGCTTCTCATCCTCCAGAGCTCCTTCTGCTCCCTCCTACTTGCTCTGAATCAGATCACTAAAATGAAATAACATTGTTCAAAAAAATGGGTCTTGGAGGAGAAGACATCACCTTTAACCTGAACGCAGCCAACAATGCATCATAAACATCTAACAGCTTACTGCCACTAAGAGCGGACGGCAAACAACAATGGTATTACCGTGTGTGTATGGAAGGGATAATTTCTTAAGCCTGTTTCACCTTCAAAGATATTTTATCATGGATGTACTGCATGAAAATTGTGTGCCCAACTACTTAAGATCTCTGCATTTAAAACAAGAGGAGCCAAACGTTATCCGTGGTGTTGTCGTGAAGTTCAAAATGCCCCTGACATTTATCATACTGAGAATTACAATAAGCCTAATTTGTAGTAGACTTGTTAAACTGTTCAAAAGCATACATCATCCCATATTTTCTCCATGCTTCTAATAAGACATACACATATTGGAACCAAAGTTCTTCTCTTTGAGAGAGAAAACGACATAGACCTCACTCAAAAAGACATAAACCTCACTCATCCTATTGTTTTTCCTGAGTTTTGCTGTTCCTGAAGTTTCTCTCTGTAAGAACACTTTGTCTCTTCCTCAGCCTCAAGAGACATTCAAATCCTTTTTATAACCCAGTATATTGCCAGTAAAAACTCCTTGTTCCAACAGGAAGGCAAAGCAGATGAATTCCACATCACTGAGTATATTCCTAGAGCATGAATCCTTTTACAATCCCATTTGAGACTTTAGATACTACTTTTTATTCAAGCAAGTATAGTGATGCAACCTTTTTCCTAATAATATATTCACTTCCTTTTTGTCTGATGCAATTTTGCTGCTACCTGCAATTCCTATATGAGAATGCAATGAACTATTTCTTTGCCCCAATGTGCTGCCATTTTTGAGAATGTTAGGTTTAGGCCTAATTTTTCCAAACCAATTAACAGTTTTAGATGCTCAATCCAAATTTCTCTACATGTCTTGTTTCAGAGGAAAGCAGATGGTATTTTCTACGACTATCAGCAACTTACCAAGATAAAAGAAGTTAACACAGGCCATGAACATGCAATGAATTTGTCATTCCACTGTAACAATTCATGTACATACTTTGCCTCTTGTAAACATTTTCTTGCTAGTCAGTGAGAAAGGGTAATCAATCATTCACTTGCTTCTAGGTAAGAGCAGTTACTTTTTGGCAGCTACTGGATAAGCTGTTGTGCTGTAAATTAACAGATGAATTCCATAGTGACTTCTCTATAGGCCTGTACCTTAATAACAAAAATGTTCTACACAGTAGCCACACTGAAATTTAAGCACCCAAAATTATCATAAAAAGTCTAATCACGGTTCTAGAGCCTACTACTTATGCTCAAACTGCTTTTACTGCCAGCCATATCCTCATGAGTCTCAGGCCTTAATTTCTAGCCAACAAAAAACAATGTGAAAACTTCAACTAGATGAACAAAAATCAGTTTCAGAAATGTTATGTAGCACTGCTGGGCTGCATGAAAGAATGACTTTTTAACTTTACCAACAGGCATATGGAAATGTAACATATGTGTGGCAAATTAACATGATAGAGCAAGAACAAAGTAATCTTTTAGTTCTCATGGCATCTAGCTTTGTGTTACACAATATATCAGAACTGCATTATGTGAAAGTATACAGAAACTGAAGTAGCCAGACCTCAAAATAACCTCATTCGTGGACTTCATCCAAAACAATCTTTGCTCTAAAACTTTGGGATGCCTCACAGAAGTCAAATAACAGTCCTGTTATCAGTCACTGGCTTTCAGGATTTACCAGTCTGTGGATCTCTACAGCTTTTCCAGTAGATCTATATGTCACTTTAAATTTTCACATCCATTAGATTACTGCGTAACAGATACTGTTCATATGGCAAATCCCTAAGAAGTGATCTGTAGCTCACTGTAGGGTAGAAACACTGTCATAGTAAATATAATTCATGTAAGCGTTCTGCAAGCATTAGATAATGACACTGATCACTGTTTACTGGGGAGCACCTTTTTACCTTGTTTTGTTACGTTTTGAACAGTCTGACAAAGTTGCTTACTCTTTTGATAGGTTTTGTTGTATTCTGATGACCTAAATATATTCTGTCTCTGCCTTGCTGAAAGAGAAATTTGAATCCAACTTCAAAAAGCGGAAAAGCAAATGGGTTAATCTTTAGCGCTCCCAAGTCTCCCATCTGCCATTTACCTTCTTCCTTATAATCCGTTTCTGAATTTTATTCCATTTAATATTAGATGGGCCATATTCATTACTGGCTTCACTAGAATTACATAAAAGATTAATTTGATCCCTGATGACTAAAAACATATGATGAGCAATAGAAACAACCAAAATGGGTTTGCTCTACCTCAACATAAATGGACGTTTATCTAACATTTGTCATTTGTTCTTTTGCTGCTTGTCTATAGTCTGCTTGCACATGTAACAGTACTGAGAGTTATACTTAGTTCTGTGGTGCTTCTTCCATCCAATTACTGTGATAACAGATTAACTAAGCAGAGCTAGAGACAAGCAAAAAACTTTTCACAGCTCTTATTCTAGATACTGTTTAAACATAATTGAAGAGGAGGGGGAAATAGAAAAGCAGAATGAAAAAAAACTTTCCAGATCAATCATTTTGTTAGAATGTGCAGCACAAAAAGGTGCTGTTGAGTAGGACAACGACCTCCCTCAACAGGCTAGCTATGCTGTGCTTGATGCACCCCAGGACACGGTTGGCCGTTTCGGCTGCCAGGGCGCACTGTTTACTCATAATCAACTTGGAATCAACGCAAACCCCCAGATCTCTCCTCAAAGGACACATGCTCCAGCCATCCTGATGGCCCTTCACTGACCTGTTTGTGTCTGCTGCATGGTATTCCCAGATGTCTGGGAAGTTAAAATCAAGGGCAGTTGACCTAGAGACATCCCTTAATTCCTTGTAGAATAAATCATCCATGTTGTCATCCTGGCTAAGTGGTCGATAGTAGGCTCCCACAACAACATCCACTTTATTTGCTTTCCCCTTCATCCTTATCCAGAGGCTGTCAACCATGTCGTCGACAACTGTAAGCGCCATACAGTCCAACCCCTCCCTTACATACAGCGCCACCCCCCCACCTCACCTGCCCTGCCTACCCCTCCTGAAGAGCCTATAACCATCCATCCTGGCACCCCAGTCACAGGACTCATCCCACCAGGTTTTGTTCATGCCAATGATGTCGTAGCTCTGGGAGTGGGCCAAAGCTTCTAGCTCCTCTTGCTTATTCCTCGTTGCGCGCATTAGTATAAAGACATTTCAAATGCGCTCCAGTGTACTGAGCACATCGTGGACCTCGCTAGCACACCGTCCCTCAAACACTGGCATGCCGCCCCCAGGCTTATCTCTAGCAAGCCTGGTTTCATCCCTTTCCCCCTTCAAATCTAGTTTAAAGCTCTTTCAATGAGCCCTGCGAACTCCTGTGCAAAGATCCTTTTCCCCCTTTGAGACAGGTGTACCCCGTCTGTCGCCAGCAGGCCTGGTGTCCTGTAGACCGACCCATAATCAAAAAACCCAAAATTTTGCTGGTGACACCAAGCTTGGAGCCAGGTATTGATCTGCTGCCTGTTCCTGTTTCTTCCCTCATCATTCCCTGCAACTGGAAGGATAGAGGAGAACACTACTTGTGCTCCTGATCCTTTAACCAGTCATCCCAGGGCCCTGAAGTCTCACTTGTTGCCCTCTCATTGCAACTTCATCACTGCCTACCTGAAAAATCAATAATGGATAATCGAGGGCCATAGCAGGGTAGGAAGCTTTCTCGTCACATCTTTAACCCGGGCCCCAGGGAAGCAGCAGACCTGTCCTTCTCTAAAAGATCAGGTTGCAGGTGGTTCTGTTCTGGGTGTTTTTGTTCCACCTTTAGAACACTGGCCTGATCTACAGCACAAGGTGAAAGATGTCTTGGACTGCTGTGAGGGTGCAGATGTGCTTCAGCCCCTCCCTCAATCATGTGGCCCTGTCCCCTGCTTTGCACAGGCACTGTGGCTCAGAAGTCATGCGGTGACATAGTTCAGGGAGGTGATCTTGCTGAAAGCTCATAGAATTAAAGAATAAATCTGGTTGGAAGGGATCTTGGGATTTGTCTTGTCAGGTGCAACACTGAACTGAGCCAATGTTTGCTTGGGTCTTTGTGCACTCGGCTCTCAAAAACTGATATTCCGCAACCTCTCTGGGCAACCTGCTCCATTGCTTGGCTGCCCAGCTCCCTCAGTCTCTCCTCAAAGGACACATGCTCCAGGCACCCTGACGACCCTTCACTGAACTTGCTCCAGTTTACCCATGTCTTTCTTGTACAGGAAGAACCCAAACTGGACTGTATTACTGCCAGAGGTCCTTCCTGCCCACGTGTAGGACTTTGGATATATCCTTGTTGAATTTAATGAGGTTCCCATCAGCCCATTCAGGTCCCTCTGAATGGCAGTCTTACACTCAGGGATATTGACCCCACCCCCCAGTTGAAGCCATTCACAAACTTAATGGATTCCTTTCTTACAGCATCAAAGCGCTCACAAATTGGAACTTAAGAAACATAAAAATATGTATTCTGAGTCAGAGTTTACCTAACCCAGTAACCTGTGTCAGATAGAGTTTCAACCTATTTATGGCTTCAGGATTTCCTGAACTAGGCATAGTTGTGATATATTTAGTAGTCCCCAGTATATTTTCCTTCCAGCCTCCATCTGAATTCTGTGACCACTTTTGTCATCCACAACACCTGGCTGCCAGGACTTCTACAGTTAAGTTCCTCTTGTGCGGAAAAAAACACTTTTTCTTGTTTGTTCTGAATCTGCCTTCTGCTAATTTCTTTTGATGTCCCTACTTCTTTATTGGGCACAGAGAGTGAACAGCTACTCCCCAATCACCCTCTCCAGGCCACTCATCATTCTATTATATTATATCCCCCTCTCAGTTGACTGTTTCCCAGTCCATTTCGAGGTCCATTTAATCATACAGAATCTACTCCATACCTTTGATAATGCCAGTCACCCTTCTCTGAACCTGAACTCTACTATACCCTACTTAGCTTGGGAGACAAGATCTACTGACAGGATGTCGGCAAACTATGGCTGCACGGGTAGTAGCGTTCCTTGTTTTACTGTCTGTTCCTGAAGAGACAGTGCCAGAGGGCTCCTTTCCTTTGCATACCACTTCACCCACGAGAGATGTCAGAAGCTCTAGTTGGCAAGTAAAGCGTTTCAGATGCCTTCAAATGAGCTTTGGTCATTCATGTCAGGGAAATATAAGAAGTTCACACTTACCATTGTTCTCTTTGCTATGTGCACTGCGTCAGGAGCTGTCAGCAGATGTGCATCAGCGCCTTTCCTGCCTCAGTTCACAGCCTGAACTCCAAACTCACCCTACCGTCGCTTTTCCTAGGACTCACATAAACTGTGGAGCTCACAGCAGGAGACGGAAACCTCTTAAACTGCTCTCACATGTGTCACCGAGACCTGCCTGAACACACGCAATGGGACAGTGTTTTTAAACAGCATCTTTTGGGCTGCTTTGCCAAGTGAGAAGAGGATCATGGAGCATTTTGGACACCCTTCCTTAATGCTGTTTTCCCTAGTCCGGACCTGCATCTCCACAAAGAGTTGTATGAAAAGCAAGCAACCTGTAGTCAGTAGTCCAGTTCTGCATTGCTTGGGAAAATCACAAACCTTCAGCACAGAATTTTAGTACAGAAGTCAGATAAACTGGCATTCCCACCCCTTCACAGCTGCAGTCATAGCCTGGACTGCAGGCAGTGAACACTGTTCAGAGGGCAGATGCATAAGCCTTCCGCAGCAGCACGAACAACACAGACACCTGCTTATTAGCATGTTGTTGAGTCATGCTCCCAATTACATGATGGGCTGTTATTTTTCAGCATGGTGCTGTGTTTTTCTTCCGTGATAGGCCTTTGGGGTCACAGTATGTCAAAGACATTGTCTTACTGGGTGAGTTAAAACTTACAAGGGTAGGTCTCTACCCTATTATCAGCGTTTCACAAACTCAAAATAAAGCTAGTGCTGTGTCAGCAGATTAGCTGTGGATCTAAAAGGGGTCATTTCTTAAATTACAGGGTAGAAAGAGAAAATAAAATTGGTGTCACTGCCTCAGTTGAAAGAAAAAAAATTAACTGCTTTTTCCTTTCCTGAAGAAGGCCTCATACTTAGTACATGTCATTTTCTTGATCATGAACATCAGCATTAGAAAATGAACAGTCCTCTCATTGATGAGAACATTCAACAATTTTGTAAGACTACATGATCCATAATATTACACTTTCTTTGTGACAAGAAATAAATGTCCCTCATAATTTTTTCCACATTCCGTCAAACACAAATAAGGAGTGAGACTATCAGTAAAGGTTTTTGATAATGATAAATACACATCCATCTGACAAGTTTATGCAACTTTTTTTCCCCAATATTGCTCAAAAAGATCCCTTGGCTATTAAAAAAACCTCTATTTTTTTGTTTGCTTGTTTTACTAGTATATACTAATAGTCCACATAATATATACTAAAAGACGCAGGGAAAATATGAGATAAGAATTTCCCCGACTGTTTAGATTGAATTATTCTGCAAAACAGAAAAGCTTTCATTGTTCTGTGGAACAGAAGTAGAAAGCTAAAACATGCCTTTTTAAGCATCAGTCAAAGGAGGAAAACAGGAAAACAAACAAGCCACTGTTGGCAATCTCAGGAGGCATCTGCTTGTGGAGAAGTAATGAGTCTAGAATGCCTCTGAGACTACTGAGGCATGACTCCTCTATCTTATTTACAACAGTTCAACACAAACTACTGCCAGCATGTGTGTCAGATTACTATGTGGTACGAAAAATGGCAGCATCAGAGTTTTCTTTCACTAGTATGGCCCCAATTTTGAGCTATATTAGCACCGCTTTCAGCTGGTTTCCTGGCCTGTAATACTAATGTATGTCATCACAATTCAGTTCTAACCAGCTGGAGGTGGCCATTCCTGGGCTCAAAGACATCTTCCTGGTGCTAACTGGTCAGGAACAGTTTTGCTGACTTTTATACCAACTAGGATAGGAGAAAGGAAAAGGCATTTAGGGGCGATGTATGGCATAGGGAAGGGACAAAAACTGTCAATTGCATAAACTAGGATTCCTGAGATCATGCTACCATACACCTCTTTTTCATAAGAAAATTGTTTTCTAGACAAAGGTAGGAAAGATCAAATCTATGTTGCTTTAATAAACCATTTGATATATGCTAAGTTATTACTGCATATGAAGAAGAAGGGGGTTTATTCAAGAAGTCCTAAATGGGGAAGGTAGATAGGGATAAGACGGGTCACAGCAGAGGGAGAACTAAAGAAGATTCTAATGGAAATCCTGAATGAGCAGTTAAGACCCAGTCATAGCTCCAGTTAAATCTTAGATCCAGTTAAGATCCCATCTTACTTACTATTCTAATCATAAGCTTGGAAATAAAAAAAAGTGTGCTAATGAAATTTGCAGATGGCCTGAACAGAGACTTTATGAAAACAGAGGCGGACCGGAATATAGAAACAATTGGATGAGCTCACATATTGGAATGCAATGAAATTAGAAACTAATAAACAAGCAGCTATAATGTCGGAGCTCATCAGCTGGAAATATTAGTCTATCGCAGCATAATTATGTGGCCCTGAGAAAAGGCACATACAATCCTAGGGTGGATTATGTAAAGTATATCCAGAAGTTCAGTATTAACACCATGGTACACGGCAGCTGAAACACTGCACAATTCTGTATGCTACTTAAGAAATCGACATTCAAACTGAAACAGGCAGAGACAAGAACTGTTAGGGTTACTGAGAAAATGAGGAGTCTACTTTGTCAGAGGAGACTATGATAGTTGATGTGGACAATCAGAGCTGCTTTCTGGGGCTTGATGCAAGTTTGCACCTCCTCCAAGCATTCCTTCCCATCTCTGCATCTGTAATGGTCAAGTAGCATCGTAGAGAGGAGAACTCCAAATATGTTTTGGTATGCAAGCATTCAAGTGTTAAATACACAGATTGACTGACTGGCATTTATGATTTTAGGGGAAGTAATGCACCCCGACTTTTTATCTGGGACTCATGACTCACACTTGGAAATTTAGGAATGAAGAAAAATACAAAAGGTTAAAACTGTTGTTTGTCCAAATTGAAAACAGGCCCATAAAACCAACCAACCAAGGAAACAAACAAACAAACACCTCCCAATAATAAATACACAAAACTGGACTATACTTAACTATAACAAACCTTCTTAATCTTCTAGGTATCTTTCACATGCTTAATGTCAAGTCTTGGGGAGTAATTCATAGCCCACCATCTGAACTCTGTTTCTGAGAAATTAACCTTGTCTCTGTGTTACAGACTTACAAAATACCATCCCAAAGATCCCTTCCAATTTATATCAATCAATTAAGGACTGGCTGAGAGGGAATCTTCTGAATTATCAAAGAAATAATTGAGAATACAGCTCCTTTTTATATTTCACTTAATTTTGGAAAACTACTGCATTGTAGGTTTTTTTTAGTTTTTCAGGATTGTTTGGATGCCTGGAAAACGTTTAGGTGTTCATAGGACTATTACTTCTTTGGGACTATTACTTCTTTTTGACTAGGTGGTCAAGTGAAATGTAACTTTCACTGGTGCTTCCTTTTTCAACATAATATATCCTGTAAAACCCCTTCTTCCCAGTGCAGCATTCTATAACCTGTATGTCCTAGTAAGTACTGACTATACAGAAACCATGTCAATCTTACCGTTTATGCTATATTCCTAGCTTTATAGACACCATGAAATTGCATATCATCAAGCCAAACAAGCCTATTAAGAGGGCACTTATATTAAGTTTACTTCCACCCCATTTGTTGTCATTTTCAGGAGTTCATAATGTCACGAAAGCTAAAACAGCCTGATGTATTCCAACTGGTAAAATAGCAGCTGCAAAAATATATTGCTGCTTTCTGTAAGTACTACAGGACAATGCTAAGGAGGAACTGACAACAAGACAATACTGGCACAAGAACAGACAGCTATTAACTACAGTTTTGTCATCATCCAAGAATGAAGTTCTTGTAAAGCTTGAAGTAACTGTGAGGTCAAACCTCCAACAGTTTAAGACAAAACTGTAAATTCATTAGATACTTTCGCCATTGTAGGTATTTGTCTCTGTAATAAAAAAGGTGGGTATCCCTAGTCCAATGTTCCCGTGACTAGTCCTAGTCTGCTCCAATGAGTTGTACCAGCTTCTTGCAGCCACTACTCTTCATTGTCTTTACCAGTGTAGAATCAGAGCATACAGGTATAATTGTACATTTCAGCATATTTCCCTTTAGAGTCTATAAAACCTGCTACTGCTTTTCAGTTAAAGGCTCAAACTCAGCCCATGTTTTTTTTACTGAAGGTCTTCAGTCTTGTATCCTAGATTAAGTATTATGCCTGGACACGTATGTACAGACTGATGGATTTTAATTATGCTGAAATTTCCCTCTCTCTGGATTTTACTTTTATAAGAACCGCTGGCTGTAGGATCCTGTTGTTTGTGTCAGCTTTGGTCATGTGGATTGAGTTGAATTATCCCACTGACACAGCTGGAAACTATTCACAAAAACATGCAGTTTTCATGGATATGTTGAAGATAGTACCACTGTTTTCTTACGGTGGTACTACCTCAGCTGTCTCACATTAGACAGTTTCCTATCCAATACAAACCCAAAGAGATTGTGTGGGTGTGTCCAATTTTGAACTAATATTATTTACACATGCTTAACAGAATTAGATCTGCTTGCTAATTTCCTGAACACCCCAGTTTCATTATGTGTGTTTCCAAACTCCAACTGAAATCTCACAGCTACTTATTCTACCCATAATCACTAATTTAGAAATAGTTCTGAATCTAAGGAAGCACTAACTCAGTGACTAGACTGCCATTAATTTCAGTGGGGCCAGAGTTTCAGAGATTAAATGCTGCCTTTTCAATGTTATCATTTCTATATCCCCATACACGACAGAGCTCGCACTGAGCAGGTGGTTATCTCCAGCCGCACTGAGAACTGAATCTCTCTGACAGCGCACATTTAAGCCTCCCCTACCACTGCTTCTGGAATTGCCTTCAGACCAATGGTGTTCATAGACACAGCATTAAGACTAGACTCCCTTTTCGTTGAGTCACGGTTGAGAACCTTTGCAAAAATATTTCATTACTGCCTAGCAAAGAGCTGTGTAACATACTGACAGAAGTACAAAGGATAACTAAATACATATAAACATATATACATAGATTGATTGGTCACTTTATTCACATAGTGAATACATAGGTGAAAGGAAGTCTGCCACAGGTTCAGAAGATGGAGCACCCAAGAGCTTGTGCTCAACACATGCCAGAGATCTAGTGTCATATTAATGCCCTGGAAATTAAACAAACTGCATGAATGCTAAAATATTATATACTAGATTAAGATACCTTAAATAGCATTGGTATAGCCATCTGCTTGGTAGACTCCTAGGGGTCAAGATTTAAGTTTTGAGCTTGACCATAAAAGTAAGAATGGGCATAATGGACCACACCAAAGCTTTTTTAGGTCAGCACTGTCTCTCCAGTGGGAGATGACTGAAGAAAGAACAAAAGGAAAGAAAATCCCTAAGTGTTCACTATACATTCTCAGAGCAGCAATCTGCAATTCAGGGCTTCACTGAGGTAAAGGTGGTTTTGTACATTTTTCATAGTCCTAAGATGTATTTCACGAATTTGCTGAATTTGCTTCTAGAAACCACATGGTTTGCCAGCACCCTGAACACACTTCCATAGCCTGATGAGGTGCAATGTGGTAACATCTCTTCCGACAAGACCCCATCTGCTAGTTTCATTTGACGCCCGCTAGTTCTCGCTGGGAACGCACCGCTCCGTGTTCACTTTCTCCACACGCTCATGATTTTAGAGACCTCTACCACATCCGCCTTCTGCCATTCCTCTTCTAGGCTGATGAGTCTTTGTCTAAATAGCTCCTTCTCATATGGAAATCATGCAGCATCCTTGTTTTGCATCTCTATTGTTTTTCCATTTCTGCTGTGTTATTTTTCAGACAAAGAAACGAGGATTGCACATTGAAGATTTCAGAACAGCACTGATTTATACAACCATACAGCCTGTGCTTCTGAACTGTGTGAGTTGTATAATAGAGCTGTGCAGCATCATTTTCCTTTAAAGAAGATGTGCTCCTTCTTTCTCATTGCAAATCTCTTTATACTCACTAATTCCATTATTTTATTATAAATTTTATCAGTTTCTCCTGGGGAAGACATCAGGTTTTCTCTCTCTTACTTCCCTCTGGTATCACATTTGCTACACTCCAGCCTTCTAGCACCAAAGCCATTTCAAGTAAGGGTGAGCTTACTGTAATTAATAGTACAGTTGCCCTCAACCAATTTTGGATGCTTTGGTAAATACCACCTGGCTGTGCCCATTTACTAATCCCCGTCTTGTTGGCTTTCTCTGTTATTTTTTTCACTTCAGTTTTGTGTATTTTTGATAGTCCTAAAATGGATTTCACGAATTTGCTGAATTTGCTTCAGACACTGCAGTTTGAGCCACCAGACAGATCAGAGGACACTGGTTCTCTAATGCACCTTCCTACACAGTAAAATTCTTCAGAGAAGCCTCCTGAGGCCTCCTCATGGTGAACATAGTCACAGAAAATTCACTTATCGTTGGGCTTTTCAAAACACTGTTTTCAGCAGCATTCGGCTGCCCCGAGACTCCCGCAGCACCACGCCCGGCTGGAGCTGGCTGCACAGAGCACACGTATTTCTAAGAAGGCCTTCAGACGCCAGAACCACTTCGCACCCTTGACTTCCGCAGCCACCGCACCGACGACGGTCGAACGCCGCCCCTCACACCTCCCGCCAGGCCCCGCCCGCAGGCTCCCCCTCACCCGCCGGGACGGCTCAGCCGCCCCAGAACCGACTCGCTCCCGCCACACCGCCGCGGGCGGGTGGCCCCCGCACCTCGGTTAACAGCGGCCGGGCGCAACGCGCAGGCGCGGCGGGGGCGGGGCGCAGCAGGCAGCGCGCAGGCCCAGCGCCGGTGCGTGGAGGCGGATTTGAACGGTGGCGGGTACCGGAGCCTCTCGGTGTTGCGCCGCGCCGCTAATGGAGCCCGTCCTGAAAGGTACCGGCTCGTCCGCTGTGCGGGTCAGGGCCGGCGGCCGGGCCGCGCTTTCTCCGGCACGGCTGAGGGGAGCCGCCGCGCTGCAGCGGGTCCGTTTTAAAGCGCTGCCCTGGCACCCCGTCTCCTTGCGGCCCTTCCCCCGGTGCCTCCCGGCAGAAAGCGGCTGGGCCTGGCGGGGCCCCTGTGGGGGCTCCGGGTCGTGGTGGCCGCTCGGTCCTTCCTCGCCCGGGATCTCTCCGGGGGGCGGCCCGGCGCCGAGTCCGGGGTGGGACCTAGTCCTCGGGGGGGGTCAGTCTTCAGCTCGACTGCGTGGCTTGGCTCTCCCCGCGCGTGGGGAGCGGACGGAGCGGGCTTCGCTGCGGGGCTACTGCGGCTAATCGCGAATCCTCCCGAAACCGGCGGCGGGGCCTGGCGGCCGGGCCGCCCCCGGCCTGCCCCGGTGGGAGGCGGATTGTGCCCGGTCGCAGGCCCGGCGGGAGTGTGTGGCCGCTGGGGCGGGCAGGGCTGGAAACAGGGAGGGCCCCTCGGGCAGGGGAGGGAGCGACTGCCCCTTGGGGTGGCTGCCGGTACGGCACCGGCCGGCGCTGCCGCCACTCCGCGCTGCCGCCACGCGTCGGTGCCTGCCTCGCTCTTCATGTCCTGGTCAGTCATGGCTTGCTCCTGTCCGGTTTCTTCTACACCCTTCTAAATTTCTGCCTCGCTAGATTGCCCTGTGATGTTTATTTTCCCAACTTGTCACCGCCTTCTCTGAGATCTAAGTTGCCCGTTACAAGAACCGAGCTCTACTCAGAGCTCTTCTAGTTCAAAAAAACTCCAAACCCTTCCTCATTTTCCTTTCCATCCACTGTACAAAAACTACAAAGTGCCTTGTCTTTTGTTGGAGTATATTTGATTAGCTAAAATTGGCTAATTATTGTAAAATATACCTTTGATCCTACTGCAGGTGCATGCAGCTTTGAAGTAATGTTCCTCTAAGTTCCTAGTTTGACCTTCACTGAAATGCTCTAAGCTTTTTTTCTAGGATAATTACAACTAGAAATAAATAAATCTAAAACATTTGCTGTAACAGGAAGGTATTGGTTTTTTGAATGTGAGTGCAATATTTTCACAATCAAGCAGTCAAGAAAAAAAGCAACTCTGGCAAAAGCTGCCCTGGTCCAGTAGTAGAATGAACACAATTAAAAGTGTATTGGCGTAGACTTGTCTTAAGTTCCCATGTATATCTGAAGTCATAGTACTGATAATAAGATTTTTCCCTGTGGTTTGGCTAAGGAGGTGTTTTATATTCCATATTTCTCTTGTACGTTAAAAGTATTTCTAGCAATTACAAAAATATGTTAATCTTTATAAAAGTACTTCTACTGTTGGAGCGTTATTCTGGTTTTCATTTAGAAAGAAGACAGGTGACACTACATAATAATGAAACAGAAGGACATGTAGCAACTAAGATACTTAAGCAATGTTTGCCAAGGATGACCCTTTTAAATTGACACTTTCAATTTTATTCATGAGTTCTGAGACTTGTCTGGCCTGCAGTTTGTGTAAAGTTGTTTTTGGTGAACCGGCATTCCTCCAGTTTTCTGGAATTTTCCTTATTCATCATTCAAAATGGAAAATTGGCATGGCCGATGGAGCTGTAGGTCACTTAGTGCCTGTCCTAAATAAAATTAATGAGGGGATTGTTATGAGTTTCATTTGCTTATCCCTCCATGTCAGTACATCTGAGTTGGTTTGTTTCTTTGTTTAAAGATCTTCTCAACCAAGGCTGACTTCATTCCTTGAAGAGACTATTAATCTGGTTGATAAAGGAAGCTACTTAAATGCGATATACCTGAAGTTACGCAAAGCAGCTGACATGAAATTGTATTAGCCCCTATGTTATGTACTTAATTTGGGATGATTCAGTATAAATAAGGTGGAATTTTAAGTCAATTGGAAATTGTTAAGTAATATTTCTGCAGAGTTTTCTGGAGGTTTGGGGAAGGAATAATGCCATTACGTTTCTTTCATTATGTCCTGTAACTTGTGTTACATCAACTTGTCTTAAAATTTTTGATTAACCTGAAGATTAGCAGTGATTAATTATAAGGGTAAGCAGTCATGTAAAGATACCATGTTGCTGGTTAAGTTGGTAGTGTGTTTTAAATAGACCAAGTGAAAAGTTGTGTAACTAGTGTCAAACTTATAGGTTTGTTCCATTACAACTAATTTAAGGGACAGAAATACTCTAAAAAGAACATTCTGCTGCTAACATCTGATACTCAGATTATTAAAAGCTATACTTGCTGCCGAATGCGATATGTATAAAAGCAAAATTTTGTTGGAAAGGCAGTTTAATCAGTTTTACCATAGTATATACTTCATTAGCTGTTTGTTGTTTTCTCTCTTCCAATTCAGGTATATCTGCATTTGTAGAAGTTTGGTCATCTAACAGAACAGAAAACTACTCTAAAACCTTTGAACAGCAACTTCTTGATATGGGAGCAAAAGTAAGGAAACTGTTTTGAAATAAATAGAATAGGAAAGCTCTTAATTACAAATCAGCTTGCTCGTTCTGCTTGTCATGTATATTTCTTCATAGTACGAGTTTTTAAAGTGCAGAAAGGAAGATAATCACAGAGCTGAGAATAGACAAATGTATTGTAAAAATCTTATTAGCGACAGATGGGAAATGCATCGCTATATCTATAAACCTCTTTGTATATTAATATGATAGCATGCATTTGTTGTGAAGTATTGGGCTTGCCACATACTGTGGGCAAACCAAATCTAAGTGTTGAAAACCTGTGGTTGAGAAGTTACAACCTTATGTTGTTTTGTTTTCTTTAACTTGTAGGCAGCTGCTCTGTTGTTACTACAGTATTTTCTGACCCAAGTACCATGACATTTTATTCATCCATTCACTCTCCTACAAACGTGGTTCAACTCCAGAAAGTGCTAGTAAAAATACATCTAAGAGTCTTTGTATATGTCTCAGTGATTTTTTCCATATCAAGTATAGTTGACTTGTAGGTGCAAAATACGTTTAATTGCCAGCTGTAAAATTTCAATCAAAGACCAAAGTCAAACTGGCATCTTCCCTTCTTGCACATTAATTAATGGAGATTTTTAAAGCCCACCTCTAAATAACACTTGTGTGAACTCCCTGTGCTTTTTAAGTGGGCATGTGTTAGTGTATTTTACTGTAATTTAGGAAGTTTTGCTAATCTCCCCGAAGCCTCTCTTTCTGTTTGAATTTAGCTGAGATAGCGTGACAGAACAGTAGAATAACTGATTTATTATAAAAGCAAATACAACTCTCAATAAATAATTTGAATAAGAAATATTTCTGGTTCTTCTGTGCTGTACTATCAGATCTATGGAATTTGATGTTAGGTTTTTCTCACAGAAAATACGACAAAGCATAAGGCTTCAAAATTCCTCAAGTTGATCAAAAAGTAACTGGATATGGTGAAAGGTATAGGCAGATGATACAGATGAACCTATTTAGCAGATCCCTATGACTGGAAAGGGGTGGTCCTGCCCCTTCACTATTTCATACACTTCCTTCCCTTTTATTGGGCTGAGCACATGATAGTAAACTGACTTGGCTCACTCTGTCAGGAAAGAAAATTCTAAACTAGTTTTTCATTAGACTGTTGATTCAAACATCTCCAACTAAGGTCAGGTGAGCAGTAGAGGATGTCCAGGATAAGGGAGGAGACAGGAGAGGTGAGAGGGAGGTGTAAGGTGGTGCTCCTCCATAATTTGGAGGCAAAGCTATATCAAGCATCTGTCTCCTTAGGACATGGGCTGTGTGCTGGGTGCTAGAATAAGCGAGTAAGCAATTGTATCTGGAGTCATACCTTATTCTGAAAGAGATTCATTGGTCCTGTATACCTAGATACTTAAATATCATGGGTTTTTGTCTTCTGAGAAGCAATAAATCAGCTTGCCACCAGAAATTTTTGGAAAAGTTGAATAGTTTTCTTAAAGCCAAATATAGATCCAACATGTTGGGAACCAAGTATAGTGATGCCATTGAGGGTGCAACAGAAAGCTACATAGCTATTTCCATTTGGCTGTGCTGAGAAGATGCTGCTGTAAAATATGAATTGTACTGATCTCACCTTGTCAACAGTCACAACTGATCAAAGTTTTATGTGTAGGATGTTTAGTCTCCACAAAAGGAAACTTTGGTTGTGAAGAATGGAGTATCTAGAACTAAAAAGGTTATCACTTAGTTGTCAATAGAGGCTGATAACTGAAAATGTGATCAGTTGTACAACACAATGAAAATGTCAGGTATGATATTAGCTGTACTGACTTAAGTTTTCTGTATTTCTCACTTTTTAAAGTGTTTTTTTGTTTGTAGTAGCTTCAGCCTTCCCTCAAAACTAGAAGTGATCTTTATTTATAAGAATTAGTTTAAAGGATGAGGTTAGCTGTACTCCTTACGCCTGTGAGTTCTTTGCTAAATAAAAAATGTAATTTGGCATTTCTTTGGATAGTGGCAACTACTTTCTGTCCTGGCTGTTGCATAGGAAATGATGTTGGCCTACATGAGTAAAAATGTTGTAAGATTAGCGATACAGCTAGAGTAAGGAGATGAAAATGGTAACCTATAGAAAAGAAGATTGAAAACCAAAGGCTACTCCAGCCCACTAGCATGCATTGCATTGGCTTGACTAACGAGACTTGAGTTTTGATTGCTTGAGGCTTCTTGCAAAGATGAGAAAGATCAAAAGAGTCCTTGACATAATGTTTAGAATAAGTTTTTACGCTAATGGTTTATACATTAAAAACGGACTATGCTAACTAGTTTCATTAGCATTTTCTGATTATCAGACTTAAAGATGAGCTCTCTGTGTACTTCTGCAGGTTTCAAAAACTTTGACCAAGCACGTGACCCATGTAGTCTTCAAAGACGGACGTTTGGCTACATGGAGAAAAGCACAGAAGATGGGTGTAAAAATAGTTTCTGTACTCTGGGTGGAGAAGTGAGTACTTGTGAATATAATGAATGTGACCCATTCCAGAGATAAGGGATTCTAGAATTGTTTTATTTAAAAACTTAAGTACGGTACCTGTTTTTTCATGTACTTGAAATAGTGATAAATCTATGAGTAAATGATAACTTTCCTATGACATTATTTGTTTTAATTTATGCAGGTTACTTGCATAAAAAGGTAAAATGTTAACTCTTGAAAAATAAATGTGTTGAAGTAGTCCACAGTATATTTATTAACCGTTCAGTATTCCACTCCTTTGCTCTCAGATGGCATGCATGGGCAGTGAAGACCAGATATTTATGTTGAATAGAATTCTTCCATTTTCATATGAAAAAGCACATTTCATCAGGGACATTGTACTGTTTCTCTACCTGACTCCTGTAGACAGAATATCTCCTAGCAAGAAA
This sequence comes from Calonectris borealis, assembly GCF_964195595.1. Taxonomy (NCBI): domain Eukaryota; kingdom Metazoa; phylum Chordata; class Aves; order Procellariiformes; family Procellariidae; genus Calonectris; species Calonectris borealis. Next base: position 26,522,404 of record NC_134314.1, read on the forward strand.
GAAAAAGATCCATATGTAGTCTGGCTTTTAAGACATTTGGCAGGTTCTGAACAGCACTGCTTGAAGATTCTCAACTACCATACAAAAAAAGTTAAATTTAAAAATAAAAAAAAATTTTAAAAAATCCATTTCAGCTGTGTAACCAGTCCATGAGATTTTACTAGTCCATAGCTGCTTCTCTGAGTTTACAAAGTGGTTGTGAGGCCTAACTTGGATTTCAGATGAAGTGTAAAAACACTTACAGTGTTTAAGAATATGCATGTGTTGTACTCAAACACTCCAATAGATAAATTGCTGTGATGATGGAAATTAGAATATAAGTCAAGTAAAGAGGCCCTTTCCTATACCAATTGTAATATGCATGGAGAGATAGAAGTCTGCTAAGTGCAAAAGTAAAAAAGAAAAAAAAGGGGGGGGAGGGGCAAAACTGAGCTCTGCAGCCACTTAAATGTAGGCCAGTACAACTACAAAACTTGTGATGCAAGTCCGTTAGCCACAAAAGAAATTCGTGCAGTTCTGCAGAAGCAGGATTTTTTTTTTTTTTTTTTTAAAGAATACCAGATATAGAAGTTACAGCCACACAGCCCAGCCAGCTTTAACACCGAGGAAGGAATACCTTAAGTTCTCAGAAATGAGACTGATGCAAAATTTTATTTATGTGAATATATCTTTCTGTGACCTGGTGCTATCTGAGTGCACAAGAATGATGGTCAATTCAGTAGGAATCTTTGGTTATAAAATTAAATATGCTCTTCAGATGGTTAAGTGTATAAATACAGAATTTGAAAGCTTAGTCACAGGAACTATAAACTATTTGAGAACTCGGATGTGCTGTTCACGTGGACTTATCACGTGAGTAGTATCTGCAATAGAAGAAGAATGAGAGTGCCTTACAGGGGAGAGTCTAGGTTGTGTCATACAGAAATGCTGTCTCTGTAATAGCAGTTCCACCCCAAGAGTCTCCTCTGCAATACTGGAAGGTATTGAGTGGATGAAGGCTGTAGAAAGCTCAGACATAGAGACAACTGGATGTGTGATACTGTAGGGGACAGCATGGAGCTTTGAGATCCAGGTGTAAAAGCCTCAAGAAACTGTTGCTGGATACCAGCAGCAAAGGAAGAGACAGGAGAAAGGATCTGCAAGGAAACTTAGGCTATTTGGTGGGAAAGAGAAGGCTAGCATCTTTCTGGTATTTTTTGAAGTGTTCCTAGTATCATGCTCTGGACAAGGCAAGGTCTTGCTATATGGCTTAGAGGATGAGGTTTGTTGGAACTGGGGAAATCATCTGAAATAGATGTATTTTATTGTGGGGGGGGAAGGATACCCAAGCTGTGAATTATGATTGAACTTCTCTGTAATCTTTTTCTTCTGCCTTTTATTTTAAAGTTAATGCCGAAAGGTATGCAAGAACATACAACTTTGAATTCTGCCTAGAGTATACATCAATCTTAGGAATATCATATCCTTGAACAAGGTATAGGTCAGGAGCAGTAGAAGCTTACATAATAGATAGTAATGAATAGTCTCACTAGTCATAGAGTTATTCAAATGAGGCACAGATAATACAAAATTAAAATGAGTCTGTGCTAGCATACATGCTAAAATTTTTTATAATAAGATGAGGGAACTGGAGTGCCTGACTTTAAATTATATGCCTAGTATATCAATATCTCAGAAATTTGGTAGGCAGAAGACAGTCTTTTGAACCCTGGGACAATGTAAACAGGAAGGACGGAATAGTCTGTGCCCATAAAATAGTGGTTCTGTATGAATGGAAGCTTAGTTTGAAACTGGTAACTGTGTAAGCAAATAATGCAGAGTTCATATGAGTTGAAGTTTTAGCGTTACTAAAAAAAGAGGGCTTGATTAACCAGCTGCTCCGTTCATTAGTGAGTGGAAGGTTCTCAGAATGGTCAGAAATGCTGTGAAATGTTGTTGTGGTTTAACCCCAGCTGGCAGCTAAGCACCACACAGCCACTCGCTCGCTTCCCCCCACTGTGGGATGGGGGAGAGAATTGAAGGGTAAAAGTGAGAAAACTCACTGGGTTGAGATAAAGACAGTTTAATAGATAAAGCAAAAGCCATGCACGCAAGCAAAGCAAAACAAGGAATTCATTCCCTACTTCCAATCGGCAGGCAGGTGTTCAGCCATCTCCAGCAAAGCAGGGCCCCATTATGCATTAACGGTTACTTGGGAAGACAAACGCCGTCACTCCGAACATCCCTTCCTTCCTTCTTCTTCCCCCAGCTTTATACGCTGAGCGTGACGTCATATGGTATGGAATATCCCTTTGGTCGGTTGGGGTCAGCTGTCCCAGCCGTGTCCCCTCCCAGCTTCTTGTGCACCGCCAGCCTACTGGCTGGTGGGGTGGGGTGAGAAGCAGAAAAGGCCTTGACTCTGTGTAAGCACTGCTCAGGAATAATGAAAACATCCTTGTATTATCAACACTGTTTCCAGCACAAATCCAAAACATAGCCCCATAGTAGCTACTGTGAAAAAAATTAACTCTATCCCAGCCAAAACCAGCACAAATGTAATTTCAGGAAATGTAATAGTAAAGGGCAACTTTCTAGACTGGGGATTGGGTGAGTCCTGTTGGAGTGCAGTGTGAAGACAAATACTTTAGGTATTGCTTGGTCTTAATTGGTTTGTGGATGGTTGTTCAGATTATTTCAAAGAACCTTCTTGTAAGTATGGCCACAGTATAAAATAAGTGTTCATACCAGAACAGCAAAACCCAAGAAGTTCTGTGACATTGCTCAACTTCAAAAAGGAGTCTACTTAAAATGGAAGAAGTTCTGTTAAGAAGCTAAGTGTGAAGCTAAGAGTGAAGGGAATAAAATTGCTGGTGTTAAGGAGACTATTTAAAGCATAAATCCTTTTAAGTGTATCAGAAGGAAGATGGTCATCACATTGTGTGAGGGGAAAATTAATATTTTGGGACTTACAGTAAATGTTTTCCTGGCATTACTACCTCAGCAGTAGTCAAAAATCAAATTAAATAGAACATAAAACCTCATGTAGTGGGATGACAGCATTTTGTCATGGAATGTTGCGAGAGGATGGCAATGAGCATGACTGGATTTATGAAATAGTTTTTTCACAAGATGTGATTGAAGAGACAAGAATTCAGCCTGGAAAAGACATGGGAGTGGAGGGGGAGAGACTCTTGTGAACACAAAGGTTCATATGGAGAGACTGAATAGGGAATGTATGTATGTTTTCCTTTCCAGTAGAAGAATAGGAAAGCATCACATGAATCTGTCTGGAGGCAGAATCAGAGAAAACAGTAAATGATGGTTTTTAGCAAAACATGGTTAGGCTGTACAACTCCTCGTTGCAGAATCATAGTCAGCAAAGGTTTACATGGGGTTAAAAAAATGCTGAAGCAATTAAACACTTGATGTTATCAAAAACCAAATACAGTATTGCATCTGACCATCTCTAAACCAGAAATCTGTGGAACATAGCAAAGTAAACTGGGAGTGTTTGGCTGTGGTTTTCATGTTTTTACATGCTTTTGGGAATCTTGATATTGGAAACAGGATGCTGCAGCATATGGTATTTAATCTGGACGCTACTTTTTGATGTTTAAGCTCTGAAAACACCAGACAAGGAAGCAAATCATAAACAATTACTCCAGCATTTCCTGATGCTTCTGCTTTGTGCCAAATACTCTCCCACTTAACAGCTAGTGAACCCCTACTTCCAACCTGTTATGCGTGTACTCTAGTGTTATCTTCCCCCAAGCAGTGCTTGAGCCCTCTCAGAGGAACATGCCCTATGGTTTGAAAAATACTATAATACTCACTTTTCTCCATAAAAACCAGCACAAATTATTAGAGTACAAGGGTTCGTGCAATATTTAGTGAACATTGTCTTGTTGAACTCTTATTGGATTTCCAGTGCTCTCTCCAATGATCTGCCTAAAACTTGTATTGGAAGTTTCTACGTTATAGTATGAGCATCTATTTGAATCTAAGCTGAATGCAGTTCTACAGTTTAATAGGAAATAACTTGATTGGGAAGAAGACTCTTTAAAATAAGGTGACAATTGAAATTCCAAAAAAATTCAGAACTCCAGAGTAAAGGTATTTTTAATTTAAAAAAAAAAAAAATTAAGTGTTTTGTTTCCTTTTTTTTGTTTTCTAAGAACGGTAGATATGTCTAACTTTAAAAATAGTGCACAAAATCATGGACTTGCTATAAGATTCATGCAAATAAATTGTAAGTTTGTAATTGTAATGCAAAATGAGTGACAGCTTCAGGATCACTGAAAAAAAATTTTTTAAGTGCTTCCTCAACTCAAATACCTCAATGAGCAACCTAAAAAAAAATCAAAACCCAACAACAAAAAGAACCCTACATAAGATAGAATTACTGCAATCTGTGTCCAAGTTAAGAACACTTAAAATTTCCAAATCAAACCCATAACTGGGAAACTCTACCTGTGTATTCTTAGTACAGTAACTCACTCATGTCACAAATAAGATAGAGAAATCATTTACATGCAGATTTGTCTGCAAAGTAAAAAAATCTTGTAAGATATTTAATGGTCAAATTTTCTTCTGTTTAGCTTCTCTGAATCAATGAAATCTCTGAATTAATGTGAATTTTAATGTAGTCTACATCTGTGCTGATTATTATCCAGAATTTAATAATAGCCACTGAAGTCCAGCATGTTGAATATCATCTCTATTTGACGCTCCAGAGAACCCTAACTCAGTTAGTTTGACAAATACATGTAGTGGGTTGGCTCTTCTTTATTCAAAACTGAGTAACTAAGCATTAGATTGTAATTCTACAGATACAAACTTTATAGCAGTTAGATCACTAGGTGTCACTAGAATCACAGTTTTGAATGACTTCTGGCAGAACTCTAGTGTAGTCTATTAAGGTTCCATACAATTTCTCATAATTGGTTTTATTATTTATTGTTTGCAAATAAAACTGTATTTACCTATTTTGATCAAAAGAACTTTAATTTATGTATTAATAACCAAATTATTGCCTCAACGTCATCCTTAGTGTTCACAAATACAGTAGATGATATCATATTCCAGGATAACATTAGCCCTGCTGTTCTCAAGTCAGTCTTTGAATATGAAAAGACAGGAAAAACTAGGGATATGGTATTGGATTTTTGATCTTGTAATTAAAAAAAAGCTTGCATAAATATAGATTGCTTCTCAATAAGGGGCTTTTTTTAGCATTGCATATACAAAGAAAAGGCAGAAAACTGAGACTAATAGGTAAGATGTAAAAGCCAGGATCAGGTGAAGCCTTCTTCCTCATTTGCCTGAATAGAAAAATTTCCTGCCCGCCCCCCTGCCATGATGTTCTGTAGATTGTAGTTAGGAATTTACTGTCATCACAGTGACCAAGTTAAGGTTAAGTTCACTAGCTGGTGAACAACGAAAGCCTGCAGTCCTCACAAAAGTCAGGGCAAGATTTGAGGTTCATGAGAATCTGGCCAGAAGGACTTAATACAGTGGGTCTTGAATGCATGGAAAATAACATATGAGTGGGAATCCTTGAGATTCAGAACATCAATTTCGAGGGCATCATTAGGACAAAAAAATTGTATCATGTCCTATATTTGATGTGTAATAGATAGATAGATTTTCTTTTTTTTTTTTTTTTGTTTTAGCATTACAGTAGTTAAGCTAAAGATACACACTTAGGGAGGGTTGGTGTTTCATTATTACAGGGCTCAGACAACTCTTTTTGCAATAAAGGTTCTCATTCTTAAAAAAACCCCAACAGACAAACAAACAACAACAAAAAAAATCCAAAACCCAAAAAACCCCAAACCTGCTCTAATTTATTATACAGATGTCGAGAAACTGGAGTACATGTTGATGAATCCTTATTTCCTGCAGTAGACACTAATGAAGGATTACCACCACTGATTAAAAAAGTGAGTATGTGATTTTTTTTTTTTTTTTTAAATAGACCTAGAGTAGTAAACTTTAAAGTTTGAACTTGACTTCCTGACCTCAGGCATTTGAACTGTTTATTTTCAGAACACTCTGTAAACTCTACCTATCCATCTGAGTAGGTTTTTAATGGTAGGCTATGGCTGTGATGATGTAACATCTTAGCTAAAGAAAGGGTAATAAAAGTAGAGTTTTTATATTGGTGAATAAAGAAATGAAGATTTAAATTAAAATGACATAATGATTAACTAATCAAAAAAACATGACTGTAACGTGGCTTATGTTTCACTGAGTTGCGACAAACCCTAAAATCCTGGTATTTAAAAAAAAAAAAATCTTTCAAAGTTTAGCTTTCCTACAAGTAAAAAAGAAAAGTCACTAAGGTGACTTAGTCTCCTTTTTACTAAAATCTAAGCTAAAAAAATTTGTTAGGTTCTTTCTTATTTCATTTTAAAGTTCACTTTGGAAAACATTAACTTCTACAATTATCTGTGACTCTCAAGAAGGTGATAATAAGTAGCATAGAGTTAAACACTGATAATAAATACTGTGATAAAGTGGTAGGCAAATAGGAAGTGTAGTTACTTCTGGCAGTTTTATACCATATAATTAATAGTTTTGTGTGTCTTGTAGCACAAATGTATGCAGCCAAAAGACTTTGTTGAAAAAACTCCAGAAAATGATAGAAAGCTGCAGAGAAGACTGGCCCAGATGGCTAAAGAATTAGCTGTGCAAAAGATAGCAGTTAATGCTGGTAAGAACTACTTTGGACTAAGATTCAAATATCTTAAGTTATTTCTTTAAAGCACTTGAGGGGTTTTGGTTTTTGTTTGTTTTTACTTTTATGCATCTCACCATGAGAAATACAGTAGACTTAATTTTTGCGGAATTCTTTGCAAGTTTGTGGTATTAAGGCATCTGTAGTGATGTTAGGTATAAGGAACCTCAGTTTTTCAAGTTTTTTGGGGGAAAAAAAAAAAGAAACTTCACCTGAAGCTGTTACAGCATGTAAATGTTAATGTACAAATGCAATTTCTTTGTGTAGAAACTGATGTACCAGTTTTACTATTTGAAGACAATGGTTCGCTTGTATACAGCCCTGTTAATAAGATAAAAGATCAATGCAGTGCAATGGAAAGAAGAATAAAGGAGATGAAGGAAAAAAGAGAAAATCTTTCTCCTACTGGTAAGAAGTTACATTTTACTTATCCACAAACATGGACAAATGGGTACGATCTTTATTGCTGAATTTTTGGCACGCTTCTCTTGCTCTGGCCTCCAGAATTTTTTTTGATTCTTACTTGATTGCATGTCCTCCCTTCTTCCCAGGTTTCGAGTAGGTGTGAGTGCTTTAGTTTTTAGTTTCTTTCTATCAAAGGGCACAAGAAGTCATGGAAGACCATGATTGCAAAAAGGAATTTCTTAATCACTAGACTGCTCAAGAGGACTAATGTTTAAGCTAGACTTTCTAAACTTGTAAATTGATATTATCACAACTTGGTTAAACTTTACAGCGAGACTCTAAATCTTACTTCCTCTTGAATTTTAACGTGAATGCTGTACTTGACAAAAATTGTAATGTTACTACTCCCAGGCCAACAGTTTAAAAAGGAGTCCAAAATCTGTCCAGGTACTGAAGAGCAGGATTTAAAAAAATAAAGTAATTTGAATGACCTAATTGAATAAATCTAGTTGACTTCAAAATGCAGATCCTGATGAATTAAATCTAGATTGCAGTTTCCAAATAATTTTTTAGTGTTCGTATTACCTTACTGTGAAAGTATTTGAGGTCTAAGTCATTAGGTTTTGTCAGTTATAAAAACTGTTGAAATGTGGAACATCTTTTTTGGCAAGTGGAATCAGTAGTATTTGAAGTTTTAAGAAGTATATGTCAACTAGACTGTCAGTTTATCATTTCAAAAATAATTGTGGGAGGAAAGTAAAGAACCAGTGATACATGGATGAAAAAATAAATCTCATTTATTTTAGCATGGCTTGTATTTGTTTTCTCTTTGAGTTTTAAGGTAATACCTTCAAATGTTTTGAAAAGTATTTATGCTATTTCAAGGCTTTGCTGCTAATTGCAGAATCTGTCAGATTCTTCAGTAAAATGCCTCAACTGGCTTAGAAATATCTATAATATTTTCTAAATGGTTTACCATCATTCTTTAGTTTCAGAAAAATGTGGTGCTGAGTAATCTACAAAAAATTTGCTTAAAATTGTAGAATATCTAATAGCTTTTTTGTTAGTATGTAAATTTGAGATACTGTTGAGCAGTCTATAATTATTTATATGGTTATAGTTAGTTGACAAAGCAATGACTTGTCTCTTGTGATTGAGCTGTTTTGAAATAAGACTAGATGGTGTTGAAATCTGTATGTTTGCAAATATGGCTAACTAGTTATTATTTACAAATTTCTAGCTTCGCAAATGTCTCAAATACCTCCAAGTAGTTCACCAGGAGACTGCCCGCTGTCTACTTGTGTCTTAACTAATTCAGAAGACTCATTGTTACCAGGTAAATAACACAACTTCATATATTACAGAAATTAAAAATAATATATAGCCTGTATATCTTATTTTGGAAAGGACAGTATGCTGAAATGGGAACTGTATATATTTGCTCTATTATTTATAATTAAAGCTCAATTATTTTAGTTTTTCTTAACTGGCAAAGTATGTAGAAGTAAGAATTCAAGGAAAATGGAGTGTGAGGAATCACATTGGGTAAATGCTCTGCCTTACTGCTGTGTTGCTTGCCTCACTTCCTACTCTTTCCTCACATCATTCCCCATTAATGGCTTCTTGTCCTGGCATGGTGTCAGTCTTCTCTGCTTTTACAGTGATCTTGTATAGAATACAGAGTGCGCACTAAACAGCGTGATGAGGGGAGCAAAAAAGAGAACTGAATGAGAGAGAGACCTCAGAGAACTGAAATGTCTTACAAACTTTCAGTCAAAAAACTTGAATTTAAAGGAAACCTAATGTGTTTTCCAGCTTAAGTATTCAGGGATCAAAGAAATAACAGGAATAAAAATAAATAAGCTTTTAAAATATTTTATGGTTGCAGATGAATTCAAGTAATTTGTTATTAAGGTTGTTATTCTCATAAAGTTAGGGGTTTGTTCCTGTGTTTTGGCATAGTAGCAGGATGTATGGGAGAAGATTATTGTGAAGGCTGTTGAGCTATGTCAGTGGGTATCTTAACAGCATTAATCATGTACGCAGTGGGTATGTACTTCAGACCTCATGTCTTCTGTCAGTCACATGAGCAAAAAGCTAAAGTCAGATGCTGGTTTGATCTCAGTAGAAAAGTAAGAAGATGACAGTCTTTAGAATTCATAATGAGGGCCACTTTAGTGGTCTGCCTACTCTCTGTTCTACCCCAACAGTAAGCTATACCTCATGCTGTTTTCAAGTGTTGTATTTTGTTGACATCATACAGGAACTCTGTCATGCTGGCTTACATGAGAACAGGGGCAGGATCTGAGACATGTCTCATGCAATGTTAGGGAGAAGTAATAGCTCAATACAGGAAGTAGCATAGCTGTGCCAACAAACTTTTTTATTTTGGTAAATTAGTTGTGTGCTGATGAGGTTGAACATCGTGATTTGAGAGCTTTACCTTGAGTATGTTCCTTCAACATTACAACTGCACAATGTAATTTTACATAAGAATAGACCTCCACATCTCGTGACAACGTTCAGTGTAGCTTCCATCTCTGATGCTCTGTGACGGTGCCCCTTTTGTTTGTGCTTGTGAGATACATGAGTATGTTGGTTAATGGTTAAAAAAGGTCAAGAATCCAGTTTAATTTGAGGATTGAAGTTAAGACTTTTTCAATTGTCAATATGAGAGTCTGATCATGTCATGTGAAACTTCTCTTTTCATCTCCATATATTTCATTTTTCTGAATTTAGCTAGCTGCACCATATGTTTAAAAATATTACTTACATTTAGTAAGCAAATAATATCAAGACTTCCCCTAAAACCTACAGGGGCACTTCCAGAAGGAGTATTGCTGAAACTTGTACTCAACATGTATTTAAACAAAAGCATCTATTGCAATAATCAGATTGTAGAACAACTGGATTTTAAAAAATGTATTCTGAATAATCAAAGATACTAGCCTGTTTCAGAGGAATTTATTGTGAAGAATTATGAATAGGTTCTGTATATCATCTCCCCCAAAATCATTTTGTAAGAATAGCTATAAGAAATGATATATTTTTCCACATTCTAATTATTTTTAATACATTGTGTTGATGTATGTTGTATGATACTATGATGTTGTATTTAATTTCGTCTTAACTGCAAAAACTACAAGGTGGTGGTAATGCTGTGGTAGTAAAAGTTATTATTGAATTTCCAGTATTACTATAGCTAGCTTTATCAGTGTAAAAATCATGTTGTTTTTCTCAACAAATGCAAGAGTGAAAGGGAGTTCCTCTGCTGCTTTGTTTCAAGAAAGCAAAACAGCACTTACGGATACTTATTACCACGTAAGAAGATATGATAGCTAAAGCTATTGTAGCTTCTTGTCAACATAGAATGTGCTTTGTTTCTAATCTATTTTCTGTTTAGTTTTTGATGACTTGCCATATAATATCTAGGGAAGTGACTAAATCCTTGTTTTCTTCTTTCAGTAATTTCATATGTATTTTACTAAGAAATTTGGTACTCAGTGTTTTGTTAAATACACTTCTATTGCCACTTTTCATATTTTGCAGGAGAACAAATGGAAGACTGCTTGAACTCAAGTTATGATTATCTTTGGGGAACTGATAAATTAAAGAGGCAGAAAACAGAGGTAGTAAAACACACCTGTGATACTTGGACTGATATTCATGTATCCATGAGTGCATCTGTGAATTGCCCCTCACATAGCTATGAGCAGAAGAGTTTAACACCAAAACAAGATAGCAGAAGAAGCTTAAGAAAGGAACAGATTTTGCAGCACACTTTGGATGATAAATTCTCTTTAGAAAAGAAGGATCTAAAAGAGTTTCCAAAGAAAAATCAGAAGGATGAAAATATCATGATTGCTTCAGTTGCAAACGAAAGTTCTCTTCTCCCCATCAAGGGCTTGGGTCATATTACTCCTTCCAAAAAAATTGTCAAGTTAAATACTGTTCCTGCTTTGATTGGCAGTCTCTCTAATTCATCTATGAACAGTGAAGACTTAAATACATGTTCATTGGATAGAAGCTTCCCTGTTGACAGAAATGATTGTATTCTTGAAGACAAGAAGAGGAAGAAACTACAAACACTATCTCGTTTGAAACTGGCTACCTCAGAACTGGGTGCATCAGGGTCTAAAGAGTTCTTGCAAGCAGTTACTACATATAGCAAGTCTTTTTGTGCTGAAGAGGCTTCTTATGAAGACTTCTTTTCATCATGTAATTTGAATGAAAATGAAGTACAGGTACGAGTACCAAATGAATCACAGAATCCTCCTGAAGTTTGTTGCAAAGACTCTATTACAAGCATGGACTCACTTGATATGAGTTTCTGTAAGCCACATACTACTTCCAAGAAAAGTAGGAAAAAGTCTATTCCAGCAAATGATGTTTCAGTAAAGAAAAAATTCAAACCAGCTGAACATCCTGGAAGTGTGCCATTAAATTATATGTCAGATGGTGAAAAAGCTGACACTGCAGAAGCTATAGATTCTGATGATGTGAATAGGCTGCCTCAGCATGCTTATGAAAAATCCTACAGAACCAATGTGAATTACTGTACTCGCACTACTGGTAAGTCGCTACATAGAGCTGGAAAATGAAAAGATACCATACTGCATTATATATACTCATGCAACTAAATTGCAGAATGAACTGCCATTCCTAAGGGAAAAACATTTCAGAATTACACCAAAAGAAGAAAATGCTGCAGTACTGACTTTATTTTTGAGTAAAATAAAGGAGTTCATAGGATCCAAAAGAACACCCTTTTTTTTCCCCATACATTACAAACACAAAGAAGTCACCATGAGATAAGGAAACTGTGCTCACAAAATGCAACAAAAGTATGTGAGCCTTCTTTTCCCCTAATGCTTGATATTCTGTAAACTTTCTGCTGCTATTCAAAATCTGTTTAAGAAGCCAAGATCTTTCTGTTTTAAATGTTACGGTGCTCTTGTAAATTGTTTATAAGTAACTTCTCATCATAGGGTCCCTTGTTCAAATTATTTTTATTTCACAAGTTAAAGTTGCTATTTTAGATTAATTGCAGTTAAGAGCATAAAATCTCTAGTGGGCAAAAAAAAATTGAGTTAGCAATTTCTAACTTGTGCTATGATGAAGATTGAATAAGACATTTGAGGGGATGTGCAAGAGTTGCAATGTAAGCATCTTTTTCAACCACGGCTTTTTTATATGGAACTGATCTTAGTTTTTAATAATAATTTTAAGAGTATTTTTTATATTTGAGTGTTTTCAAGTTGGTTTGGCCTAAGTTATTTCAATGTAAATGTATACTAGAATATTGAATCTCAAGAACTTCCCTGAAAAATGCTCCTGACTTGCATTGGGGTAATCACTTTCAGATTTTGATATTTTGAGCTCTGTTTGTCAAGCTTTATGTAGGGTTAAATATTTGTAATTATAATTGTATATTTTAGTCATTTGTTTTCCCTAGAAAATTCTGCAGCAGTGCATCAATGAATTATATAAAATCAATTATTAACTTAAAAGGCTCAACAAACTTGGTATCAGACTTATGAAATCATCTAGTGGAAATATGGAACGGTGACTGTGCTTATATCTGTGGGTAACAAGTTGCTGAACTGTAAGCTGCTATTTTGGGTTCACTACATCTGTATTTTAATACCTGAAGTGCATCATTATAACACAGTTAAAAAAAAAAGTTGATGCAGGTGTATGTTATACAAGTATAAATGTACACCCATAAATATATGACTCCACTGTCTGTGTTTTTTGCCATGTGGTAATGTAGTAGAAGATGATCCTTAAATTATGTATTTCTTAATGTCAAAGAACAGTCTATTTTTCATAAAACAATCATGAAAACAAATGGGGAAGGAGAAAATGTTTACTACTTTTAAACTTAGGTATGCCATTTAATTTTAGAGGTAATTCTAACTTTTAAATTCTAGTGATTAAATTATGATCAATGTTCTAGCATGTTATGCTTTTATTTTCTGGCTGGACAACTTGTTTAACATAACAGACTTTGGAGGAGAGGAAAGAGGAACAGTATTCAGCAGACAGAAGTTATCCGATGTTTATACTTTTTATCCTTTTTGTTAGGAACGTCTGTAAGTCTCAATTTGTGTTTCTAGTGATTTCAATAATATTTGTGATTTATCAGTGATGGCCATTTTCCCAAATATAATGTATTCAGCTTCATGCCTCTTGTGTAGTCAAGTAGAACCTCAAGTTTGACAGCTCAGAGGAGCTCACTTAAAAATGGAAGGAATCAATAACGAAAGATTAGTTGTATTTTCCCTAATGCAAGTTCTGCAGAAGATTAAAATCTTGTTTTAAACTTACTACTGTGACACTGTATGATGGACTATTTTTATTAAATATAGGTTTACTATTTCCTTTTTTTTTTTTGCTTGAATGTAAGTTATTTCTTGTCCCTGTTAATTAGTAAAGAAATAGTAAATTGCTTTGTTTTTCTGTGTGTTGTATGTGATTTGAAAACTGGTAAATACAGTATATTATTTTTAAAAGCTAGAGAATTCTTTTCACTCATATATATACATTTAGGAGTAATCAAATATCTATATAAAATTTAATTATATCTGTATATATTTTAAATACCAAACATTTTTCTTGCCCATTTTTTCCATGTGTTTTTATGTCAGTGGCACTCTTACCCAGTGTCTTTAATGACAAGAAGTAGGATTTTATAAGCTTACGTTCCACAGACTACTTGGAACATTTGATTTTAAAGTAGAAGTGTAATATGTAGGCTAATCTGAAACTAACTTTTCAAGTTGTAATGTTTATGTTGTAGCAAACTTCAGGTTCTTTTGCAGGGTACACTCAAGGCTGTCCAGTTGTTCTGCTGAACAGCACAGGCATAAACATGGCTGTTTATTTTCATCTTACTCCAAGTCATAAATCAAGTAGAGAACTGTCACAGATACAAGAGTTGAAATTAATTAGGCATTATAAGAATGTTAAAAGATGCTTTCCTATTCAGATTCACTTCTTCGTTCTCAGCTTTGTTTCTGGAAATGAAATGAATTTTCTATCTTTCTGATTAAACCAGCCATACCTGATAAATTTCAGTGCTCTGTAATCAGTAAGTGCTGTGTAACCGGGTTTTGTGTGTCAGTGCCTAAATTTTTAGCAGTTACAAAATGAGGAAAATGGTGGCTCTTCTCTGTCATGAATATAAGTTTATGGAAATGCAATAATACTATCTTTTGTGAAAGTTAATGATCTATGTTACTAGGAGAGTCTAAGAACTTCTTTGTCATTCATGTTGTAAATTGCTTTACTTTGAAATCCCGTCCATCTGCTTATAACTTTTTTAATAGGGCTAATGGTAGGGTAAGTTGGCACTTGAACCACATGGTTTAGAATGCCAATAATTGCTCAAATTTGCTTAATTCCTATGGCTTTTCATCTGAAAGCTACAATGATACAACAATAAATAATATTAGGCAAGGAATGCAGGAGTATGCTCTTTTAAGCGTTTATCATCCTAAAATAATTTAGAAACTTGAACTGGGATTTAGCATTATTTCCAGTCTTAAAAATAAACTTAAGGCTTAGCTGAGTGAATTTTAGATATTTGTGGTGAATGTGGGAAGCAAATATTATCTTAGTTGGCCGAAAGATATAAACTAAGACCCGTTATAGTGTAATTAATGTAGTTCAATGTTAAGATGGGGAATTTGGAATATCATTCTGTTATTTGGTGCAAAAATGATGCAGTCTAATTTAGATGAATGAGTTTTACCTGAGGTTCTAGGTGCTAGGTGCTTAATGCTGCTAAAGTACTGTTTATGTCTTTAAAAACACACATGTGAAAACTTCTTTAGATTTGATGTGCCTTTTTTTTTCTTCAGTTTTGGAAGAATACAAGCTTACTAAAAATATTGTGTGATGTCCTCTCTTGACATTTTATTATGTCCTTTTAAAAAACAAATAAGTGATGAAGAAGAAAACTATTTCTTCCTCGATTTGTTTATCTTCACAAAAAGTTTAATTGTAACTAATTACTAAAAAAAAAAGGACAAATATTTCTGAATAGAGGAACAGGTTGAGGATTATTTTGATGTAGTCAAATTTACAAAGCCTGATGACACTTGTCCTAGAGCACATAACAAACTAGATAAAATTGTTTTAAACCATTAACAGGTTCTCTTTGAGAATGTGGTGGGCACATAAGCTTTCAGAAGACTTGAAGAAATTGTGTTCTGAATAGCAAAAACTTGGTATTTGCCCATGCTGGAATAATAACTACAATAATAACAACAACACAAGTTATTAAATATTCTGTGCATATGTGCCTGAAGGATTATTAATGATGACAAATTCAGACTTACTTTCCTCATAGTTGGGGTAAATAACTCTGTGGATAAGTACAAAATAGTAAACACGATATAGCTTAATTTCAGTGACGTTTCGTTATGATATTCTTAAAGTAGAACACTATACTATAGGTAAAATTTTTATTAGTTAGACATGATTGATTTCATTGAACAAAAACTATCTCATTGTGCCTAATCATTACTTTGCTTTTTAAGTGGAAGGAAATATCAAATGGAATTTTGAAGATAATATTCTGATTCAAAACTTCTCACTGGTGATAAATGGTCATGTAGAAGCTTAAATTGCAAATTAAAGTCACCCTAATTTGTTATAATACTTCAGAGGGCTATCAGAGTTGTTGATTTTGATACCAGTCATTGAGCGATGTTTTAGAAGAGAATTCAGGGGATCTAATGGAGCACAGTGGCATGAGTTAGCTGTGTATTTGAACTAAATTTAGGGTAACTAACAGTGGATGGAATTGCTTCCAAAAGTGCTTCCAAAAGTTCTGTTGACCTTATCTGAAATACCCTAGGAAAAGCTACTGAAGATGAAAACTCCTTACTTGTGACTGAGCAACTGCTTGAAAAAGAAGCAGTCAGGGAAAAACAGGCAATAGACAGTGAAGCTTGAGACCTACAGGATGGAAAGGGTGGAAAGTGCTTGAGAAGTCAGGTCAGGAGAGAAGAAGTAGGAACTGGATTGCAAAGAATAGTCCTTATTTATGTAATGCATAAGATCCCCAAGCTGATAATCAGAGGAGGTGATGGACCTCGTCCCCTGTTCCTGCTTTCCTGTGAATATGAAGAACCAATGAGAGTGAACCATAACTGGTTGGTCCAAGCATAACAGGTCTTGAGACTTTAATCCCAAGTGGGACAAGAGCTGCGGAGCTTGAGCATTCAGGTGAAGAGTGGCAAAAGGAATATTACACCAATTCTCGCTGCCCTCCCCAATCCACCCCTCCAAAAATACCCAATTATGGTGGATCATCCTTTTAGGTCACTGAAATAACGTACTGGAAATTAAGAGACATACCTTGCTTTACCCCCATCTGCTTGGGGTAAAGCAATGGAGTAGATGATCTCCTGACATCCCTTGCAGTCCTGTGGTTGGTGGGGGTTTTTTTAAGCTTCAAAATACCTGCTTTCTATGTAAAAGGAGTTAAATTTAAATTTCTTAGCTTTTTTTATTGTGTGGCAAGATATTTTCTTCTCTTCTACTTGCCACCAGTCTTGCTCAGTGAATGAAGATGATGGGCCTCAGTGCAATACTAAATAAAATTAACATTGTTAAGTAATTAGTTCTCCCTTTGTTAAATGACACTTTGTATTTAAATACTGAGTTTAAATTAACGATTGTACCTGAAAGACAGGTTTACTTGTATTACACAAAAATTACTGTAATACTCTGTAAATTCACATGAAACTTGCAACTTTAGTGTGAAGAAGTGATGCAAGAAGATTATAATTTTAAAATAAGTAATCAGTGATGGAAAATGTTTGTCATCATTTTTTGTGTTGTAATTTGTTGTTGTTGTTCTGTCACCTCAAGAATTAAGAGTTTAAGTAGCTGACAGAGGAAAAACAAATGATTCTTAGTTATATATGCAGTCAGAATAGTAAATATATATAGTACCCTTCAGTATTTTCCAAAAGTAATCAGAAGAAGCTTATTTGGGAGGAGCTGAATTTAGGCCGCTTTAATCACTAATTATTAAACTTCCTTTAACTGGTCTCGTGCGTTTCTTTGAAATTAAAAATTAACGAATGTCCTAAAGTAGACTCCATTGAATTAAATTTGGGAAAAACGATCTACTTAAATCTTCATTGATTAATACTTCATTGATCTAATTAATACTTCATTGATCAAAAGATAGATCAAAGTTTTTCATCTTACGCAAGCAAGCTAGTTTCACAAATGATTCAAAAGTTTATTATTTATTATTATAAAAGTCATCCTGACAGTGCTGAAGAATTAAATACATGTTAATTCCCAAAATACGTGATGAAAAATAGTGCTTTTTGGTAGCCACATTAGAGTACATTCTTATGGATGGTGCTTTTTTATGAATAATAGGACTGATAAGCCTGCATGCACACACAATCCTTGCCTGCTAACAGCTTGCTAGATTTGCTTGCAAAGTGTTTGAAAATATGTTTCAGACCTTCAGGTCATTTCAGATAAACACAGGGTGTACCGAAGACATTGACATTTCAATAAGAAAGTAAAAATCTAGCCGCCAGTGCTTCAAACTCTCAAATATCTCTGTATTCAGAGAAATGGCAAATTTCGTAATAAATAGAAAGCAATTTAGCTGATTCTCTGCTTGTAGTTAATATAGGGTTTTCAAAATATTGGAAATTGGGCGTTTTACAAGATCAGATACTCAAAGATTAAGTTAGATGCTTACGTGTCATTCTTTTTTCTGTAACAAATATAATGGAAAAATAACTGGTACAAATTATTAACTTGGGTATCTTAATTGTACATAGCTCTATGTGCTATGATAAAATAATTGGTGGCAGTTTCATTTCACAAGATTGCATTTTTCATTTCAAGTTTCTAAATTTGGTTTCTAGGTGATGAAGTGTCAGAGTGTCATGTTACTGATGGCTCTTGCAAAGTTTTTAATGAACAAAAGAATAAGCACAATGCGGGGTTAAGAAAAACTAGAAGACTCCAAAAGGTCAGTTTAACTGGACATATTTTTTGTTAAGCTCTTTCTTTTTCTTGGAGAATCACTGAGTGCCTTTGCGTGTACAAAAAAGAGATGCATTCTCTATGCACTATCAATTTAAAAACTTTTCTGAATCTCACTTTCCTTGAAATGTTATGTGAATGATGGTCAAAGACAATACATATAACCATGGAACTCAGCTTTCTGGTAATTTGTGGTGGCAGAGTCTGTGCCAAGTTGACATCATAAAGGAGGTTGGTAAGTCAGCTCAAACTGTTTTAGTTGAAAAGCCACTGAATAATCTGCAAAGATGCCTATCCTTTTTGGAGGAGTTACTAAATAGGGTAGGGGTTTTTGTTTGTTTTATAGTGGATCTGTGGTGGTGCATTTCCCCACTTCCCTTGGGCCACTTTACAATCTCAGGAACACCTGTTAGGCCTTAGCCATTGTGTAGCGAGTTGGGCGGTTGAGCGTTCCTTGGCCGTACCAGGCACTCTTGCATGGCTAAGGTGGGGAGCGACACTGATTGTACCAGGAACACCGGCTACCTGATCAAGGCAGGGAATGAGAGCAGGGGATAATTTGTCATCCCTGACAGCCCTGAAGCATTCCCTACCTGGATTGTGGCTCAAGTGGCATGATACTGTTGTTACCATGGAACAATACCATAATTACTATCCCGGATCACCCGGGATAGAGGCCAGGATGGAAATTTACTGATGACTAAAGCCAATCAATTTGCAAACCTATTAACAGCAGTCCCAAATGAGACCTTTTGAGCTCTCCTGGACTGCAGCAGGCTGCGCCCAGAGTCTCCTTCTAAGTTGGACGCCTCTCAGAGTTTGCAAACTCTCAAGTTTGTGATATTCGGAGAAATGCTTTTTTTTTTAATAATTTTAAAGGTTTCCAGATGCAGTTTGACTGTGCAAAGTCATATAGAGACAATGCTGGGGTTTTTTTGATTGAAAAGTAAAAAGAACTTTACAAAAGATTTTATGTGGTTCAGCCAGACGGTCTGGCAACCAGACAGTTGCACTGAAAAGTTTTACTTCATATTTTCCTCAAGCAATTGTCTATTAATATATATTAAATATTTATGAATACATCTATTTAAGGTCTTTTTTCCATTGTTTGTATGCATACGTACATGCAAAATTTATAAAGCCCATGTTGGAGATCCCTAGGAAATTCTTAGTGAAACAAATTTAAGAGGATATTGTTTTGAACAAAATTAGACTGAGTGTCTAAATTTTTGTAATGAATTAAGTTGCAAAGCTTCTCTAGTACCAGTCACAATATGTTCTTGAAGCTTTTTAAAAACAACCAAACATTATACAAATTTTTAATAAACATTTTTTTCCAATGGCAGCTTAAACATTGCAACATTTTGCTAATGTTTGACGATGTGAAAGTGAAGTTAAGTTAGAAAATTTTAGTTTGTTTCCTTTGCCCAAAGCAAAAAGTGTGTGAGAGAAATAGCACAAATATTTTAAAAACATGATGTTATTGAATCATAGTATTATGAAGAATTTTCTAATGTTTATTTAAACCTTAAAAGAACGTTTATGTTAAAAATACAAGTGCAAAAGAAATGCCATTTCCTAGCTGTTTTAATGGACTAAAGTTTCCAGAAATGTGACTATGTGAACCTCCAGACCTTTTAAATCTAAAAAAGAAAAAAAAAACTTTTAAATTATAGTCATGGTAGAGTATATGCAGTTTTGTACTGAGTAGTTCCAATACGAGGCTTCAGATCATATTGCTGTTATTCTGGGAATCTGTTGGAAGTGGAATCTGTTAAATTCGTTACTTAGCTGCAAGTCTCTTAATTTGGGAAGCAATGTAAATTGCAGTTAGTTTTTTTCATACAAAAAGAGTTTGAAATCTAATACCTCTCTAAAAACATTTTAGATGTTTGTAAATGTAATTCCTAGACAATGTCTGAACTGGAACTTCTTGAGAACTTTAATTATAACTCATTCACTACAGTGAACACTACGATTATAACTCATTCACTACAGTGAATGCATGTCAGTAGGCATTTGGAGTTCACTATGTGATGGCAAATATTAAAAAAGCCATACAAAAATATCTTTAGGAAATATGACCAGGCGTAAGTGTTAACATTATTTACTTCCATGGTTATTTCAATTTGTCATTTGTAGTTTGTTTAATTTAATATAAATCAAGCTGTAGATTCTGTATCTCTCTGCTGTGCTATTTGTTTTCTTCAAAATCTCATGCAGGTTGAGTTTCTTGTATTTTGTTTTAGGTGAAGTTAAAATCAAGAATGACTTTGTTCAGGTACTTTTATATCACAATTTCAGATTACAAGTACTCATATTTTCTTTCTTTATCTATACTATTTATATAGGCATGCTTATTGTACTCTTAACATGGAAGACTTCTAATAAAAGTTATCTAAAATTCTACTGTCAACTAACAAAAGCCATGAAGACAGAGCAGTTTATAATGGCAGCTGCAGGCATGTTGGGGGAAGATAAATAAGATTTTCAGGAATCTTTAATGGCTTCAGGAACAAGCTTTTTGGATTTAAAACAACCCCACCACCCCAAAAAACCCCGGATTTTTGGTGTGTTGTACATATTCAAATGCAGCGCATAAAGATAGATTTATAAATCTGGCCTATAGGTTTGAACTTCTTAGTTTTGAGACACGACAACCCATAATTAAGGATAGTTCCAGATTCTCCTCATACAGAGTTGGTAAGGATAAACACTGTGGATTAATGCCTATGAATGTCAGCAGGTGGCTTCCCTGGTCTAGAAATCTAAGTTGATGATACTGGATTGCAGGGATAAAAATAAACCCTGTATGCATTGTGATGCATTTTTCAATTATTCCATGGAATGGAATACATAGTTATTTGTTGCTTTGCATAAGGAGGACAAAGTGAAATAACTAAAAATCATAAAGTCAAAAATACATTCAAACAAGTTAGTTACAGTGGTGTTAATCTGGTGGTATGAGGGTTGAGTGCTCATTTCATTGCTTAATGTCACAAAAATGTTTATATTTGTCACAACACCTGTTGCATGTCACAAATGTAAACATTCTGTACTTTAAACAGATCAGAGAAAGACTCATTATGAATAACCAGTTAATTGCCATTTTTATTCAAATAAAAAGTTTCATATTTTTAGAGGGATATGAGAGGTGATAGATATCTTTTAAAGGATCTAACAGTATCACATCACTACAAAAGCAATTGCAATAAATTTTGCACTCAAAAAACCCTTTAAAATACTATCTTCTGAATGAATAGAAGAAACTCTTCAATCACGTGAAAAAAACAGTTTAAGCATCATGAGGGATAATTAAAACCATAGTTTCACAGAGAAGACAGTATGGACTTAACTGAAATTCCTTCAGTTTTGTTTTTAAACAGATTCATCTTGGCTTGTACTTGTGTAGCTCTTGGATTTGAGTGAAGGTAAAGTTATCCACACTGAACTTAAGAGATTTTTGAGAGAAGAGAAAATTTTTACAAAGAATCTAAGCTCATGCTGTGGAACAATTAGTGTGAAGCAGGCCATCATTAGATCCTGTTATCAAAATCCTTCTTTTTGAAAATATTTTATTCATGGCAAAACAAATTTTAATATCCTCAAAAATCTGTAACTGTAAAACTTGAAGCATCTTGTTAGACATTCAGGAAAGTAACTTTATGTCTATATTTGATATGTGCACTTGTAGACTGTCTTAAACAGATTGTATCAGTTTAGGAGACAACATCTTTTTATGTTTTCCTTCCAATTTTGATTTTGTAGTTGCTTTGAATAAGTACATATTTTAAACACTGATACTTGAAATGTTACTGACTTCGAGCCGCAAATGAATATTAAACTAGTGCGAATTAGACAAGGTGGAAGCATGCAAGCTAATTTACAATTAACAATGAAGAAACAGGAACTTACCTACACGTTTATGATCGGGGGAAAATACTTGATGTAATGGGGGTGGTGGACAAGTGATCATTGAAAATTATTCAAACTGATTGCTTCTGGGTATAGCGATGAGACGAGTGACTGAAGCTACAAATTATAAGAGTGCTTGCATGGTACCATCAAGAAACTTTTATAGTATTGACCAAACATCTGGTGGTGTGATTTTATTCATATCTGATTTGATCCTAGAATGTTTCTTGTTTACAAGATGTCTCATCTTACATGAAGTAATCCTGAAAGTGTCTGACCAACTCTAGCTGATGATAACTGAAGAGTTGATTATTGTTTAACTGTAGTTATCTAGCTGACTCAACATAAATTTGAAGAAACAAGTTGTTGGGAAACAAGCTTTTGAGCAGACTACATTGTGGGACAAGTAACTTTGAAAGTGTCAGTGATAAAAGGATCTAATGTTATATATCACTGCAGAAAATTTGCTTCCTTGGAGTGTCTGAAATATGCCACTGAACATTGATATCCAACAAGAAAGTTTATTTTTACTGGCAAGACACAGCTTATGCTATTGCTATATCCAAAATATAGTTGTGGTCATTTGTTTGTTCCAAATGTCCAGGTTTTGTACTAATATTAGCATTTGAGAACAAAATGTCGTATCAATAAGTAGTGTTCATATTTGTTTCATATAAATGGAATATGCAGATACTCATTTGATAAAATACTTCTTTTCTTTCTTTTGGTATAAAGTTAAGTAATGAAAAAAATCTAAGAACTTTGTATTGGCCTAATGGATTTTAAAAATATTGAATGCTATGAGAGTGATGTATAGGAAAAACTAAAATGAGTATCAGCAAGGTTAATATGGGATGGCTAAAATCACTGAAAAATATTCTTAGTAAATTTTTGAAAAGCGGAGTCTCAAAATACTGCCTGTGACTGAGTACTTACTGGTCATGCTCAAACTTTTCAGAGGATAGCACTGTAAAGGATGCCTATGTATCCCATGGTTTGAGACAGTTTTATAAGTCCTGCTGTGTGTTTAATCTCATGGGTATTTTCACTGAACCTTTGCAAGGCAGTTCTGGTTCTGGACTTTGTCCATCTAGTGAATTTGTCCCACACACTTCTCCCACATCTAGTTGAGGGCTTCCAGAACAGAAGCCATACTCTTGGCATCTGCTGCTGCACCTTACAGTGCATGCTTTGTGCCATGTCCTGGTGGCAACAGCTTGGTTATGGCCCCTTAGGGATGCTACCATTCCTGCCAGGAAGATCTCCTGTAGATGGACCTAGTGGGCTGATTCGTGGCCTTGGGTCCTTAGAAATCATTCTCTTATGACAGCTTTCATGCTAGCTATTCTGGACTAACTACTGAAATGCTATGGTCTATTTCTTAACTTGAAAAAAGTCAAACTCTTTTTGAGTCAGTACCTTTCTATGGCAAAAGGCACAACCTCCTCTCAACTCAAGTTTAGGGTGTTTCCTGTTGTCCCAGGGACTCTTGCAGCTGCTGTTCACTCTTGTATGGGTTGCTGTTTGGAACACTGGAAACGTGTCGTGATAGTGATACAGGAGGTGGTTGACTTTGCAGTTTGTCATCTTAGCAGGCAGGGTAGTTAAGATCCAGGAGTTGAATTCGCCCAAGTTTTTATATAAAATTTTCACTGAATTTCGGTTCGGTCAATTAACATATTATTAACATATTGGTTCTTTTTCAGAACCTTATTCAAGAAATAGTGGCTTAAGTATATGGAGAGTTTTGATTTTTGCCTGCATAGAATTAAGAAAAAAAACTTCACTGTTTCTTCTTCTTTTTTTCTTCCCCCCCCCCCCCCCCCCAAGATTGGTAGGTATGGTGATTTTTGGTCCAGAGACTATTTACGAGGTCTTACGTAAAGTCAGAACATATTTTTTAGTATTACTTTTAGGCAAGTAGGAAATTGCTCGAGAGCTATCCATGGAGAACAGTAGATAGGGATAAGCACTGAGAATAAAATCCTAGAATCTCAAGTTATTTGAAGTCCATCTATATCATCTCCATCCTTTTATTTAAAAGTCTATGGCATTCTTGGATTTGATGGTGGAAGGGAGGCTTAGGTGCAAGAAACAGATGCAACTCTTTCTGGCTCAGAGCATGAGGGGAACAGTGCATAAACATTGTGTAAGAAGTGAGGGCATACAGTCTGTGCTTGAGACATACATACTTCACTGCTGAAGATATGTATGTATGCTGTAACTTAACTCTAGTTACTAGTAAATCACAATTCTTTTCTAGTTTTGGGGTACACTGTTACATTTAACACTGAGGTCATAACTGTCATGCCAGAAAACCAAACTATCCACTGGACTGCAGCTGGTTTGGCAAAGAATCAGTGTAAAACTGAAACTATTTTCCCTCTTGGCATCAGAAACCACCAGGAAGAAAAGCAACTGCTAGTTAGATCCTCTTTTTTTGGGAAATGTAGCTCTTGGAAAAATGAACGCCCTACATAAACCTACTGGTATCTGGCATGATTCTATAGGCCGGAAATCCTTTAGTTAATGGAACTACTTTCTAAATGATAGCCTCAGAGCTCTTGAAAATTGTTGAAAATCAATCTAAACAAAAGACTTCCTAAACTTCATTTCATCAGCATTTGACATGTCTTCATTAACATTTTTTTTAATAATTTAACAAATAGCACCATTCTTTTCCACATTGAAATTATAGAAATTTTATGGATTAGTGATGTGATCTTTGTGGAATTGAATTATGTGCTCACAAAGAAGTCTGCATGGAACAGGAATATAAATATGCAATCAGTTACATAGGAAAAAAATCTTGCACCACATTACTCCTTAGTAGATGTACTACTTCCTACTAGTATAAAGAATCAGAAATGCTGAAAACAGTGGCTGTTGATCGTAAGTACATTTCTACCCTTCCTGGGTGGTGAGCTTGTCCACCTTCCCTCCATTGGCTGACAATACCCATCAAGGTATTCAAGAACATGGTGATCCACCGAGAAAACTGGAAGAATGTCAGACGACAGACAGAATGGCTTTATGCATCTGAAAAGTTGTCAGTAAATGGCTGCAACTGTTTTACCTTTGGCCCAGAATTCAATGAGAACCCAGAAACAGTAACTGGAAATTCATACCCATTTTCATGCAGAGATGAGGCTAAGATAATATTTTGGTTAAGTTTGGCACTCAAAATATAGAACAGCAGAGCAGGGATTGTACTAGCGTATTTGAAAGAATTGTGTGCATGTATGATTAATTCATAATCCTTCAAGATCCTAAAAGAAAAAAAAAAAATCTTTTTTTTTTTATTATTATTCTACCCTTCATAATATTGCTGTTGCACCTCAAAGCCTGAAATAAATATTGTTCAGTTGTTTACCATATTGTCTAGAGGACAGTAAAGTTTTAACTCAGGTTGTTGACTATCATCAACGAGTGGGTTACAATCTTGTCAGCAGGGTATTTACACAAACCTAACATAAATCCAGGCTTGACTTTTTGGGGCTGCAAATGTGTTCAGGAGTATCTTCACCTGAAATTCCATTCATTGCTGCATAGTTGGCAATCTCCAGAAGACTTCAACTATCCAAATCAACCTCGACGGTGTTAATAATTATGCAAACCCAGTATTTAACAGTTGGGGTGATGCAAAATGGTTCTTTTCCTCTTAAAATAGTTCCATCCCTACAGCCTGTGCAATGGAAATGTGTCTCTTTGTGCCTCAATTGCTTCTGCCCAGTGTATGACCCATTATGAGCAGTGTTAACTGAGCCACTGACGTCTGCAATGAAGTAGCTGAGGCAGACGTCATTTCTAATGAACCATGATGGGTGGCAACCAATATTACCAAAAATGGAATGGGTGGCTGATGAAGGCTTAAAAATCAAACCTTTAATTTCACTGAAGCTACTCTACTGTTGCCCATTATCCTTGTGGCTTAGTTATTATCTCACAGTTAGGGCATAGGGTATCTCAGCTGAAGCTTTATAAAGTGCTTTTAGTTGGTCATAAGTCAGCTGTCCAAAGAAATTGTTTATATTATTGGATCGTTGGATCATTATGAAAGCATAAACAGTTTTTAATGTCTGAACAGGTGAAACAGATTCACTCCTACATCATGCTTAATTTTTTGTTGAAATTATTCACAGAAGGGTACAAACTATTTTTGTTAACCTTAGTGAAGCTGGGGAGTTGGGGGGAGAAGTTCGTGTTACTTAAAACAGAAAAAAATTAACTGTGCCAGACTTTCTTACAGATCATTTGGGAAGGTGAGTACACATTGGGCATTATTTGGTGCTAATGACAGAATTAATTTATGCCTTAGTGTGGTCTTTAAAATATTTCTGCTTGCATGAGTTTTCTCTGTAACATAGTATTGCTCCATGATAGTCCTTGTTCCTCTTTCTCCTGTCTTGTGACTTTTTTGGGTGAGGGAGTGTCCTTCCTTCACCTGAGCTTTCATTTTCTGTTAGAATCTAAACTATAAAGTGGCTTTCTCCTCCCCTTAGCATCCCACTTCTTGACATTCACTTCTGTCACATTGGCAGTTTCTCTCTCTCTGTCTCCTCAGGTTTCACATTATATGGTCTAGAGGTGAAACTTTGCTAGTAAAAGACAGTTGAGAACTGGGCTGCTTCTTTTCCTGACCGGGAAGCCAGCCCCTAATCTATACCTGTTGGAAAGGCTTCGGCATCCCATCAGAATGGGAATCACTGCTGCCTGTGCTTGCAGAGATGATAATCATGCTTGGTGGCTTTTTTTCATGTCATATTAATTGACTTGGAAATTTTTGGTTGCAGTCAAAGGGGGTGGTAAGGAGCATCTGCTCTCCCCTTAATCTGTCCTACCAGAAAAAGTCAGTCTCTGATTTTGCTAATGATCACAGCCAGAGAAACCTGTCCTTTGAAGTTGCAGAATGCTGTGAAAGCTGCCCCTTGCTACAGAGTTTTGTATCGCCCATGGCTGATTTTTTTTTTTTTATTAGTTGTTAGCTATTATGGTTGCATGTGGAAAACTGAAAATGTCAGCAAGTTGTAAACTGTGACACTGCTAGTCTGAAAAGTCTGAAGCTATTCATCATCCTTAATCTTGCCAATAGAAGTTCTAGGGGTTCCTATGTCTGTGATTACAGGATTTCTCATTTTTTCTCATCTTTGGCAGTGAAGGAAAGCTGATGCCCAGGTACCTGTCATGTCATCTTATTTTTCTGTCTTCTTATAGCCTACTTTGTTTTTTCATCTTTCCCTATGGTAGTATTCATTTAGTTAGGATGGGTGCATTTTTCACATCTTTCTAGAACCAAAGCAGAGGTACTATATTTGGTCAGGAAATCACAGTCAAAATTGAGTTTGCAGCCAGAGGAAACTGGAAAAATATCAGTATCAAAGGACTGATAAGAGGAGAAAGGCCAGCCAGAAAGTAAAATTACAGCTTTGAATAATTGCTGTTTAAAACTACTGAATTGTAATCATTCATTACAATTACCAATTATTTTCAGCCATGAGCCACAATTACTTGAACAGAATAAACTAATGTAGCACAATTTATAGATTGTTTCTTAAAACAGCCTTAAAGTTTTGGATCCTCATTACAACCTTCCTAGATAAAAGTGAGTGAAATTAACCTGGTTCTTTAATATTCCCATGCTACACATGGCTCTGTTTTTTGGCTCGTGTACTAGTAGGACTGAAGATTATTACTTCTGAAATACAGCTGTAAAGATGAGAAGTGAGTATACGAGTTCTGAACTAATTTCGGAACCATCTGATGGACCTACAATAGCCAGAGAAAAAAGGGGATTGGAAGAGTACAAAACAGATAGCATAATAATCTTGTACTTTCCCTTACACTTTATTTGCACATGCATGCACTACTTTCCCCTGCCTCCCTCTTGCCCCACCAAAGTCCTTTATCCCTGGTATATTGGCCAAACCACATAGGGTAAGTATCTTGTCGAGTCCTGAAGGTGAAGGTCTTTTTTTACTCCATCACAGCATACGTCTAAGTTTGAGAAGCTTATTTCTTTCAGAAATTCAGTCAACTTTAAGGCGTAAGAGGAGCATTTGGACTAAGCAATATACAATTCAGAAGTGGTATTTATTGGTTGAAATCCTTTCCTGAAAAATATCCGAGGCCCGGGTTCTCAACCCAAAGGCAAAATGAGATCTAATATACTTAGGCTGGAATTTAACCAGTCACAACTGTAAAACTATTCCTATCACGTCAATTCTTAGCACTTTATGCTTGAGAACTGGCCTGGAAAAACATATTTTATGGTGACATTTTAATTCATTTGTCACTTACGAAAAACAACTCATGACATTCTTAAGGAAACAAAATTTGAGTTCACTTTCTTGAAAACCAGGTTGTACAAAACAGGACTTTTCTCTTATTGTCCTTCAGCTCCAAGAAACACCTGCTCAAACTTAGAAGAAAGAAAGAATACATTTTGAGGTTGGATGCCTCTTTTGTGGTGTAGGTCAGTTAGCTCACAGGAAGTATCATGTTGTCTTTAAAGTACTGGGAAGATTTACAAATACTATTTCCTTTGAGCCACTGAAATGCATGTTTTATATTTCAGATTACTTAGAAAAATCCTGTTGTTGGCAGACTCTAAAGAAATACTTAACGCAACTGTGCTCCTAATAAATATATAAAGGGAAGCTGAAGCATGTCATTTATAACACAGCCTGTATTCCAGACCTAAAAAATAATTCAGAAAGAAGTGTGTTCTGATTTAGAGTACAGATATGCAACTCTTCAGGATTCAGAGATTAATGATAAATAAAAAGACCAGCTAACTTAATACCACCTTTTCCAGAGTTTTATTAATAATAATCCTGCTACAAATGTGCATTAGAACTCATAATGATGCTCACCAGATGTCTTTTTGCTGGTCAGAAAAGAAAATGCTAACTCAAAAAAATTTTTTGCAATAAAAGCAACATGTAAAATAAAATAGACACAAAGAGCATAGAAGAAAAATTGCATAGCAAGGAGGGGGAAGCAATTAACTTGAAAAATGTACAACTGAAAATTAAAACATAGTTTGGCTAAGTTTTCTGCTTGGTAACTGTAATTAAAGAGGACTGCTTGTCTTACTGAAGCAATAAAACAAAATGTTGTCTGCTTAGCAAATGACCTCTTAACTTGCAAAAATATGCAGTTCTGAGTGAAAATGAAATAATAGTTTGGAAGAAATTAAATTTATTCCAATTTCTACCTTTTGTATGCATCCTTCTGCATTCTTGAGTCTTTGAATCACTTTGAAGCACACTGACAGAACATTTGCCCAGAATACTCACTGTATCATCTTGTATGCTATGTGTTATAGCATAAAAGCTACAATCAAAAACTGACTTTGCAGGATAATGTCAAGATAGGCTGCAGGTTTCCCAATTTCTGTGGATCCAGTATTTTGACTTCCCTATAGTTAAGGTATTAATGAACTATTAACAAACATTTCTGCTCTGAAGCTGAAGAAGCAGCTGTAGGATTTCAAGCTGCTCTGGCCTTCGTTTATAGTAATGCTTTTTTTTAACCCAAGTTTGGCAAAAGTATTGGTCTGATTAGTAATACTTCCATGACATTTTATTTGTTGAGGAAGGGTATTTTTCTGCACATTCTGAATAGGCACATCAAGATCTGTCTTTGGAGCTAGTACTATACAAGAGCCCCAAGAACCTAGTGCAATTCTTTTTGTGTGGATGTAACTCCAGACTTAGCCAAAGAGCTTCGTTCTGATGGCAGTGAGGCTTGGCTTCAGATACTGAAGGAGAACATCATGACAATGCTGAAGCATACATATTTGACATAGATGAGGTTTTCAGCCCAGAAAGATGGGACAGAGAAGAGTAAAACCTTGCTTTTAAGCCATGTTTTGTGCCTTCTCAGGCTGTCACATCCCAGGATCCTTTAATGTTCAGGAGTTTATGCAAATCCAACATGAGGTATGTCCTCACTATTGTATAATGTGGCCCCATGTCCGATTTCAATCATCTGGCCTAACCTGTGTAGTAGAGTGCCTAATATTGCAACCCTTCTGCCACAAGAACCCTTATTCAATATCTTACTAGATGTCTTTTTGAGTGTATATACTCAAATTTTGAGTTTATATTACTTAATATTTAATGCTAATGATAATCATGTTATGATAGATATATTTAATATATATTGTTGCATTGTTATTATTTTTGCTCAAACTCTTTGCATATAAAACTCAAATGTGGAATTGAAGCTGAGACATTCTTGGAACTTCCAAGAGCAATTAAATGCGACTGTTCATTTGGAGTTGAAAGTAATGCAGTAGAAAGTCTTTTGCCTAAGAATACAACAAATTTTGATTACAGATAAGCGCATATTATCTTCTCTTCAACTGTCAGGCTAGCAGTAGGCTAAGGCATCATCAGTAAGTATTGCTGGCAATAAGTTGGAAACTTACATTTCCAAAAATACTGCATAAAGTTTCTCTCAAAGAAATATTTCAATATAAAAGTTTCATCCTTTCCTCATTTGAAGTTTTATTCCATTCTGTTATTGATTGGTTTTACATTTTCACATTGTATATATTTTCATTTCTGAAGTATTGTATAGCTTACATAATATTGTCTGAGTACATGTTTATCATGAATTTAAAAAATTATTAAATATTCTACATTATGTTGCTTCTGAAGACTTAAATAGTATCTGGGGTTTATGTTTTTCAAATTTACCAACCATAAAATGAAATTACCATGTGTATGTTGAAAAGACTACTTCTTATATTATCTTTTATATCTAGCTTGTCAATGGTATCTAAATTGTGCTTTATTTATGCAGAGATTTTTCATATAATGAACAGTCATTGTGCACACTATTAGTCTACAGTCTATTAGTCCACAGAGATAATTCCAAGGAACTCCATTCTTAAATGAGACAAATTGCTTGAACACTTAATGGAGAACAGTTCTGTACTGATAAGAGAGGACGGATGGAGTTGCATCAGAGTATGTTCTCTCTTCTGTTCTGTGATTCATTACTGGGTAAAATGAGTTGCCCTTGAGTCTTTTTAGGCCTGTGCTACCAGCTGTAATCCAATTCAAAATATTTTTGTGCTCTCAGGTCAATACATTACTCAAAGGAAACTGAATTTTAGCAGAGACTTTGAGAGCTTACTGCTTGTGGTTGTGGTAATATATTGGGGGGGCAGAAATGGGAATGATTATTTCTTATGGAGCAGTAGTTATCTAGAGAAATAATTTGAAAATCATATCTTGATTTTGAAAATTAGGAGGAGTTGTTTGAAATTGTATAAAAGTCAGTTGGTCTACTTTTTCTACAAAAATTAAAATGTTTACATATACGTAGTTGTGCATGTTCATGTAGCTACAAGTAATTCTTAGCTAAGATTTTCAAAACCTCTTCTTACATATATTTTTTATGACTGTGTTATGGTCAGTTATGTATTTCTCCGACACTGCTAGAGTTCATGTTCTGTCCTACCTTTGTGCATGCTGGAGGCTTTCACGAGCATTGCTGATGACCAAAGAATACTTCTTCCTCTTCTGACTTCTATAACGCTAATTCTTAAAAAGCTTATTTAAAGTCTGCATGGGGCAAACGCTCCAACTTTGCACATCAGCCTTGGAGGATATTGCAGGGGTAGGGGAGATGCTTTTTAAGGTGTCTCAGAATTGCTGGTTTCAGATTGCTGTACTCTTTGAGTATACGTTGTCTTACTTGGACAACTTTTATTCACTAGACAATATTTAAGAGTGAGAGAATGTTTACTTAAAAACCTGGACTTAAAATACTGAAGCTGTGCCAAAAAAAAAAAAAGAAAAAAGCTACACTATCAAAAAAAAAAAAAAAGAAATTATTAAAACTATACCTTACAATAAATATACTCTTGTTTCTGCAGCATCTCAGCCAGTTTCGCCTTTCTTTTGGAAGAAACTGGAATAATTTTAAATTACAGGTTTTCTTTGTTGAAGGTAAGCTGCCTTTTCCTTTCCATCTGATCAGAAGGAAAAGGCAGAAGACAAATACTATCCTTTTTCCTGTGGCATCCCAGACTGGAAATCCTTTGCTTTTTGTTTTTACTAATGAAAACTTGCATTCCTGTCTTCTGCTGTATTGGATGCTTTGATACCAGATGTGATGAAGGGGTTTCCTTTCTTCCTTGTCCTCAAAGTTTAATATTTCTAGTATATGTATTAATTAATATAGCCTTTTCCCCACGTGATACTGTAATTATGAAGTAGTTTAGTCCTTTTACTGGAACAGTTTCTAATTTAAGGTTTTTTTTCAAAGGGGAAAACTTTTAGATTTTTTATATTTTCTTGTCTTTTTCACATCTCTAGCCAACAAGGACACTAGTTATGACGAGTATGTCTTCTGAGTAAGTATTAAACATTTTGACTCTTTAGTCAGCCCACCGCTTAAATTTGAATGTTGATAATCTTTTTATGCCTATACAAAATTAAATTTATCTTTGGGCCGTATGTTAAAATACTTTATTTCTTTCCGTATTCTAGCTAGAAACACGTACATATATGTATATGTCGTTGCTATCTACAGTGTGTGTGTATGTTTGTGTTGCTATGGTGCAGACTGAAATAGTTGTTCCATAGGTGAGCGCAACAGGGCTTCAGAGCAATGAAACTAAAATCTTAAGCAAGTTTTGAATTTTTCTGAAGGAAGCATAAAAAGGAATTTTATGTAGTAAATGGTTCAGACTTTCCGCCCAAGACTTAGCTTTTTCCTCCTACATTTTAATTATTTCTATTTTAAAAGTCATAATCTGAAACATCAGTTCAAAATGTTTTCTTTCATATAAATAGTTGCTGAAGAAGTATCAGTTGTAGGCTTTTTAGCCACTTAGCTTCAAAACATTAGAAGCAGCTGCCACTGCATATTTTGGGAGAGAGTTAATAATTTTCTGGCATGCTCTTATCGTTCTTTTAAAAGTCTTACAGCATAAAGAACATCCAACAAAAACACAATTCCATATTTTATACTACACTTGCTTACAGTTTTTTGAATTCTTTTTCAAAACTCAAGATATTTCTACTACCCACAAATCTGTTTCAGGTTTGAAGTAATTAAATCTTGACAGTTACATAGATATAAGTACTCAAAAACAGCACTTAGTGACTATCCTTTTAAAAGTTCTTTATAAATCGTTGTCATTAGCTGTTAGCAAGTATACTAATATATGTCAGAAACATAAAATGGAATTAATACTTTTCTTGTATTTAATGTGACTGGATGCTAGTAACACCAAATGTGACTGGATGCTAGTAACACCAAGACTGTAAAATGCACTTTGCAAGTCATGCTATACAGGATCACTGTGGGGGAGGTAGAGATAATAGCTACAGCGCAGATAGGAGTAGTGGAAAACAGAGGCTGTGATCTGCCTAAAAGAAGAGAATAAATCCTGGCAGAGCTGGGGAAAAAGTTCTTTTGTTGAAAGAGGTCATAAATATATTATTTCTTTTATGTTGCTTGTATGTCGATTTTTCCCACTAGCCAATTACTATTTCATTAAATAAAAATGTCTGGTGATAACAATTGCTTTTCTTCAGAACTTTTTCATCAAGATTGTGCTTTTGGCTGTCTACAGTTGTCAGCATTCATCAACCTGTAAATGAAGGGAAGGGAAAGGGACTGCTTCTGAAAGAACTAAATAACAGAAAACAGTCCTCCAAAGTGTACAACCCAATGGCCAAAAGCCAATTCTACTACCCAGTATCTACAGCCTCAAAAGTGGTTCATTAGAATTTAAATTGAAAGATCATGAGTTCAGTGGTTTTATGGCATCGGGTTTTGAGCTTATATTAAATGCTGCTTGCTGATTCACTGCCAGCAGCTACCTGTTTTTCTGAATCACAAATTCAGTGAAATTTTGCTGTAAATTTGCATCTGGCAGTTTTTGCAGCTGACTGAAGTATAAACTAGTGAGTTTTCATTGTAATTTATAAGATATCTTAGATGCAATTCTTGGACAGCAGGACTTTTGCCTCTCATTGTAAGGAATTTTGTGTAGGCACAAGAAAGAAGGGATTTTGTGTGGACACAAGAAAGAAGAAAAGCTTCAGGTAGAGCATGGAAATGCATCCCCTGAGCATGCAGTCTAGGCAGGGCCAGCCCCTGTGGGTTGCAATGTTGCAAAAACATTCTCTTGTAGGCTATGTCAAGTTAAAACTCATCAAATGAAAAGGGAATAGTAAATACTCCAGTAACATTCAAGGCAATATAGCCAAGGCCAGAATTCACACTACCCAGTGTCTGCAGTGAGGCAATTAAGTCTGGGGTGGGTTTTTTGGGTTTTTTTTTTTAAGTGTCTCCACATACAATATCACCTTTTGACTTAAGTGTGAAGTTAATTTGCCACACTGTTTTCTGTTACTATTCATTTATTTGTTTGAAACTTCTTAAAAAAATAGATTGTTGCATTCTCTGTGAAGAATTTTTTGCAGGTTTTGTTAGAGTTCCTATAAGTAGTGTCTGCTTTAGCTGGGGTATTTGGGGAGTTTTAACTGAGTTACTTTCTGTGGAGTGAAATGTAGTGAGAATGAAAGTAACCCCAGAGGCTTCTGGAGGTGTTCTGAGTATGCTCGGATTATGTCAGTGATTAAATGTTTTACCTGAGAGGATCACCATTGTGATAGATGTGACTGTGTTCAAGGTTGTGCCTAACTGTTTTATCTTGTGTAGCATGCCATGGACATTTCCAAGTCAGCCGGGGGGAGCAGAGAGGGCACTGGAACTGGGCTTTCATTTACAAATCTTTAATGATCATTTGTAATAATGACTTATAATAATAATCATTAATAAGAACAGTAAATTGTTCTCATGCAACAGCTTTTCTCTAGTAATAGCAAGATCTCACTGTTTTCAGGATTATATATTTGTGTGCTTCAGTGTAGCTATGTAGAGAACTCAACTTAGAATGCCAGCCATTCTGGATTTTATATTTAATTATAATTGCATGTAAGGATAAGTGAATTTTTAATTGAAACATTGGCTCAGATGTATAGGTAGCAAGCCACAACTTTAGGACTTCCCTCTAAATTTAGACACAGCATTTTATTCAGATGCTGAAAATCTGGTGCTTCCTAATGAAAACCTCTCAAGAGTGCTGTGTCTAAATGTTTGCATTTCCTGGTAATACTTTTTTGATAGTACTACAAACGCAACCAAGAATGAGACTCTGTTGTACTAGGCATTGTACTCAAACAATATGTTAGATAATTCCTGACTCAAAAGCTTTTATTTAAACAGACAAGATAGATATAGGGGACAAAAGAGTTTTGATGTGCAAGTAGATATGATTGTGTGATGACAGAAAAGAGTCTGTTTGGACTCTGTGGGAAGGCTAATGAATTTAGAGCTAGCAAATGGGTAGAGGCTCAGTGAGAAAAGGATAAGAAATGATTAGTGAAGAAAGAAATTAGGGGAGTTTGAGTTAATTTGTGTTGTGTGTATATGCTTTTATAATTCTTCATATCCATTCAACATTGTATGGGTTTTTTTCCTTTTGTTCTTTTTAGGAAACAAAATACAGTAATTCAGGTGGTGAATAAACTTGGAGACTTTTTGTTCTCAGATGATGTATGTGAAACAACAAGTCATGTGGTTACAGGGAGTCCTCGTCGTACCTTGAATGTTATGCTGGGAATTGCTCGTGGATGTTGGATTGTTTCTTATGAATGGGTAAGAAATATTTTTAAATTTTACTACAGAATGAATTTTGTATATTTTGTGTAGCTGAAATATCAACCATATAACAATGTTTGTGTCCATGCTATGTACAGTGGTGCAACGTTCAGATATTCAGGCTTACCTAGAGTTAGCTCAATTAGAGGAAATTGTCTGTGTGAAGCTCTGTTACCATGACTTAGTCTTTCGGTACTTCATCTAACCAAAGTATTCCTGTATTGTACCTCAGTGTGTATTTTAGAAATGCCTGAAGTCTTATCTCATGGATGAGAAACTCATGTCATATGCGTTATTTTTGGATAGACTAAAGGCTAAAGAAACCATTTCTGCTCAATATCAGCCAACTCACATTATTCAGATTGAATTTTTTATATACTGATTTAATATATTTCTACTGTGTTCCGAAACATGTATTGTGTTCAGCATTGGTAAAAATGAAGGGGAATTGTTAGATATTTTGCTGCATAGTGGGAAAACTGTAAAATAGAAAAAAAAATAAGGAAAGCTATTTGTAGATGAGTAGTTTGGAGACTTTGTAATTTACAGAAATCGTTCCCAGACATCCAGATCAAATAATCACTGTATATCCTCAAAATTTCTTGTGGACTACCACATAAAGTTACCAGACTGTTACTGTAAAGACAAGATAATAATGAATACTGGGTCCGGCTGGGATGGAGTTAATTTTCTTCATCGTAGCTGTATGGTGCTTAGTTTTAGACTGGTGACCAAAACCGTGGTGATAACCCACCAGTGTTTTAGCTATTGTTCAACAGTGCTTACACAGCATCAAAGTGTTCTCTGTTTTTTGGTCAGCCTCCCCCAGCAAGTAGGCTCGGGGTGCACAAGGAGTTGGGAGGGGACTCATCTGCGACAGCAGACTCCAA
The DNA here is from genome assembly GCF_964195595.1 of Calonectris borealis. Taxonomy (NCBI): domain Eukaryota; kingdom Metazoa; phylum Chordata; class Aves; order Procellariiformes; family Procellariidae; genus Calonectris; species Calonectris borealis. The sequence continues at coordinate 26,559,061 of NC_134314.1, forward strand.
CTGATCAAAGGGATATTCCATACCATATGACATCACGCTCATATGGGTTTTTCCAAAGCAGCCATTGCTCGGAGGCTGGCTGGGCATCCATCTGCTGGTGGGAATGATTACTTTTGCATAATTTGGGTTTTTTTAAGCTTTTTTTTCCCCTTCGCTTATTTACTGTCTTTACCTTAACCCACAAGGTGTGTTTTTTTCTCACTTTCACTCTTCCAATTCTCTCCTGCACCCTGCTGGGGCGGGTATTGAGTAGTGACCGGGTGAGGAGCTTACCTGTCAGCCCAGGGTTAAACCACCTCAATTGCTCACTCTGATAATAGAGATTAACCATTCAATCTGACATTGCAGATGACAGTTTTTCAGCTTTCCTTATGTTTCCAGAGCTATAAAACATAGCTGTTGGAATTTATATGGAAATAGCTCTTCATTTTATACAGAAAAGGGTTGTACAATAACTTTAAATTTCTTGGTTTCCTTTTTCTTATAAATACTTTAAAATGTAGTTGTTGGCCTGAAAACAAAATAAACTTCTGTTGCCTTTTTGTTTTCAAGATGTCTGGCACTTAACCTGTGTGAAGCTTGTTCTACATGATATACATGTAGTTATCTGAAGAAGCTCTTATTGTATACTTCAGAGTTTTCAAAAGTTCTTGGTGATTAATCTTCCTTGGAATAAAGGGGTTTGCATCTTTGGTCACCTTAACGATCCAGTAATGTGCTTTTGTGGCAAAAAAGACCAATAGCATCCTTGGCTGCATTAAAAGGAACATGTTTGAGCAGGGGGTTTGGACAAGACAATCTCCACAGGTCCATTCCAGCCTCAACTATTACATGATTCTATGAGTCTATGAATGAAATACATTGAAATACTCCATACTTAGCTTCATATGGAGTTTTAAACAAGTAACAACATATTTGCTGTAAGTTATTTTCTCATAACGGGGTAGTCAAACATGAAAGCTGTGTATTTCCTTGAGAAAAAGCTTCAAATAACTACTAAGATAGATAAAGATGTAGATAACTACTACAAAAATTCAGTAAAATAGTTTCATATTGTTGTGGTTTAACCCGGCAAGCAGCCAAACACCACACAGCTGCTCGCTCATTCCCCTCCCCGGCCAGTGGGATGGGGGAGAGAATCGGGAAAAAAAAAGTAAAATTCATGGATTGAGATAAAGACAGTTTAATAGAACAGAAAAGGAAGGGAAAATAATAATAATAATAATAATGATAGAATATACAAAATAAGTGATGCACATTGCAATTGCTCACCACCCACTGACTGATGCCCAAGCAACTTCCTGGACCACGCCTCCTATTTATATACTGAGCATGATGTCATATGGTATGGAATACCCCGTTGGCCAGTTGGGTTAACTGTCCTGGATATGCTCCCTCCCAGCTTCTTGTGCACCTGGCAGAGCATGGGAAGCTGAAAAGTCCTTGACTAGTAAACTACTTAGCAACATCTGAAAACATCAGTGTGTTATCAACATTCTTCTCATATTAAATCCAAAACACAGCACTAGGAAGAAATTTAACTCTATCCCAGACGAAACCAGGACACGTATCATTGTACATAAGGCAGTATTTGGATAATCAGTATTCCGGCAATTACTGTCCTGGAGTTTCATTGCCCATTTTATGCACCTATGGCTTCTGTGAACCAATCCATGGTGAAAACATCAACACATGCTCTTCATAGACCAGTATTGACTAGTAGCAATGCCAAATTTTCTCCTGCTGTCTTACAGTCTGCCTTTTAGACTCATCACAGGATCATCCATATCCTTCATATAATACCAATAAGTTAAATGGAATTGTTCCAAGGATTAGTTTGTTCCTGTAAGTATTATTGGACCAAATGCTGAAGCTGTCTTCACTCATTTTATTGAGCTGCTATTTAGAAAAACTTCTAAAGTTACTAGGAGAGACGCATGAGAAGGAACTAGAGAAAAACTTCAGAATTCAGTTCTCCAAATCACAAGTTTGTTCAATCTTATAGTATCTGCTTATCTGTGAATATTACTATTTTTAATTTTCTTAGAACTGTGCTTAAATCTTTCACTGAGGCTGGGTACAACTTCGTCCATAAATGTCTAATCCCTCAAGTAATTAAGTCATTTATTTCACTGAAAGAAAATACTGCTTTGAACTTTTTAAAAAAATATTTTTTAATCTGGTTAAATCTATGCATCTTATCACGTAAGAGCACTATTGTATTATTTCTAATTGTGTCACTGGCATAATTTTGCCATCTTTTTACCCAAATTCGTTAACTGAATACTTTAACTAGAGAAAAGAAAGCTGAAGCCTCACTTAACCATCATGAGGAATTCTGTAGAAAATTAGTCAGGAGAATTTCATTTAAGCAAAATACTGAATCCTTTAAATGCCTTTCTAGACTGTAGTCAATCCTACCATAAGTACTTTCATTGGTAAAATAGTTCAAATTGGATAATTAAAGTAATCAGTCTGGAGAAATCAGTAGTACCTTTTAAACAAGATATTAATTTTGAGCAGTGATGATTGTCTTTTGGAAGATGTTTCTCAATGTTTTAAGAAGCTGAAATATTATTTACCTCTGTCTTTTGACTTGTAACATGGAGAGATAATTTAGGCTGCAATATTTTTTTCTTGTTCTGAGAAAAACTTAAAATGATCTTTTTAAAGATGGATGTTGGAGAAATATCAGATTTACTGTTAGACACTCCATTTACATATTTCAAGATGAGTTATTCAAGTACAAATACCATATGATCATTCAGTGTGCTAGCTGGATGGGTAAGAAGCCTTAGATAATGCCTAGTCACACTGTGTCTTCAGACCATTGAGAACTTGGTGTTTGACAAATTTTTTCTATAGTGTGAATAAAAGAACATAGCTGATTCGGATATGCAAAGGAAAACTTTGCACCAAGGGTAACCTTATAGCTGTATAACCTGCAGGACACTTGTTGGAGCTCCATGCCATGTAGATTGCCTGCTACTGAATTAGATAAAATAGTTCATACTTGAGGACAATGTAACAGAATATTGATCAACTTGATTCTAGAGTCTGAAGCCAAAGAAAAACATTCTTTAAGGTTGTAAGAAGTCCACAGAAAAACTATGCTTTTCCCACTCTCCTCTTCCCTCCCTATTTCCTCCTTTCTTGGGTCCTCCATGACCAGCAAGACTGCATTCTACTAGAATCTGATACATTCTTAATATCTCAATGTTATCAGCTGTATTTTTCTAACTTCTGATATTCCTATATCCAGCATTCATGCTTGATCCATACCGTACTACTTTATCATTACATTTTAAGCTAAATCTTTTGTAACTGCACATTTGAAAACTTCTGGATAGCTCTTTCTTCTCAGTATAAACACTTTTATATTCTGAAGTATTTCGGCTTTTCTTAGTCCTTTTCCACATTCTAAGGAACCGTTGAAGATACTACTGACTTAACACGAAAAAGTAGTTTGCTCAAGAATAATATTGCAAATCATAACTTGGTTTTGTCCTACATGAATTTGAAGCATTTTTTAGTGTTGCTATGTAAATGTAAATGTACTGGTTGAAAAATTTGTCTCTGCCAAAGTCAGAAGCAAACTTTCAGTGACTTAGAATAGAGAGCTCTTGCCTTTGTGTTCATGAAAACTGAATGTTTTAGTGAGTGGTGACCTAATTATTTACTGCAGGACCTGTTCATGAACTCTGTATCTAATTTTCTTTTTATCTAGGAAAGTAGATACAATGCCTTTGTACTCCATTCCAGAACCATGATAGACAAGCATTAATCCATCTTTTGTTAAGATAAACAAAATTCATTTCTAAACAAAATTCTGTAAATACTACAAGGATTGATAGAGGTTGTTACTGAAGAATTGGCCTGGAAAATGAAATGGGATTACTTAATCACAACTAATCTTTTGGGTTTATGTTTTAATCTATTTGGGTTGCTTGCCAGTTACTCTTGGTACAAACATCATTTTGGTACTACAGGGACATGATGTATACATTATACAGCATGGTACATCTGTTCCTGCTCAAGATTATTTACGAAGAAATTATTTTCATGCAGCATGTCTTTAAGAATTGTATTAGAAGTTACAATTTTCTTGGTTCAGTTAAAGTTGATTTATACTGTGATTAAAAGAGAAATGGCTTGGAATAACAAGTTTCTTTTATTTGCAATAAATATATACAACTATAAGTATAAAGCTAACAGTTTTCAATATTCTTATTGTAAATTGTAAAAAGTAATTGTAAAAAATATACACAGGTGCCACCTTAAAATTTATAACTTAAAATCCTAAGTTGTAGTCTTAACTGTATGTTTTTAAGAAGTTACTATACTTTTCTTGGCTAAACACAGCAATGCATTATTACATTCTGAATATTTTTTTGAAGGTCATTGATTTATTAATGTGCTTAACTTATTTTTAGGTTTGGTATGTTATAAAGACTATAGAAATTATTTTCTCTTTTTGTACACTGTTGAATTTTAAAATATTTGGTTGTGCGTTTCCTAAAAGTAAACATAATATTTTTTGGATTTTTGTAATAAAGTTCAACAATGTTTGAAGATGTGCTGCTTTTCATTATCAACAAAAAAATCACTGTTCTCTTCCGATAGCGTGCAAAATTGGACACCTTCCCTCCCCTGACAAGTAAAACACCACTTGCCACATCACACAAAGCACCAGCTTTTGTAGCAGTTCATATACGAGGTTGCTGGTTCCCCTGAAAGTCGTCACGCATAAGCTACTTTGGACTAAAAAATATAGAAATTGTTTGTGATAAAAAAATTAGTTTCTAAATTCAGTTTGCAATTTACTTCTTGCAGCACCAGATTTGGGGCAAAAGAGCCCTCTGCAGAAAGTTATTTTCCTACATACAATTGGGCCATTTTATAAGATTTACATTACTAGTTTATAATCAGTCTGTTCAGCTTAGAATCTTGTTTAGTTAGTGAGCTGTAACATTGTAAAGGATAACTTTATCATGCTTGGTATCTATTATGCCAATTTTTGCCTAAGGGGAACATCTCATAGCACTGCTTCCCAAATTTTATGAGGTAAAGTTTTATAATTTAAATTAAAACTAATGATATATGGATTTGTATGGAATCTTCCAAAAGAATAAAAAAAATACAGAATATTTCAGTTAATTGTGAATCAAGCATGGGAATAATTTCACGCACTGATGAAATTCAGCTTGTTCTAAGGTGAATAACGACAACAGTTTAATGGTGCATGGCTGTGCGAACAGTAAGAAACAGACATCATCTATTTGAAATGGCTAGAGAACTATTTAGGGAAATTGTGACTGCCAGAGGTAGAATTATCCTAAACATCGGGATTTACTTTCTAATAAATTCCATATATCCCATTTTGGGGGTATATGTACGCTTCTTATTCACTTAAATACTACCTGTTGCTGTAGGAGCAGCAGGGTATTGTGGGGTTGCTGTGGTTTTTAAGGTTGTATGTATGAATCGTGCTGTCTCTCACTAGCGGGTAACAATGCTTTTTTTGACTTGTATTTAAGGCATGCCAAATGGCAACTACAGGAAGGATGTTGCGAAGCTCAAATACCTGTAAAAGGGGAAAGTTGTTGAATTGTGTGACAGTGGACAAACTTGGCAAAGAACTTACCAGTCGTTTACCTATATGAGAAGCTTTATGGCTCAGCTCACAGTGATGAAGCCAATGAGGAGAATGAATTCCTCTTCCATCAGAGAAAGGATTTAGACTATCTAGAAATCACCCTTTATACGACTTAAGGGCAGAGCCATGGTAGGAACTTCAGTCTTTTTCCATTTTCCCATAAAGACAACGCTTTTACCACTTGAGGGATAGTCTCTGAACACTCTTTGTGAGGCTTTTAATATTATAGTCTACCAGCTGCAATTTATAATGATAAATTGTTTTGAAGAATGGTTTAGAGAATCAACCCAGGAAAAATGCTGGGTGGAGTAGTTTTGGGAAAGTTTTATCCAAAAAAAAAATCAGAAATACTGTATTTCAGAAACTGAAAATATAACTATTTCAAGTAGGTTTTTTTCTGTTAACGATTTTGTGATGGCCCTGATGAGAACAGAAGTCTGAAAGTAGTCTGAAGTGTTAGGTTTGCTAGTCTCCAAGGATCATATCGATCCAGCATTCCAGAGCCCAGTTGAACACGAACGACCATGTATTTTCCAGACACTCAGTACTCTGCACTGTTAGCAACCCTTTTTTATCCTCTAGAACGTGATGTTGACAGAGGAGAATATCGAAGAGAATGAAATTGAGCTTTTCTTCTTTGCAGGCTGATTTATATATGTAATGTGGATTATATACCATAGTTGTATAATCCCGGTCATTAGTAGGGGGAAGAGTACACCCTCAGCAAGTTTGCAGATGTTACAAAACTGTGAAGAGTGTTTAATACACCAGGTGTGTGCATTCAGAGGGACCTTCTCAGGCTGGAGAAATGGGCCAACAGGAACCTCATGAAGTTAAATGATTAACTGAACCAAGATAACAGAACTGATATAGTATGACTTCCCTTTCCAAATCTTTGCTCTAATTTTATGTATCATGATGCAAAAAGTTGACTTTTCTAATAACCTCACACAGTTTTAAAACTTAATGTAAGTATGCATAGAAATATGACTGGTATTTTAATGGTTTGTTTCAGTTGTAAAATTTGTACCTTTCTGATTGCTTGATTTTTCAGTGAGTCATTTGGTTTGGGTAAATTCTAATTACACATTCAAAGAGTTTGCTATTTTAGAAATTATAAGAGTTCTACTTACCGCTTAATTTATTTTAGGTTCTGTGGTCTTTGGAATTGGGCCATTGGATCTCAGAGGAACCATATGAGCTTTCATCCAGCTTCCCTGCAGCTCCTGTAAGTTTAATGGCCCTTTAAGCTTGTGAACTTTCTTTTGTTTATCTGGAAAATGATTGGCCCTCTAAATAGGTTTTGTGAACAAGAAGACCTCCTAGAAAAAAATATTTTTTTAAAGCAAAGACTGTAAGGAGTTATTTTCTCCTTCATCCACTTTTTGAAGTGTGTGCAAAAACTTTGGTATGTATGGAAAATGCAAAAAATTGATTCACCAATTAATGTTTGAATAAACTAGCTTCTTATTTAAGTATAAATGTCCTTTAATTTATTTGTGGCATATTTTATTTCTATCTGTGCTTGTATATAAACTGGAGAGGCATGTTATCGCCTAACGGAAAGAATATTCAGGTCATGGACTCAATATTTCCAGTCCAGAAATTACTTTGGCAATGGAAAATTACTGTGGGCTTCTAAAACTACTAAGCAGGTAAAATGAAGCATTTTTCCTGCCTTTAATGATCATTCTCAAGTACTGAATTGTGAACTGGTGCAAAAGTGTGTATGTGGGGGCATGGTGTATCTGTGCAGACCCAAGTGTATCTGCACTCCATGAGTTCTAATTGATTAAACAGTAATTTTATTTTGGTTTTAAAACAAGTAAAATTCTAGCATGTTACAAGTCAATCACTCTTATAGTTTTGCTAAAAACAGTTTCACAATTTCTCTTATATTGTAGCAGCTAGTTAAATATATTATCATCTATCACTCGTTTCTCAAAGTTTCATTGAGAAACTTTGAAGAAAAAACATTTAATGGGGTTTGAACTTTATTTTTACTATAATTTTATTAACTGTTAAGAGCTTATTTTTAACATTCTTTCTAAATCTATAATTTATGTAAATTTACATGTTTGAGATGAACACTTTATTTCATAAGTTGTATGTTCTCAAAGTGTAGGGAAACTGTAAGTTACTCTGAAATAAGCCCAAAGAAATTAACCATCCATTATAACGTAGTATTTTTTTCTAAAAGGAGAAAGTAGATTTTTTTTATATAGCAACTACATTAAGAATGGTAAAACTTAATGTGAAAAACAAGTAAGAAGCATGTTCTTTTTTTCTTCCTTTTCCATATTTGTATGAAAAAAAGAACACAGTACTTCAGATTAAGCTGTTTTGAGTTTTCTGTTTCTTCTCAGACTACCTTTTTTAATAACCAAGTATGCTATCAGTAACAACTTACATAGCATTCTTTGGAAGTGATTCCTGCTGCGTTTTTTTTTTTTAGATTCTGTCTACAGTTTTGATTCCTAAAGCAGAAGTAAGGAGGGCTTGAGAGATAGTGAAAAAATAAAGTTGAGGGAGGTTATGGTTGTGTTGAGAACCTGAATCGCTTCTGTTTGCAGTGTGCTTCTCTTGCAGAGGAATAAAGTCAGTGTCCAAGGTGATATTTCCATCACCTTTCCAACCATTCCCTTCTTGAGTCATGCTGGTTTCTTACTGTAACAGATATCTTATTTTTAAAGATACGATTATTATTTGAGCATGAATGCCGTTTATATTCCCTTTCTTTTCTTGTTATTTCTTTTCTGCTTCCTAAGAAGTATTTAGAGAAAATGAAAGTGCATTCTAGTTTTATACACCATTTATTTGATTACAGGAGGGAATTAAAAGAAGGGGTTATCTTGCTTTTATTTTTTAATTGTTTGTACGAAATCCAAAGCAGTTGTTGCATCCTTCTTTTTCCTATTATTGCATTCTTTCCAAAATGTCCTCCTCACTTCACTTTGGTGTTTGCAGTTTAAGCCATGCAATCTCATTTAGATAAAATGTCATTTAAAAACCTATTCACTCTAAAATTTTACATTCATTTTGATAAATTACTCCATTTTCCCAAAAAATGAGAAAGTCTCATAAACAATTGATCTGTTCAATGTCTACATCAATATCTTCGATCACTCTCCCAGAATAGTCATCAAAGTGTCTTGAGCTTTATAAAGACTTTTTTCCAGCGAATCGAAACTAGCCATGCAATATTTAACTATTCTTGTTATATAGTGTTTTCTTACTAAAATAATGAAGGTTAATGTCAACCAGAAGTTAGCACTATTTTCCTTTGCCAGGTTAAGCATTCATACTGTGTCAGATTTCATCATGGTTTTTAAGAAGCTTTTCTTTTTTGGGCTGGATATGCTTACTATCTCAAATATTTTCTTTAGTTGTCTGATTAAATGCAGTGAAGCAGGAAATACAGTAATCTAGACTCAGCATTTCTATTAAATTTCATAGAACCATAAAATATTTTAGATTAGAAGGGACCTCTGAAGGTTGTCTAGTTCAACACTCCGTTCCAAGGGACTGTCCAGTCCACTCTTATGGTAATAAATGAATAAATTAAAAACAAAATCCAATTTCGCCAATTCCAGCTTGTGTTTGTTGCCTCTTGTCCCTGTCTCTTGTCCCATTGCGGTGCACCTCCAAGAAGGGTCTGGCTCTGTCTTCTCTGTGTCCTCGATCAGGCAGTTGTAGACAGCAGTAAGGTCTCCCCTTCCCCTTCTCTTCTCCAGGCAGAAAAAGGCCAGCTCTCTCGGCCTCTTTTGGTATGTCATGTGCTTCTTGGTATGTCTAGCTCCTTTACTAGCTTGGTGGCCCTCTGCTAAACTTGCTCTTTAAGACATTTCTTAGAAATCCATGAAAGCAATTTTGTGAAGCAGTTTTATAGTTTGGGATATGTTTATCCTTACAAGTTTGCTAGGAGAAACAATAAAATACTTAAACAGTAATCTTAAATACAATCAGATTATTTTATGCAACTCTTCAGATGATGACTGTTAATTTAAATTCATTAAGTTTATTTAAAATCAGATCATGAAGTAATATTAGAAGTATTTTTTGTCTCTGCTGCCCTTTAGTAATGCTGACACATTTTCAGTGAAGAATGGTGGTGGTGTGCGTGGTGGGGTACTCTGACAGCAGCTTTAATGACTGTCAGTATGAAATGAAGAGTTTTCTTCCATCTTCCTCAAAATCATTTACTGTTTTTAAGATACAATACCTTTTGTTAAGTAAGCCTCCAGAAATGTTGTGTCGGGGGCTTTTGTTTTGTTTTGGTATGAGATATGTTCTTGTCTTGTAACTAATTCAGTCATCTGCTGAAATTAAAAATTTACAAAATGATTACTTTAAGACAATGACTAAGCATGAGCATTAAAACCTAACATTAATTTGGGGAAAAATCTGCACAAAATTATTTTGTATGATTTATGAAGAAATATCTTCCCAATCTGAAGTGCAGTGTACAGTACACAATTTTAAAGCATATAGTAATTTAAAAAAAAAAAAAAAAAAAAATCACCCAGTAGAGTAATTTATTCACATTGTGTCATACATTGAGGGCCTACCTACAGAGAATTTCTAGGGAGAAGTCCTAACCTTACTGAAAAAACCCCAACAGTATGACCTTAGATAACTTTCAGATTTTTTTTTGCTGTTTCTAAAATGTAGTAATTTGTATCTTAACTGATGAGCATGAATTTAATCGTATCAAAGAACATGCATATGTTTTTCAGTTAGGTTATTTTTACAAAACGTATAGATGTACTACAGCACCAGGTGATAACTGATTGTCATAGACAACGGGACATTTGGTGTTAATGCCGTTGTCTCGGTTTATAAAATACTGATTAGTTATTTTACAGGTAAATGACAAGGAAAGGAAAAAAGTGCAATCTTCATAAAAATATAAAGAAACACATACTATATGGTAGTTTGCAGGGATTTTTGTGACTTAAAGATAGTGACTGTAATAAGTACAAACTGAAAGAAATGGTGATTTTTGTACACGGTATTTCCCAAGAATAAATGCAAAGTACTTAAATGCTATTTTTCCTCTGTTAAATAAAGTAATACAGGCTATTGGAAAAAATCCCTGAATAAGTGTAAGAAGTTGTTTAGGAGACTATGGGGGGAAAGAATGTGTTCTTTAACTACAGTATTGAGCTAATTACAGGACTAATTTTTTTTATGTACATAAAAGGCAAACATGACACAGAAAGATAAATAGTTCTAGATCTAGTTAAGTGTTTTATATTAAAGTAAAGTTTAAAGTTCAGTGATGAGGCAAAATGCATATTTCTAAAACTATTTTAGGTATTTTTCACAGTTCCAGTTATTTACTAACACATACATAACATAAATGATCAGTAAAACAGAGTCCTTAAGTTGTCTGACAGTTTCTTGGATGTTCTTTTTATTCAGTCATTCGGCCAAATCACTCTTATACCAGGTTGATGCTTTAGACTTTGTGTCTGGTTGAATAATATGAGCTTTAGCTGATCAAGGCTATTGCAATTCAGGAATTGTACTGAACTGATCCCTTCAGAACACTAGCGCATGTTTTCTGGGCTTGAAAATGAGACAAGTTGCAGATGTGTGTTTATATGCTCGGCAAATGAAGTCTTTGAAGACTATATAATACATAATTCACATAATGCAAAAGCATTTAGAAATCTGCCGGTCGAATCATCATAGTCGTAGCTTTGAGTGAGTATCCCGAGCCTTTCCAGTAGTACCACTTGATACCATTGAACTTGTTGTTGTTCTGTCGTAATGGATAATACATTCCGTTGAGGTTAGAAGGACCACATGCATCAAACCACCATCCTGCAAGACAGAAAACAAAGAAAAACATCAGCAGATGAAAATGTTAGCACAGTTAATTTTCATAATAGTATATAAGGACACTTTGTTGTCCTGAAATGAAAAAGAAATCTAAACCCAAGTTTTCTTTCTTATGATTTGGAAATGTTGGTATAAAATATGTCCCTCAAACTCAGCAAGGAAATGTATTTATGTATTCACTACATATTCTTGAAACTCATGTAATACATAGCAGTTTAAAATTGAGACAGGAAGGCCTTCAATCAAGCTTAATTTATTATCGATATCAAACATTATTGTTGACAGTCTCAGGGCAGAACTTGACTTGAACTATAATGATATTGAGTCTTCTTTGGTTTTTATCTACTCTTTGGTAAATTCCTGTTCTTCACAGATTTAAACTCCTTTCTTAATTGTTTTTAGAGGATAATTCAGTTAGCTGTTTGAGTTCTCTGTGCAGATTAGTTCAAAACTTGGTAAGAAGGAAAAGGAGAAAAAAGCAGCCCAAACTTATTTTGTGTCCTTGTGGTCCTGACCTGTTAGTGGGTCATAAGGAAAATTTATTTTTACTAATAAGATAATATTTTTATACTTCTGTTATGATGGCGATAATGTGTGTGTTCTGTTTAGCAAGGCAGTAATCCAATTATCCTTTTGGATAAACTGAAGCTGTCTTTTGTCTTGCAACTTGTGCTATAGGGAAACAAACCATTGCTTAAGAGATAACAGGAAGAGAAATCAAATTTACAAAGCAGTTGTTTACATTTCAGAATGTGGAATTCTAGATTGGCAAATTATAGAATGGCTTGTGTGGTTCAAGATAAAAATACCACCTAAAACTCCAATAACTTGCGAACAATCATTAGAAAAATGTATATATCTCACATATGTGAGATATATGCGGTGTATCTTAAATTTATGTATTGCCATTTCATAATTATATTGAAATATGGAATTAACTATTTGTACCCTTCTGCGGCTTGTACAGTATACAGCAGCTTTTGGGGTTTTCTTCTTCTCTGGATAGTTAGGGAATGGGTTTATGCCTAAAGAATCAGGAGCCATTTCACTGACCAACTGAATCTCTAAAACAAGTTCTTTGGGGGAGTTAAGTGTTTTGATCTCTGGGACTATGTTATCTCATTCCTTGGAAGAATCTAGTGTCACTGTGGTTAGTTCCACAATTACAGACTTTCTTGTACCCCAACTTGAGCGACTGGGGTTTTTTCTCCAGTTTTAACTTCTCTTGTTTTACTTTAACTAACCTTTGTCCACTGATAAAATATTTCATTTGCAGTCACCATACTAGCATTTCTATCTGTGAGATTTGGACTTCTTCAATAGTCAAAATTTACTGTCAAAATTATCACTATTTATCTCACAGACAATTTCAGTGCCAATAAAAATAGGAAGACTGAGAAACAAAAAAACATTCCTACCTCCTGTTAGCATTTGTGAACATTTGCAAATACATTTGTCATTGTCTGCATCCTTTGTGCTAAAATCATTTCCTGGTTGGCTTATACTACTTATTTTGCCTGCTGTCCCAGTAAGTCCTTTAAGGTAGATCCTGTAGAAGTGAGGAATGGAAAAACAATTATTATATGGAAGTTAATGGTAGTTGATCTGCAAAATAATGATGGAAGAGTTTGCAATAAATATCCTGTTCAAATAGTTCAGTTCTCTTCTGGCCAATGTACTGTTGCAAGCTGTTTTGCAGCATAATATTTTCATATGAGTGGAAATGGTCAGCACAATATTCTAATGAACAGCCTCCACATTTGTAGAGATGACTGTTTTGTTCATGTCATATTAGAAGAAAATGAGAGCACGTAAATGATGACTCCTGGAATTTTTCATATATATCATGCATTTCTTAATACTGGAAGTAAATTGTGTGCAATTATTTTTTTTTTTTAATCGAGTTCAAAAGTTTAAACCAGAATTTTCTTATTCCTATTTTGCTGTTAGCCCAACATGGCAATGTAGCATTACAACTTTGCATCTATGAGAGATAATAGCATTACCTGGACTACTAATTACCAATTAGTAACTGGTATTTTAGGAGCTTCTCAATATTTCCCTTTCTACTTTCCTAATTACTCTTTCTTTTCACATCCTTCATAGATTTATTAGTGTTTAATTAAAGAATCATAGAATCATTTCAATTGGAAAAGACCCTTAAGATCATCGAGTCTAACCGTTAACCTAACACTGCCAAGTCCACCACTAAACCATGTCCCTAAGCACCACATCTAGACATCTTCTAAATACCTCCAGGGATGATGACTCAACCACTGCCCTGGACAGCCTGTTCCAATGCTTAACAACGCTTTCGGTGAAGAAATTTCTCCTAATGTCCAGTCTAAACCTCCCCTGGCACAACTTGAGGCCATTTCCTCTTGTCCTATCGCTTGTTACTTGGGAGAAGAGACAACACCCACCTCGCTACAACCTCCTTCCAGGTAGTGAGCGATAAGGTCTCCCCTCAGCCTCCTCTTCTCCAGACTAAACAACCCCAGTTCCCTCAGCCGCTCCTCATAAGACTTGTGCTCCAGGCCCTTCAACAGCTTCGTTGCCCTTCTCTGGACACGTGCCATCACCTCAATGTCCTTCTTGTAGTGAGGGGCCCAAAACTGAACACAGGATTCGAGGTGCGGCCTCACCAGTGCCAAGTACAGGGGGACAATCACCTCCCTACTCCTGCTGGCCACACTATTTCTGATACAAGCCAGGATGCTATTGGCCTTCTTGGCCACCTGGGCACACTGCTGGCTCATATTCAGCCGGCTGTCAACCAACACCCCCAGGTCCTTTTCCTCTGGGCAGCTTTCCAGCCACTCTTCCCCAAGCCTGTAGCGTTGCCTGGGGTTGTTGTGGCCCAAGTGCAGGACCCAAGCACTTAGCCTTGTTGAACCTCATACAGTTGGCCTCAGCCCATCGATCCAGCCTGTCCAGGTCCCTCTGCAGAGCCTTCCTACCCTCGAGCAGATCAACATTCCCACCCAATTTGGTGTCATCTGCAAACTTACTGAGGGTGCACTCGATCCCCTTATCAAGATCATTGATAAAGATATTAAACAAAACGCAAGTATTTAAGTTTGCTCAATTCCCTAGTGAGCTAAGCTTTCAGTGAGGCTGCTACTGTTTGGATCTGCTTACACAGGTGCAGATGCAGTCTCAGTGGGGAGAGACACAGGGCATCAAACTGGGAAGGCAACTACACTGCTATTACTGTGTTATGTTGAATTGGAAGGACTTGAACCCTCTGCTCCCACAGTATATCTTTGGTGATTGCATTTCTGTATCAAATATCTCATCCTTCTCAGAGGTGTTCTATTTGTTTAAGGAGGAGATCTGACTCTGAGGAGAACTAACTTGTCCCTGGATCAATCTTCATCTTGCATGTAATTTTCTGCTTATGACAGAAGTTGTCTTTGGTAGTTTAACAGAATATTTAAGCCATTTTATATTCCCTATTTGAAAATATTAAGAATGAATGAATTTTTATTCATTTAGGTTTGAAAAGATCAGCTCATTAAAGATTTTCTCAAAAATTTCTTTCAAAAAGTTAAATATTCTGTTTTTTCTTAAAGTGAGTTCAAAATTCTGTAAGCCAATAAATGGTATTAAAGATTCCAAGTATAATGTATGAGCCTACGCTTGATTTTCAAATATCATTTGAAGTCTAATGTAAGCAGAGTATTATTAATTTATTATCATTATTCAATTTTTAAAAGTATGTCTTAGTATACCGTAGATGAGAGGCAGTGGATGTAAATTGAAATGAGAGGTTCTGACTGGCTATCAGGAAAACCTTTTTCACCATGAGGACAGACAAGCAGTGGAAAAGGTTGTGCAGTCTCCACCTTTGGAGGTTATCAAGACCCAACTGGATAAAGTCCTGAGCAACCTGGCCTGACCTCATAGCTCTGAGATCAGGAAGTTTGACTCAAATGAAGTCCATTCTGATCTCAATTTTTCTATGAATCTATGAAATTTCAGTTTTATGACCCAACTCATAATCTTTCCAGCATTCAGAATGTATTAATGTTTTTAATGTAATGAAAGTTGCTCTTAATTGAATACTTTCTTAGTTTTGTTCTTTTTCATATTGTTAAAGATATTATTTAATCCACTGCATTCTATGATGCATTCCATGTTTGGTTGCATTTTAAAATAAAGTATCTATTCACAGACAACCCCATCTTAGTTTTCAGTAATTATTTTTTAATACTGTAAGTGGACAAGGCTAATGACCCATTTTGCAAAGGTTGCCTTCATAAGTATTTTAAAGCATTACTTTAAAAAAACCTCTGCTGTAGATTCTGACTGTTTCCAGATGAAAAAATATTTGCTTTGGAGTTGAGACAACTGTATACTGCTAAGGCATTAAGATCTAATGTTTTGGGGGAGGGAGATGCTGATAATTTTGGATTGCTTTGCATATAAGACTTGAGTTGAAGTAACAGCATCAGTTCTCTCAAGTGTCACATTGATTTGTTTACAACGAATAGTTGCTAGAAATTTTGGAGAAATTAATCTAAATTTAGGCAATTTTTCTGTCCAGTCACCTAAAGTCCATGAATCTGTAAGATTCTTATAAAGAAACATTTCCTGGACCATGTAGTAGGAAAGCATCTGTTAAACTATAGTCTCTAGTTTCTTCTATAACCAATCAAACAATATCTACTGCATTTACAGAGAGCCTGGAGAATGAAGTATGAACTGCCCATATATTTCACCTGTGGCTGATACTGTTTCAAAATGTATAACACTATGATACTATTTAAAATGTATGATACTATGATAATATTTGTTTATATATAAAGTATTTATTTAAAATGTATGTTATCTCCTATTTTAACCAAATATGTAAGAAGAAATTGTGAAGCTTTACATTTTACAGAATGATGGGAGCCTAAGCAATAGGTCTATTAAAATCTGGTGTTTAAATTGCCAAGTTTGTAGGGGGTGGGACTGGACATTTGCTATTAGCTTCATTTTCGCAGGTAGGAGTGTTATTCTTTGAGAATCCAAGCCAGTGGGTCACGGAAGGAGAAGGTAGCATTACCTCAGTGTGCTCTTCATGATGACAGAACAGCTCCTATTAGCCACTGACTAAGTGGAAAATCTCCTTGCAGTTCTGTTCATCTTAGTCATCCCCCTTCCAGAGATGTATTTATTGCCTGGAATCAGGATTTGATAGCAACTGCAGACAGGTTCCTATTGCCCTGAATATTGTGCACTGCCATCCACTATATTGGCAAGGGTATCCTATACCGTACCATCTTTTCCTCTTTGTGCATCTTGTGTGTTACACTCACCCAGTGTGCCCTAGTAAAATATACATTGTCTCCGTTGGGAAAAAAATTATTATTAAGACTGTTTTAAGCAAGAGGTGAAAAATGGAGCAAACATTATTTTCTGAGTGAACTGAAAAAACGTCATAATTTGTATGAAATAAGGTCATGCATCTACACAGTCTAGAATTATTATTATTATCAGATCTTTTTTTATTCAGATCTGAATTTTCTGCTTACCTGTATTTTAGTTCTTCACTTGCTAGAGAGAAGTGGTCATACAATGAATACGCCTCATTTCCTTCCCAGTCTTTCAGGTGTATTTTAAGAACGTAACGCTTCTGATTAGTCAGTTGAGAAACAAACTCATTTCCCAGCCAGTACTCCCCAGCAGGATCACCAAATCCCTGTAATTCAAGTTATATATTTAAATAGCTTTGGTTTTGTTTTTTGTTTGAGTTTGAAGTGATCATTTTATCAGTTTTTAAGTTTAAAAGTTTTCAATCTGTTAACTAAGAATTTTACTGTGTCTGTGAGGGTTATAGATCTGTAATATTTCAAAAAGTTAATTTCAGCAAAGACGAACTCAGGAATCTGAAATAGTGAATCAGTATTACATAGTAGATTTGGAGCAGTTTCTACTGTTGCCACTAGAAACACAAATATAACTAACTCAAAAAATGTGGATATATCATGGAACAGTTGATTAAAGAAAAGTGAGGTTTCTCTTTAAAAACAAACATCACACTTGCAAGTCTGCTTAGGCAAACAACTTATACTACTCTGACATTTCCTAAATGAACATCTAAGGACAAAGACAACTTCTAAAACCTGCTTACGTTCTAAGAATGCTATTATAACTTTATTATATCAGATTTCAGATAATAATAACTACTATTAAGGCTTCAGAAAACATTGTTTACCATCTTGTACTCTTTCCATGTCCGGTGAAAGTCCACACTGCCATCTTCACGTCTCTGAATAACGGTCCAACCTCCTCCACCAGTTTCCATGTCACAGTAGGCCTACCAGAATAAGCATGTAACAGCGTAAGTGCATGCAGTCATGAGAAAACAAAAATACAAAGCATGTACTTTGCATAATTCTATACAGTGGCATGTTTTAAAGTGTACAAGTGCAAAATGTGTATTAACCTAAAAATGCTGGTTTTCATAGCTTTCATATAAATCAGTTGTGGTTGTCCACAAATAAATGTCATTCCTCAATATATATCACACTTAAGAGAACACAAATGACACTTTAAAATAGCTGATAGCTGGTGTTAAAGGAAGAAAAAAATGAATGTAGCTTCTGATTCTATACTTCCCTCTTGCACTTATATGTTTGTGAGTTTCCTGAATTAATATTTCTCCTGAAAGATGTTACCACTTCTCCAGCTTTTTTCTGAGAGATCCATTCAAATTTCCCATGGTTTGTCAGCGTTATATTCAGGCAGTGAGCAATCTGAAATATGTTTTTATTTCCATTGTCATTGTCCAATACTTTTGCAGATAGTCTGACCCCAAAATTAAATCTAGGTGTAGAACTATTATTCTCTGAAAGTTAAATCTTGAAGCCATGCTGTTATATATACAGACTGCAATGAATATCTTATATTCTAGAACAAAAAAGTAACAACTATAAGATGTTTCCAAATATTCATAAATCATCTTTGATTTTACCAAGTTATTGCTAAACATTTGAAAGAATTGACACATAATAGGCAGTTCACTGAACTCAGTTTTAGAATTCCCAATAAATGCATCCTAGTGTAGTAAAAGTTTATAGGTGACTTGTTCAGTCAATCTCCTCCTAGATTAAAACAGAAAGTGACTGATTTAAATAGAATTCTGGTGTATGTTCACTGCAGTGTCAGAGATAAAAGGTATTAGTGAGGGTGCCAATATATGGTGGAGATGCTGATGAAAAAAAATCTTGAAAATTTAGAGGGAATTTTGGAGTGATGTTTGGGAGACGGGATAAATTAACAAGCAAATCTTGTGAATATGTGAATATTTAGGACCATTTTTCTTGAGAAAGGATTTAAAATGGTTGCATCTAATTCTGCTTTTCTGAAACTAGCAGAACTTAAATGTACATGTGTGAAGTCAGTGGAGCTAAGCTGGTGTAAAACAGTGTAATGAAAGTCAAACTGAAATCAGTGTCTATTTAAATTGCATGTTAGTACCGATACTAACTTTAAGAAAAATCTTAAATTTCTTGTACAAATAGTCCTGTTTGGAGAGTTCACAGTTAATGCTTTAGGCTCTCTCATTTGGAAGTTTAATTTTTTTTTTTTTTACCATTTTCTGCCAAGATACTGAAGTTCTGAGTCTTTTTCAGAATTATTTCACATCTTTGTGAAGTTATAGCTTAAGTATTAAACTACATTAATTTCTAATCTGTATTCTAGATCTTTCATCAATTAAGTGAAGTTGCATCTTCCCATTTACAGTAGTAGAGCCAAGATTTCTTATACTTTGATAGGCTATTTCATCTGTACAGCTTAATTAAAAAAAAACACAAAACCAAAACAAAACGAAAACCACCTAGACCTCAGCGTTTCATTATGAATTTGGGTATTTCCTTCTTTGTTTAAAAAATCTCATGGTGGTCTTCCTTCTTACCTAACTTATTACTGCTGCTTGTCACAATGTGCCTATAAATGCCCCAGATCATGACTGAATGACACTGAAGCTGTATGTCGTCTTCATCCTCTTCTATGGGAGATCGTCTTACGAGTGTTAGCAGTTAGCAGATTTGAGTTCTTTGAACTGTTAAACATTCCTTGAAATAAATTGAAAAAGTATGACTTCAGAGAAGCCAGAGTTTCCTTCTGTCCTGTGGCAGTGTTTTGTGTCATTTTAGGAAGTAAAGTGTGCTCCTTACTAAGTTTTCAATGTAGTTGGCTCTTTTAGGGTATCCATGTATTTCTGTGTATGTGTATTGTACATATGTTACAGACACACACACACACACATATATTTATATAAATCAAGCAGGGTATTTACAATGCAAGCAGTGGCATATATACTGTTCAAAGGCATCAGACTTTTGAAGGGAAAGCAAGCCCTTAGAGCTGCAAATATTAAACATATTAGTGTTTCAATAGGCTGTAACACATTGGGAATCCAAAGCAGATACTGTATTTTAAAGTTGTAGATCTAGAGTCTTTGTTCAACATCAGAGAATCGCGAGACATTCAACTGGAGATTTTTAGGAAAGATAAATGAAAGAAGAAAAGAAGTTGGATTAGGGATTACTTGTTAAAGTATGTCATGTGAACGGAATTGAATTGAAAGCAGCAACTTTAATTTGTACTGCTGTATGCAATTCCTTGCACCTCAAAGCTTGTTTTTTGTTTGTTTTTACTAATCTCTGTATTTAATGACTGGTAAAGATATGGTAATAGTATATAAACTAAATTTAGTAAATATATTTTTTTTTTATTTTTATAAACAGAAGGTTGAAGATAAGGTATTGTAAAAGATAATCTGTTTTAGAAAGCTAACTCATGTGATGTGTAATGCATACATGAAAATTAATTTCCACAGGAGGCTATGAAAAGGGATACTTTTCATAGTATGCTAAAGCAAATGCAGATACTTTTATTAAGTATCTCTGCGAGTTAAAATGCTGATTTAAGTCAAGTATCATTGGTTGTAAAGAAAGTTGTTGACTCTGAAGCTTCACCCCACTGAAAGGACAGTATAAGCAGCCAGATTGAGAATAGAACTGTTTCACCCTTCTCTGAAACATGTAGTTTTTAACTACTTAGAGAGAGAGGCTGGGTGTTAATTTACATGGGCCGCTGGTCCAGTCTAATATTGCTATTGTAGACGTTAATTGATGTTTTTGAATGTTACGTACAATTTTCATAAGGTCTATCATCTAAATTTCAATTCAGCTGGAATTATTACTTTGAAGATATAAATGCCTTAAAATAGAACTTTATTTAGTTCTAATGAGATTAAAATATTCTTAAACAGTGAATGACTGTGAATGTCTTACATAAAATATTCCTGTTATAACCAATATCCATTCTATATGTGAATGGTAAGACAACTAGCTTCTACAGACACTATAGACACTACAGACTCTTTGGGATAAATGCTGGGGTACTGCAAATTTGTTCCCAAAGGGAGAAGCAATTTAGTAGGAACTGAAACACATAATAAAAATTTGAAGAAGAGAAGTCCATAAAAATCTCATGTAGATTTTTCTTACCAGTAACAACTTTATAAATTTTATGTAAATTTGGGAGTATAATTTTTCCACACCAAAAAATTTCATGTCAGTCATCTGTAAGTGCTTCTAAAAGGCCAGTTTATGGCCTTGGAAAGGGAAATCCTTTTCTTTCTTGAGTAGAAAGTGTGGCACAGGCAAAGGGAACGTACTGGTTACATCGTCTCCTTCTAGTGTCATAGTAACTGTTTTAAAAGATGAGAAGATTATTGTTGTTTCAGGTTTCAGTGTATGGTTTCTAAATGCTGTGCTTCGTGGTTGCACACTTGCTCCCTTGAACTAGCTAAAAAGTGAAAATTCTTTTTACCACCTATTAGGTAAGCATCATCCAGTGAAATGTTTTGCTTTCAGGCTTGACTGGCAATCCGGAACCCTACTTTTCAAGCCCTCACATATGCAGCTTTGCTCATGAAATCATTCCTTTGCTTTCTAGATCATTTCTCTAGAAATCAATTCTCTGACTAAACAAGATGACAATACTTACTGTAAAACTAGGAACTTCAAATTTACATACACACTTGATTTTTAATTTGGAAAAGAATAAAGTCAATGAAGAAAATGGCAGTAAAGATTACCGAAAGAAAATTAATGAAATAAGTTGATATATTTTTATTACTTTTTACTAAAAATACTTAACTGAATGATGTATATTCGTAAGTAATTTTAAGGATGGAGATAGGCTATTCAGTAAAATGAAGATTAAGGAAAGGATTTGCTTAGTTTAAAATAAACACAATAAATTGCTCTGTCAGTCTGCAGAGGGAACAATTTCTTCATGATGTATGTGAAAGATGAGGGGAGAGGAAGCATTTATTTGGACTCTAACTTCTTTTTTAAAAAAATCTTCATTCTCCAGTAAAATGATACGCATATGCGGCTTTCTCTAACACTCATTACTAGAACAGAACTTCGCTGACCTTTCAACCTAGCCTAGGTTTTATATTCAAAAGGAAGAAATGTAACATTTCATAAACTAGTAAAAATAGATACCAAGATTAGGCAGGCAGCAGGAGTCTTCAAACAGATGCCAAAAAGAATAAAGAGATTAGCCTCTCAAATTGCAACAAATTGGCAGAGGGAATATTTGATTTATCTTGTGAACTGCTTCACTACTTACAGTTCTAGCAGCTGTAGCACTGTGAGAGCTAAGGTCAGCTGTTTATATTTTTCACCTTCAGCTAAAGATCAGCGCTGTATTTTTGAAAATGCTGTAAGGTATGTGTAACCAGAAGTAGTCCATTTTCCAAAGATTATAAGCACGTAAGCTGTGAGCAGTCAATTTGATGTCTTCACTGTCTAGGAAGTTGACTTTCAGAGCAAGTAATTTTTCTTCTTTTTTCTTGTACATTAAGATATTTGGGGTATAAGTCTTTTCAGACCTACTTTCTGAATGGTAAGGCTCTGGCTGAGTTAACAGGATGAAGATCCACTACAGTTTTTATACCAAAGCAAGCGCGGTTGCCACATCTGTGCAGTTTCCCTCTGCCTCACTTTTGGCTGTTGTCTGAACACTTTTGAGTCATGATGTTCAAAGATTTTGTATTCTGCTATCTCTAGCTCCTAGAGATGTAACTAGATAAGAATTGCGGTCTTAGTTTTCTTGTTCTGGAAAAAATAGCTACACGCGTGGCTTATAATGTAATTTAACCTAATACCAGTTACCAGTGAAAAAAGAGAGATTATGAGACTTCTAAAATTCACAAAAAAAACCTCCTCATCTGACCTCTTACTGTATTGGAGAAGCTACACATATGCTCTTTTTTAATGCTTGGGATTGGAAACAATTTTGTATGTGTATTTTAGATGGCATGGGCTCCTTTTGAAATGACTAGCTAGTTGTCTGGATGGTCAGTTTTTAGGAAAGTTACGCAAAACCATTTTTGTTGGTAAATTCAAACTTGCCCAACACACTTTCTGCAAGAAAGTTTTGATTAAAAAGGCCTTGGCTTGGAATGTGTGTCGATTCTAGGATGAAAATTCAGCTCAGCAGGGGTGGAAATGGGGAAGAGCTTAGCCACTGCTTCAGCCACTATTTTAAGATTTCGGGTAATATGTCGGTAATAGTTGTGGTAACGGTTGAGCTAATATATTAGCGTCATCCACACTCAACTATTCTGCCTGGTTAAGACCAGGAGGTTAATTGATTCAGGTAACTGCTGTAAACATGAAGCTATTGACTTTTCATGGGTTTGCCTCTGCCATTTTTCCGTGTGTCAGCAGTCTTTTGCTGTTTTTCCTCAGTGTTTTTAAAAGGACTTAGCTTTTGTCCTGGTGCAGAACAGGAAAGCTTGAAAGCTTGAAAATATTAATGGAATGAAATAATTGTTTTCCTCTCAGCTCTCGTATGCAATTCTTCAGTTTTGGATTATGATGGGAGACAAATTAGTAAAGTGGGATCAGTTACAGATTACACAGAAGTTGTTTATAAGCCTGTTGGGAGGTCAGAAGGTGTTACAAGAGGAAAAGACGAAAACATAAACAGCAGTGCAGCACTTTTGGCAAATAAAAAAGGTCATTCTGTTTCCTGGTCCGAGTGGCCATCCACATCATAAACAGTTGAAAATGGAGTAACGTGTTGATTATCCCTAAACCTTCACTTCCCTTGACAACTCCTCTTACGCATTTGTATTTGTATAAAAAATCTGCATCAGATTAAAACTTTTTAGTCTCTTATTTTTCATGTCACGCAAAACGTTCACTGTCTTTTTAAGTGTCTTTTTCATTCTACCTGAAGTGGGCAGAATAAGATTAAAATTCTCTAATATTATTAAATGAATTACTAATTTAATTAAATTATTACATTTTAACTACTTTTTTTAACCTAGTAAATTACCAAAATGGGTATTTTGTTAGGCATTTTAAGCCTCTATGTTCAAATGTAAAGCATTTAATATTTTATAGTCTAGGAAATTTGTGATTGTACTTTTGTTTCAGGGATAGAATATTTTGGTCGGTTTTAGCTTTGTAGAAATGTGTGTTGCTCTGGCTTCTCAGATCATATAAGTTGCCTAAACATTTATGGCTCTGAAAATGCAGTGTTAAAGTTTATGACAGAAATTTTCATTCTGTAATATGGCATGCACTTGTGTCTGCTTTTAGAAAATATGCATGCTCTGTATATTATATTTGACAGTAAAATTAAAACCAAAGGTAAAAGCTTGAGACAAGTAATATTAAGAGATTCAAGGAATGTCACCCTTCTTGAGATGTCTAACAAAGACTGCTGCAATATATTACTTTAAAGATGCAGTAGCTTGCATCTCCTTTAGCATTTAAAATTGTGATTGTAGATATCTATGCTATTTAAATACTATTCTGCTTCATGTGTAATAAAACACTTTATTGCATCTTATGTAACTAATTTTCTTGTGAAACAGATGTATTGAATATAAACTAGACTATTCCAAAGGAAAACCAGTGTCTTTTTTTTTTTCCCCAAGAGAAGCAAACTGCAGATATCATCATTTCTCTAGATGATATCTGCAAAAATTGCAGGTTTTATGTATTGTATTTTATAGATCTTACCCAAACAAATTGTTTATTTCCTTTAGTTGAGAGCTTTGTAAGGGTAAAAATCACAAAGTCTGGCTTGGGCTAGATGAAGTTCTGGCACTTCAAAGCCTAGTCACTGGTGAACTTAATTTCTAAACCTTTGCTATGAAAACTTGGGAAAAAAAATGCTTTCTCTGTCAGAGTTTTACCAATTGCTTTTCCACATGTCCCCTCATTTTTCTCTGCTTTTGTACATTTTCTGTTAGGTTTTTTCCCCCCAAGTATTTCTGATATAATAAAGTAGAGCCTTAGGAATTCCATAAAATACTTCCTTTTTTGTAAGGAAATGTCTACAATATGAAATTATAAAATAAAAACATTAGAAAATTACTTAGTGTTTGTCTAAGAAATATATTAAGCATTTTTGTTTATATTCGCCTTCTCAGCCTGCTGTGTCTGGAAACAAACATTCATCATTTGAGCCCC
Organism: Calonectris borealis; assembly: GCF_964195595.1. Lineage (NCBI taxonomy): Eukaryota > Metazoa > Chordata > Aves > Procellariiformes > Procellariidae > Calonectris > Calonectris borealis. The sequence goes on from NC_134314.1 coordinate 26,584,069, forward strand.
TCTCCTCAGAATGCTCACTGCAGTTTTTGGTTCTTTGTCCTCACAATCCACCTGGGACTTTTCTCCCTTTCAGATTTTATTGATTGTTTCAACTGAATTATACTATCTGAAGCTTTATCATTTTATTTATTTCAGTAGATGGAGCATCTCTGTCAGGCATCCAGTGTTTCATCCACTGAGTGCTATTAGCTCAAGGTCTCTTCTATAGAGGTGTGATGTATTGCTTTAACTTAGATGGACATTGAAGTTCATTTCAGTTAAACACATAGCGGAAAAAAATATCCACAGAGGAATTTAAACTGATGTAGTGAAACCACTGCAAACTCTCACCTTTTATTTAAATCAGAGCAGTATTTTCCAGGAAAGTCCTCTGTTACCCAGCGTGAGTTGTGCTGATCTAATTGCTAATCTAATTGTTACACAAATGCCCTTAAAACTCTGCTTAACAAAGAACTGGAATCCATACACGAGTCCAATACTAGTAGATTGCTTACATGATACACACCCATGAGTACTCTTCCATGCCCCTGATTTTACCTCCTTTTGCCACCTGAAGGGACTTGGGCATATAAAGGAACTAAGAACTTAGAGGAGACAGGAGATTGCTGATCATGCAGAGCAATTGTGTTGGAGTTAGAGATTTTATAAAGAAATTACAGTACTATATTGCTTTAATTGCGTTAATTATGTGGAAACAAAGAACGAAATTCTGGCATGCTGAAGTGAACAACAAAATGCTCATTCGTTTCAACTGAGCCAAAATTTCACCTGAAGGACTTTCTTCTTCCTGTGAGATACTCAGATCTGTAAGTGATGAAATGCTCATTAAAAACAGCACTATTAACTAGCCTTTAAAATAGCATATTTACCACATCAAATAACTTATTAACACACAGTATGTATAGGTAGCACTTTATAGCCATCCTACCTTCTTTTCTTGTGCAGTGTTTGGAACTGTTAAAGTGTAGATTCCACTTGTTGTCAGTCCCGATTTGAAAGCTTCAGCACAGTCTTTGAAGCTGATTTGCTCCTCTTTAGCTATGAAGTTGTTCTTAGCTGCTAAAAATACAATAGAAATTGAAGGCATTAAGAGGAGATGAATAAAAGTTACTAAGAAGCAATTAATGACGTAATCAGCTTAAAGCTTTGCAGTTCTGAAAAATACGCCTGGTCCTGAAAGAAATGACAGATCAAGGTATTAATTATGTGTGTTGTTACTTTATATTATTTAGAGACATTATTCTGATATGAGCATGGTAGCTTGATAGGTTGAAAAGTGATGACACTTATTAATATGTTGAATAAGAAAACTTAGGATAGCGCATCTCATTGGTTGAACAGTTTCTGCTTCCATTCATTGCCTTTGCTGGACTCTTACATGCATTACAACCTGTGCATGCATTAACTACTATTAAAAACATATTTAACTAGCAACTGATTATATTAATAATGACCTTTGGCCAGTACTCTAAAATTATGAAATCTAACATAAGAGTTATGAAATCTTTGATAATACAGCTGACTGGAATAACTACTTTTACAAAGTTTTAGCTAGTTTTTTTGCCCCTGTGCTGAGCAGGAACAACATTGTACGTACCAAGCTGAAGTTTGGTAGCTCAGCCCAACCCACTAAGGAAACAGCCTCTCTGGAATTCATTTGTGTAAAAAATACATTTTAAAATGCCTAAGCCTTCTTGTTTTACAGAACAATCTAAGGCTCATCTTTTTGTTCAGTTCTTTATTAACTATGGAGGTTGGAATTTCCTGGCATTTTGCCTGCTGACTGATATTTCATATTTGACCCTTTTGGGGTTGGTTCTGTGTATTTTCCCTTTTAATTTAATCTAACGAGCACAGCCAGTCAGTACAAAGTTTCAGGTGCCATATAAATATATGCTTATATTACAGTTGCTTGTTATGTTCTTTTTAGCTTGCTTATTAGTTATTTACCAGTTTACATGCTTTGCCTTAAATATAAAAATAACACGTTCAGTGTTTTAATTGCTTTTCCACACTCTATTGTTTGTATACTATCTTAGAAGCTTTCCCTGCTAATTTTGTCTTTTTGGCAAACATTCATTATTTTTTCCACTCTGGGTTTAACAGTGTTGTAGCCAACATGTCTTTGACTTGTTTACTTATTTGTGCACTAGCATAGCAGATAACATCGGCAGGAGCATGTACAGCCTTGGTAATGGTATTTAAGGGAATAGTGTCAGTTATTAAGACAAAAAACTTGGGATAAAAACCTACATCATTATTATTTAGGACATTACTGAAAGCAAGGACTTCCGAACACCCTTTTCCTTTTTTGTGATCCAACTTACAGTAATGTAGCATAGTCCATCTATACTATCTTTTAAATTGTAATGACAACTATATTAAAATTTTCCTAATATTTAATTTTAAATCCTTTTTTTAGAGGTTCTATATGCTTGTGTATTTCCAGCCCTGAGAACTTTACAGGCAAACATGCCAGATTCTTTACTCTTTTATATAGAACAGCTATACCTTCTTAATTTGTCAAAGTTCTCTATCAGACATGAAATTCAAAGTAAGGAATTTGTTCATTTGTTTAAATCCTGTTTAGCCATAACCTTCAGCTTATGGTTTGTGGGGGATTTCTGTGGACCGTGTGAATCTGCATAAATTTGGAAGTTATGCCCAGTGGCTATGATTTGTTGCAGGGCTGTCAGGCATTTAGGGGTGAGGTTATTGCCTATAAAATTTGCTAGGCTGAGGGATTTGGGGGATGAATAGGGAAGCTTCAGTGAAAGACTGGAGGACTTTTGGGAGTACCTGCTGCCCTGGGCTGGTGCTTTCTGTTGTTTGGGGCATACACAGGTGCTAAAAACTGGGCCAGTGCTGATTCCTTTGCCTTTAATAGCCAATATAATTTGTCCTTTCTTTGATCAACTCTATGTGCATAGAGCAATGAGAGGTGGCAGAAGCCACCTTTGTGAGTCAGGAAGAAAAGCTACAGGCCTACATCATGCAGTCTAACCTAGATATATGGTGAAGGGAGTGTGTATCGCCAGATGAATGAATGCCATGTGAGATGAATGATATTTGGCATCTCTGTATTTTGTTGAACCGCAGGAGAAGTGGGCAGGCAAACCAATATAAACCACAGAAGATGAGCAAAATGTTGAAAAGAAACCACATAAATGTTGTGGTTGCTCCCCGCCCCTAAAAAATAGGTTAGTTAACTCAGATGCAGAATTTATGGAAAAAAAAAATACTTTTTGAGAAGCAGAAGTGTGGGGAAATTGGTTGTAAGGCTTTATAGGTAATAATGTACACAAATTAGGGAGTGTCACTCAACTGATATAAACGTGTCTGCTTTTACTTACAGTTTGGTGTAGATATCATAGTAAGCAAGTTATGAACAGTCTCCATCAGATCATGTTGCTGTTTTTGCAGAACTGAGTTGTTTACTGTAGCTGTAACTAACTGTTTTTCTAGTTCTTCTATAATAGAATTCTGTCTGGCTACTAGGACTTGAAGCTGATCTTTTTCATCTTTTATTGACTTCAACTGAAGTGTGTGCTTGTCTTCCATCTCAAGAACTCTTTTTTCTAGAAAGCTAAATAAAAGATTACAATTAGGCTCCTCAGAAACAATTTTGAGCTGATGTCAAGAGAATCAAGCCTGTTGCAAAGTTTCTTTCTTCATAAGTACTCAACTTCATTCTCTGATGCCATGCATGCAGTAGAAAACTAATGAAAGCCGAATTTAGTTTAATATGTATGCTTTAATATATTACTTAACTAATTAGTACATTAATAAACAACATTATAGAGTATAGTCTGTATCACAGGCTTTTAAAGTGTAACAATTGGGTGTTTGATAAGTCAACATTATGAAAGCAAAGATACAGTTTGGTCCTGAAAAAAGGATAGTAGTGCTAGAAGTACAAGGAGTATAAAATGGATGTAGACCCAAAGTAACCATTACTTATGAATATGAAGTGTCTTGAATACCATTCTCTCAGAGTTTAGGCATAATAGTGAAGGATTTCATGTTTTATCCAGTTAAAAGATGAAAGTCATTAAAAGATAATCCTAGGAACTTTTCAAATGTCCTATATCATAATAAAATATATTCTTAAAAGAAATTAATGTTACGGTGTTAAGACAGGGAAACCTGTAAATAGTTACTTGAAGATGTGTTCCCCATCTCCAATTCTGGAGCTGGTGTGAGTAGGTGAATGGCTGGAAAATTATTTCATTGGTAATTGTTCTGATGCAGATTCTGAGAAAGCTGATGTTAAAAGATGCATGGCCAGAAGGGAGAAGTTAATCTAAAATCCATTACTGTTATTGAAAAAAGTCCTGAACCTTGTAATTATGTATCAAGCAGATTAACTCGATGTCAGATCGTCTTTTGTTAGGTGAAAAACAATGCTTTTGTGTTTACGTGGGTTTTACAAGGGTAGTCTAAAAGTCTGCTGAGTTCAACACCAAAAAAAGTGACATTTAAAAATTCAGTATTTACTTTGCTTTTCATCTGATAAGGATGCTTGTTTTTATTAAGCTGGTAGATAAAACCTTTAGGGAGCATATATAAATGTAGTAGAGTAGTGAACAAAAATGTCAAAACATGCCTCCTGTTTTTTTTAAGCTAATTCTTTTAAAATAAAAAGCACTTTGCACATATGGTTCTCATTGAAAAACACGGCTTTGAAGGAGAAAACTTACTGTTATTGCTGCTTTTAGATTTCTCTGTAAAATATTTATTGCCAAAAGTAAAATAAGACCCTGGTGATGTGAAAATGAAACTAGCTGAAGAAAGGTATGAGCCGTTGGACAACAGCTGAGTACAGAAATGGACAGGAGTTGGTTATCGGTCTGAATTTCAAAAGATTGACTAGTAAGAAACATTGAATATGAGTGGTATTTGACTTTTCTGACCAGGTTAGAAAAAAATTGTGGCAATGACCTGATTGTGTATTAGGATAGCTGTGTACTACATGGAAATAAAATTTTAGAGATGTGGTTGCACTGGGTTAGTTTGAGTCAGGCTATATAATCCATAACTTCATCTGGATAAGTCTAAAGAATATGAATTGGCTACAACTGAAGTACTGAGAAGTATTTCAGTTTTAACCTTGAGTCTTTCATATAAAGGAGAACTTTAGATAGTGAAGAATGATATAGAAACAGAACACAAGAAGAATAAACCTGCATGATTCTCTAGGCCTTAAATAATATATGACCTTTGTAATGAGCATAGCTGGGTGTGGGGAGCTTCTGTACAAGGCCTTATTTTCCTGCTTGAGTACATTGGTTTCTAAAACCATTAGAAGGGCACTTCAGGGAATAGTGTTTTATTGGGTTGATAGGCAAACTTACCTGTTTTTTTCTTGTAATTTCGTTATCTCGTTGGTCTGATCTGAAATCTGTCTTTCTAGTTTGTTTGTTGAAAGAGAGTGTTCCAAAAGCTGAAGTTCAAGTCTGGTTGTCTGGTTTAATACCTAAATAAAATTTATAAAAATATTGGAAAATCAAGATACTACTTCTAAATAGATTGTAATTTCTTTATGTTGTGAAATCATGCAAATCTCTATTTAAGCCTATAATTAAAAAAATATTTTTGAACACTTAATTTGGGCACAAATGCTCATAGAATTAGAACGAAGACGAATACACAGAGTTGCACTAATTTTGTTGTTACACTAACAAGTATCTTTGGGAATATTTCAGTAGTATGCTACATTTCTGGTCAGTGGCTGAGAGTTACTGTGTACTTTAGTTTTGCTGTCATACCTTCCCCTCTGTTACGATATTCTTATTTCATTACTGGAACTATTATGGTTGTTGTTCAGAGAATAATTTGAGTTGTTTTCTCAATGTGGTGTAGAAAGAAAGTATTTTGCATATCTCTCACTGGCTGAAATCCTGAAATTGCTAGGTAGTTCCCTTTTAGCTATTTTCCTTAATCCCAAATTATATTTTAAAGTGTTTATCATGTGACCACACTTCTGTCAACTCATTCCTTGCATTTTAATGTTACCTTTTCTATATGTATTGTTCACTGTCTAAATTTATTTGCATCTCTAAATGAAGAAATGCAGATATTAGGAAACATGGAAGATACTTTTTGGTTTGTATCAGATTGCATTACTTGAGGCATGTTTTCTAGAAATATTTTCTCATTGTTTTAGAACAGCTTTTTTTAAATCAGTAGAATTTGGCTTTCGTTGGCAGGAAGAATTGATTACTCATGTCCTTCATGTTAAACAGTCATTCAGGACATGATTTCACACTTAAGTGTAATTGAAAACTATTACCAAAAGTAAGTGTCCTTGAGAGAGCAATTGTTTGGTTAATTTCCTTATGTTGTTAATTAAGCCCTTAACCCAGTCACCAGTAATTTCAAGCAGAGAAGGAAAGTTACAGTGATGATTTTCTTCCTCTAATCAGAAAATAATTGAATAATTTCCATAAAGACATTACTGTCAATGAATAAATACATTCTCTCAACATGTGCAAAATACTGGGCTCCTGAATAATACAATCAGAAAGTTGAATTTAGCACGCCTGTGAGTTACGAACTATCAGTTTATCAAAGAGTTCACAAAGGCTTGTTTTAGGTTAAAAAATGTAACAGAATCATTGGATGAATTATACAGATAGTAAAATGTCTAACAAGGATTTTAGGTTTTGCATGCTATTTACATTATATAAAATGTTATATGCTACATACTACATTCACTCTTTCTTTTGGGAGTTACATATCTGAATTTTCCTACCATGTTAGCAAAACTATAAATACACACTTTTCTACATGGATTGGACTTGTCCTTAGAACATATTAAAAATTACATTGTATTTCACAGAATGTCTTATTGTAGTTAATGCTTTTCAATTAACACAATAATTAAACCCATTACATTTTTTTTTGTTTGAAATCATTTAGAGAATAATATGTAGAGTAGGCAAGTTTACTTCTGTGTGAATATACTTTTCTAGTAGCCTCCTTCTAATTCCTTTTTTCCTGATTCATCTCTGGTTTAGTTACTCCTCTGATAAATAACAATACTATAGTGCATTGTGCTGAAATGAACTGTTACCCCACTTCTAGTATCTGTGAAAACATTCATTAAAAAGATGAATTTTTATTGATAAAACAATTTTAAAAATACCAAAAAAATTAAATGTAAAAAAGCAATTAGCCTGATAAGTGGAACAAAGGCAAAGTTTGAAGGAACTCTCCTTCAGCTAAGATCTGGTGGTGAGAGGTGAATAATCAACAGAGATATACAACAAGGGTTGTATAAAAGCATACTAGTACCCAATTGATGCTTGGATATCCTCTACTATTTTAAAGTACATTATCTTTAAAGATGAATGTAACAATTGTCTTGCTGGACATACTTCAAATCCTGCCGTAATGGAAGTCTTTCAAGTGACAACAGCGAGCTTGAGATGGAACTATGTATTACCAAATACTAATGTTTCCTTAAGGTGGGCAGAGCTGATGATTACAATGATTGACTTGTAACTGTTGAACTGAATAGTGTAACACTAAACTGTGTTAAATATATAGTTGTAGGTGCTTGGGACGCAGAAGCATTTTTAGGTTCAAATTCATTACTTACTTGTGCTTCAACATCTGTTAATTTGCGGGTCTGTTCAGCTGTTTGATTTAGTAAGTTTGTGCCTATTTCAATCATTACTGCAGTCTGGTTCTGCACTGCAGTTTGCTGGATCTCTACCATTTCTTTCTTCATACTGTCTTGGATGTAATTCTCAAGCTACATGGGAAAGGAAAGAGAGAAGATAGTTGCATTCTTTAAATGTTGGGGGGGGGGTAGTACAGTAAGTCTGCTGGCTGCCTTGCTAAACAAATTTGTTCCTTGTCTGTTATGCGTTTATGTGAGGTTTCCCCCTGTTAAGCTCTGTGAGAGGAAGGGCAAATATGATAAGGAATGTGTGGCCACCCATTTTCTAAAGGCAGGGACAGAGATTTGCAGGGATTTGTAGGTAGAAGGCGCGGCGGTGACAATGCTTGTGGGCACTTGGAAGCTTTTCTGCCTTACTGCTCCCACCATTGTAACCATCAGAGGAGCTTCACCAGCTTTGGCAGCCATGGGAATTTTTTAGAAGACAAAAGCTTAGGAGTTTAGTCATCTTCCTGTATCTAGATTTAAATATTTTCAAAAGCATTTTTCATCACATGGCTAGAAGTCAGAGAAGAGGTCAGATGTCATTTAACACTGTTGTGTGCACATTTTTATCAGAGAGAATTTCAAATAAAGACATGAAACAGTAAGAAAACCTATAAATACCTTAAATACTTAATATTTAGGAATGCAAAAACTGGTTTAAATACTTGATTCCAAAGTAATTTCTAAACTAATAAGGATTTTTTTGGTAGTCATTTTATAAGAGTACACTGCTTTCAAGGAAGGCAATAAGAAAATTAGTAGGAAGGAGAAAATTCAGATAACCTTTTATGAAGTCTTTCTTTCCACATTTCTGGATTATCCAAAAGCAGTCTGATTTTTCTCCATACTTCTTTAATATCATTTTCTCAATAACTTTGCAAATATTTCATATTTCTTTCATGAGTCATTGCTTATGTTTGAACTCTCTGTTAAAAATCCCAGCCACATGATTTCTTTTTTTCCATTGACTGGCGAAATTTCTAGAAATTTCTAGAATCAAACTTCTGTTTCACTCCAACATTGTTCTAGCAAGAGAACCATAATGATTTTTGAGCTTCATGCTGTACCTACAAAGAGGATACTAGCTAGCAACAAATAGCTAGTGTCATTAAGCACACATTATGAAATACCACCAATTCCTATCTAAGTAAAATGGTAAAACAGGTTGATTTTTTAAAAAGATTATTTTGAGAATACAATCTTCATATGAATAATGGCTTGTAGTGAGGAGGAGCTTTGAACATTATTGTATGTCCATTTTCTACAGCAGTGAGGAAAAAGCAGCTTATGATTTAATATTCTACCAAACCACTGTTCAGATATAGTCATTCCACTTCTGACCAGCTAAAAATCAGTTGCCGGATCTATCAGCTTGGAATGTTTCCCCCTTAAATATTACTGAAGCAAGGACTGGATTTTTTATTTCTGACTTCACAATTGTTTTGTAAAAGTGACAAATGAAGAAAATAGGATGTAGTAAGAAGTTAAAACCTCTAAAACTGGAAGTATATTCTTAGTTTGAATTAAGCATTATTTCTTTTCATCCAGTGTGACCAAACGTTCAAAGCAGTATTTGTGTGTTCACTCCATTCTCCCCATGCAGCTGGTGAACTGCAATGCACATCAGAGATTTCGGGTCTGGCACAAGCTTTGACCCACATCTACTATACTGCTGCAGAAGTGTACTTACTTCCCAGATGTACCACAAGGATTTAAAAGTAGCCTTTAGACAGCCTTTAGGTATTCTTTGTGTAATAAGCTCTTTGAATACTAGAAGTGAGCATAAAATCAACTGGGTTTTGGCATGATAATTTAACATGGGTATCTTCAACTGCCATCACACTCTGGCAATTGGAGTTCTTCCCTATTCACAGGATCAGTCCTTAAATGTTACCTTTTGCTTCTGGATATTCCTTATTTTCAAAAGCTTCCCCACCCAGAGACAAACCTAATTTGACCAAACATGTTGGAAATTTTTAAACTTTAGTGACATCTTTTAGGTCAGCTGCTTCTTTTCTGTTGAAGTAAGATCAGTGGTTTTTAACTGCGTAGTAACAGTAGGACATGTTTGGTCCTTGTTGATTAGGCTATAAGATGTCAGAGCATAGTGATCATTTAATTTAAAAAGCAGTGCAAGATAGTATTTAGTGCACCATAGTCCAAGGAGATGTGCAAAATTCTGAAGGCTTTTATATAGATAAAAATAAGTAATTTTTCACTAAAGTTAGATGCTGCTCCATGAAGACCAAGAACAACAATTAATATCTGTCCCTCTGAAAAGGCTAGACATCTGGGGATTAAACAATTTATATGAGTCCAAATTAACTTTAGCAACTGAAGCTGGAGAACTGGACATCATTACAGACAACTTGGAAAAGACCTTTTCTCAAATGCACCTCTGTTAAAAGAAAACAGAGATCTCCAGAATGCATTTTATTTACCTCAGTATCACAGTCAAGTATTGTAAGCCTTTATAAAGATCAAGGATATGGCCTCACATGGCAGACTCAATGCACATCTGCAGTTAGAAGGGACATTAAGGAACAAAAAAAGGACATACAGAGAAAAAAAAGGAGTGAGACATCTCAGGTATCAGAGAGCTACCATATGAGAAAGCATTGAAAATATTGCGTCTTTTTTAATTTAGAAAAAAGGCCCACAAAAAGAAGAAAGAAGGCAATAAATAGATGAACAAAGGAAGATTGATCAAGAGCTTTGATTCTTTCATAAAATAATTGTGGATATTAAACTTCATTCTTCAAGGTTGGTTCCTTGTTCACTGGAGAGAGATTAGAATGAGAATCTGAGCAAAGTCATCTCCGCAAATAGGATTACAGAACTTATTTGAAAATGTTATCACTGAGTTATTCCAAAACACGCTTCTAGAAAATGAGTTAATTCTGGGCTTAAAGGTAAGGTAAACATTTTACGGTAGGCTTAGGCAATTGCCCAGTTAAAACCTTACACACAGCTGTAAGGTTGCTCTGATTACAGTACGCAAAACCTGTGATTACAATTTAAGGCATCTGGTGGTTCTGGTTGCCAGATTTTTATACCCCTTGTCACTGTGCTAGCAACCTTAGAAAGCAGTTTTGTTTGGACACACAGATCTGCATTTTCATAATTTATCTTATTTGAATATCTGTAAGTATAAGCCTCTCTCCAAGTATCTAACCTCTTTCAAATAATATCTCATTCATGTGATATATTGTAAATTATTAAAGTATTCTCTTGACTCCAGTTCAACAGTTTGTCTTCACATTTGTTTTTCAACTTAAAAATATTAAAAATAAGTAACTTAGGGAATATAATATTTGTGCTTACTTGAAAACATGAAATATGAACATCAGAAGGGATTTATTTTAAGATTTAAAGCCAGTTTCATGATCTGGCTCATTTATTCTAATTTAGAGCAACATGAAGCATCAAAATGATATTGACCTATTAAGTGGCTTTGGAGCATCTTGTGGGTTTTTTTTCCCTAAAAATCCTACAAAGCATGATTACATAAACCCCTTGTGTTTCTTCCTTCATATTCACTAATCCCATCCCACTTTTGTGCATTCTCTGCATGTACACATCATAAAATCTCTTTTCCTGATCCGAACGAAGATATGCACTCATCCCTCTTTGCTTATATTCCCCTCTCTCTTCATCATACAATGCAAAACTGTAGAAAGTAGGACTTTTTACAACTACATTTCATAATTTTTTTTAGTGGCAGGTGCTTACTTTCATCCTTCTTCAAAGATGAATAAAAGAATTACTTTCATCCAAAATGCCCATCATCTCCCACTGACTTAGCGAGAGCAGAACATGTTCCCACTGCATACTCTTGGAAAGCAAAGCTCTTGGGTTTCCCTGGGAGGGAGGCTGGAAGATCCTTTTTCAATACAGGCTCCAGTTAAGGCAGCCAAGGCTGAGCTTCATCAACAACACTGAGGATTAGCAGCCATTTTGGAAGACTGCAGTTCTTTGTGGCACACTTTTTTGCAGAGTGCTATTCATCAGCTCCTGCCAAGGAGCCTCCTTCCTTTATAAGCAGTAGCACACTCAGAATTTCTGAATGGGGGAGAATGGCTTGGGGCATTTCCAAGAGGGAGGGGCACAGGGTTGAAATGCTTCAGTCCTCATCCATGAGTTCGGAAGCTTGGCAGTTTGGTTTGTACAGCATGTCTGTCTTCTCTAATATTTTGCTCAAATTCGGAAGGTGCAGCAGGGATTATTTGCCAGATTTCTTCTTTGCCACACGGCTAGTTATGGGAAGACAATTTTTAATCTCTTTTTAATTCAATTAAATTGAATAAGACTTCTGTTGATATATGTTAACCTTGATTACATGATGGTTATTTTGGACAAGGTAACTGTCAAAACCTAATAGCTGACTATTAGTAATGCATCTTCTTTCAGAAATTGTGCTTTTGAGGGAGTAAATCAATCAATGAATCTTAAGGAAGTTGCAGGGGAGAGGGAAAGAGGTATTAATACATTCAGATTTGAAAGAAGGAATAGTTAGTTGATAGCATTTCAGTGATTCTTCGTGGGATTTTTTTCATGAAACATTCTATTTTTTCTGTAAGACTTTGGCTGGCATGTATTCTTGAAGAAAGTAAATATAAAAATGAAAGCACAGATGGGGAAAAAGCATGTCTCTTACAGTATGCTTAAATTGCAAAAACAGCTGGGAAAATTGAAAAAAATAATTTTACAATTAAAGTTTGTAATATAGTTATGGTGATACATTTTTAGAGAGACAAAATTCTCTAAGGTCATCAATTTGGGGCTGTTATGCTTTATTACTTCAAATCATATAAAATCATAAAATTTGACAAAAATACTTCAGCTAAGTTGCCAAAAGAACAAGGACAGATCAATCATATTGAAGCACATTCCAAAACGTTGCTTTTATAGCCAAGATTGTCTTTTTTTAAGCAGGCTTTAAATTGGCAAGAAAGAAAAGACAACATGTAGAGTATGCATTAAAAGAAATTTGTTTTCTAACCATTGGCAGAGACAGTATTAATCCTTTGTGAAGGGTTGCCAATGCTTATTTAAATGAAGAGCCTTCCTGATTGCTATTGTATAGTTTGTGTCCATATTACAGAACAATTTTGCAAAGAATCGATAACTTATTTGTGCATTTTGTAGACACTTTAACTTAACATTTTTTCATCTGAAGTTATAAATTAGGTCTTGCTTTTGTTCTTTGCTGCCAAATGGTTAGTCTATCCTAATTAAATGGTCATGTTCCTGGCAGCATTTATAGCTATATGAATACATACAACCCTTCTTTGCCAAATGCTATCCCATATAAATGGTACAAATAGTACTGGCTGCTAGTTTCATTTTATAGAATTTGTCAGTTATTGGAGCAGTCTTTCCAAATAAAGTTTGGTGATTTTCTTAATGTTTTTAATCTGATTCTGTCAACTGTAACTTTTCTTTTCAGAGAGAGGGGTAATGTTAATCGTGAGTTTCTACATAGTGCTGTGTCCCCTAGAAGTAGGTAGATGGCTGGAGCTGCATGATCCTTTGTACCCACCCCTAAGATCATCAGAATCTATCGAGATCTTTTTTCCTTAAATCAAATATGGATTACTAGACTGAGCAATTTACCACTTTCAGGGAATTCATCTATAAGTTTGAGAAAATTCCAACAGCACTATTTTTAGGCTTTCTCACTTGTCTACTGATATCTGAAGATAATCTTTATTCTTACAATAAAGCATCCATTCTAAAACTGTACCTGCTAGGAGAAACAGCAAAGAGGTCAAAGTTTATCTGCAGTCATATCTCTATAGCCCTGTATTCAGATCAGGAGATTAATTGCATGAAAAATGTCATTAGCCCCATAAACTCAGCAACTGCTATGTGTGATAAACTGTATGAAGCTCAGCTGCATTTGGGTTGTTCATTCTATCTCACAGCTGATTGCTGGCCAAATGGAGAGGTCATAGACCTCCATGCCACAGCCACGTGTTCCTGCTCCCTTCCTTGCACCAGCTTTCACGTTTGTTGTTGAACTTTTGACTAAGCATGGAGGCACTAACCTAAAGGAAAACAAGAGACAATTTCCTGTCAAGTTTGTGAATTGTGGATCTCTCCTAGATGTCAAAACTGTTAGTAAGATAACTGTGGCTGTTGGTAGTGTAGAAAAGTTGTTTTAAGAAGTAACATGATTTAAAATTATATGCTAGAGTTTGAAATACAGATTTTGCCTAATATTCTCCTAAGGATATCAGTGCATATGAGGGTCATTATCTTCCTCTGATTGCAGTGACAACTGATTGTTCTCCTGCCATTAATTTGAAGTTTTAGATCCTTCATATTCTTGGCAGCAGCGGTCTGATAAATATGGAATAATTTAACTAAAACTAGCTTTCTTCATATTTTCAAGGGGGAAAACCAAAGAATATGCGTAAGGTTTCCATGAGAAACAGCTATTTCTATTCAGACCTTAATTGTGCTCAGCAATTAATTTACAAAACAGTTCAAAAGAACTTGCAGAAGTATTGAACAGGTTGTATTATGACACATATTGCATGCTTAGTCATATCAATGTAGATACAAAGAAAATTGCAGGCATAATCACAGAATCATAGAATCGTTTATGTTGGAAAAGACCTTTAAGATCATCGAGTCCAACCATTAACCTAGCACTGCAAAGTCCACCACTACACCATGTCCCTAGGCACCACATCTACACATCTTCTGAATACCTCCAGGGATGGTGACTCAACCACTGCCCTGGGCAGCCTGTTCCAATGCTTGACAACACTTTCTGTGAAGAAATTTTTCCTAATATCCAATCTAAACCTCCCCTGGTGCAACTTGAGGCCATTTCCTCTTGTTACTTGGCAGAAGAGACCAACACCCACCTCGCTACAACCTCCTTTCAGGTAGTTGTAGAGAGCGATAAGGTCTCCCCTCAGCCTCCTCTTCTCCAGGCTAAACAACCCCAGTTCCCTCAACCACTCCTCATAGGACTTGTGCTCTAGACCCTTCACCAGCTTCGTTGCCCTTCTTTGGACACGCCCCAGCACCTCAATGTCCTTCTTGTAGTGAAGGGCCCCAAACTGAACACAGTATTCAAGGTGCGGCCTCACCAGTACAGGGGCACGATCACCTCCCTGCTCCTGCTGGCCACACTCTTTCTGATACAGGCCAGGATGCCGTTGGCCTTCTTGGCCACCTGGGCACACTGCCAGCTCATGTTCAGCCGGCTGTCAATCAGCACCCCCAGGTCCTTTTCCCCTGGGCAGCTTTCCAGCCACTCTTCCCCAAGCCTGTAGCGTTGCATGGGGTTGTTGTGGCCGAAGTGCAGGACCCCGCGCTTGGCCTTGTTGAACCTCATACAGTTGGCCTCAGCCCATCAATCCAGCCTGTCCAGATCCCTCAAGCAGATCAACACTCCCGCCCAACTTGGTGTCATCTGCAAACTTACTGAGGGTGCACTCGATCCCCTTGTCCAGATCATTGATAAAGATATTGAACAGAACTGGCCCCAGTACTGAGCCCTGGGGAACACCACTTGTGACCGGCTCCCAACTGGATTTAATTCCATTCACCACCACTCTTTGGGCCTGGCCCCCCAGCCAGTTTTTCACCCAGCAAAGAGTATGCCTGTCCAAGCCATGAGCAGCCAGTTTCTCCAGGAGAATGCTGTGGGAAACGGTGTCAAAGGCCTTACTAAAGTCTAGGTAGACAACATCCACAGCCTTTCCCTCATCCACTAAGCGCGTCATCTTGTTATAGAAGGAGATCAGGTTGATCAAGCAGGACCTGCCTTCCGTGAATCCATGCTGGCTGGGCCTGATCGCCTGATTGTCCTGTATGTGCCACGTGATGGCACTCACGATGATCTGCTTCATAACCTTCCCTGACACCGAGGTCAGACTGGCAGGTTTGTAGTACCCCGGATCCTCTTTCCAGCCTTTCTTGTAGATGGGCATCACATTTGCTAACCTCCCGTCAACTGGGACCTCCCCAATTAGCCAGGACTGCTGATAAAGGTTGGAAAGTGGCTTGGTGAGCACTTCCGCCAGCTCCCTCAGTACCCGTGGGTGGATCCCGTCTGGCACCATAGACTTGTGTGTGTCTAAGTGGTGTAGCAGGGTGCTAACCATTTCCCCTTGGATTATGGGGGCTTCATTTTGCTCCCCGTCCCTGTTTTCCAGCTCAGGCAGCTGAGTACCTGGAGAACAACTGGTCTTACTATTAAAGACTGAGGCAAAGAAGTCATTAAGTACCTCAGCCTTTTCCTCATCCTTTGTCACTGTGTTTCCCCCTGCATCCAATAAAGGATGGAAATTCTCCTTAGTCCTCCTTTTGTTGCTAATGTACTTACGAAACATTTTTATTGGTTTTTATGGCAGTAGCCAGATTAAGTTCTAGTTGGGCTTTGGCCCTTCTAATTTTCTCCCTGCATAACCTCACAACATCCTTGTAGTCCTTCTGACTTGCCTGCCCCTTCTTCCAAAGGCCGTAAACTCTCCTGTTTTCTCTTGAGTTCCAGGCAGGCCAGTCTTCTTCCCCACCAGCTCGTCTTTCGGCACATGGGGACGGCCTGCTCCTGCGCCTTTAAGAGTTCCTTCTTGAAGAATGTCCAGCCTTCCTGGATTCCTTTGCCCCTCTGGACTGCCTCCCAAGGGACTCTGTCAACCAGTCTCCTAAACAGGCCAAAGCCTGCCCTTTGGAAGTCCAAGGTAGCAGTTCTGCTGACCCGCCTCCTTACTTCTCTGAGAATCGAAAACTCTGTAATTTCGTTATCGCTATGCCCAGGATGGCCTCCAACCATCACATCACCCACAAGTCCTTCTCTGTTCGCAAACAACAGGTCCAGCGGGGCGCCTTCCCTTGCTGGCTCACTCACTCACCAGCTGCATCAGGAAGTTATCTTCCACACGCTCCAGGAACCTCCTAGACTGTTTCCTCTCCACTGTATTGTATTTCCAGCAGACATCTGGTAAGTTGAAGTCCTCCACGAGAACAAGGGCTAGCAATTGTGAGACTTCTCCCAGCTGCTTATAGAATATTTTGTCTGCCTCTTCATCCTGGTTGGGTGGTCTATAACAGACTCCCACCATATCTGCTTTGTTGGCCTTCCTCTGGTTCTTACCCATAAACACTCAATCCTATCGTCACCATCATTAAGCTCTAGACAGTCGAAGCACTCCCTAACATACAGGGCTACCCCACCGCCTCTCCTTCCTCACCTATCCCTTCTGAAGAGTTTATAGCCATCCACTGCAGCACTCCAGTTGTGCGAGTCATCCCACCATGTTTCTGTGATGGCAACTATATCGAAGTTTTCCTGCAGCACAATGGCTTCCAGCTCCTCCTGTTTGTTGCTCATGCTGCATGCATTGGTGTAGATGCACTTCAGTTGGGCTATTAATCCCACCACCTTTTTTGGGGGCAGAAGCCCTAATTCCTACGTGACCATTCTCAGGTGCTTCTGTGGTTACTAACACATCCATAACCCTTGCATCTTTGCTGCCGCATGGATCTCCATTCCCTACCTCTACTGAGACAGCAGACCGAAGGACCTCGCTAGCACACTGTCCCTCAGTTGCAAAATTTTGCTGGTGACACCAGGCTTGGAGCCAGGTATTGATCTGCTGGCTCTTCCTGTTTCTTCCCTCATCATTCCCTGCAGCTGGAAGGATACAGGAGAACACTACTTGTGCTGTCTGTAGTGAAATATCTGTAGTATTTTTCCTCTAACTTTTGTTTTGAATTTCCAAAAGTGGAGTAGATCCAGTAGAAAACCTAGCAACAGAAAATACAATATTTACAGCTAGGCATTTTTTAAATATGCGTTGAAGCTAGAGTGTTTGACATATATTAATCTGTGAAAAGCTTTTTGAGTTATTGTTCTTGTATCCCTACTAAGAATGTCCTGTGCTTTATTCAAAACTTATCTTTGTGAATTTAAACCTATCCCAGCCAAAACCAGGACAAAACCAAAGGAACATAATCAGCCCTTCCAATACCTGTGATCATCATCCTGACATTTTGTTCCCTAAGATGTTTAGTTTATACAGAAAAGTGAGCAAAATGGAGCATAATCAATTTTGCTTAGTTCTAGTGACAAGGCAAAATAAGAAAACCACTGATGAGTCTCATCAGTTCTTTTTCTGAATACTTTTTCAGAGTACAGATGAGACCTTCCTACTTCTCATATTGCAGATGTCTCGAGTTATCTTTAACCGAGTAATGCTTGGTCTTAGTTGCCTGCCCTTGTTTCAGAGTGGCAGTGTTCTTTGGATTGTGGCCACGTCTGGTTTCTTCATGAGTCATCTGAAGCAGAATTTAGTCCATAATTTGAAGCATTTTTTTTCAAACTCTGTGCCAATGTGCAACTGTCACATTGTCAAAGGTCATCCATATACGCCACAGAATCCTTAAATTTCCAATTCACAGATACATTTTTGTATATAAAGACAGAAAATACAGTGTTGTCAAAGACTATTTTAACAGACTTCACTTTCAATTAAAATACTAAATATATAAATTGTTTATCTGGTGTATAATTGAAGTCTGCACACTAGGAAAGTTTTCTTGGGATGAGACTATTTTCTTGGATCCTATTGAACATGGATAACAGTGAAATGTAAGGTAGTCTACAAAAAGAAGATAACAGTGTCATTAAATATGTGAATACAACAATTTCATCACAGCAGTTCATATAGGCAATATGAAGCATTTTACCTACTTATATATGCCACACACGCTGCTTAATGTGCATGTATGTAATGAATGGAGTGTAATATTGCCAGGCTCTCCATGTGTGCTTGTATTTATATTTCCACATCACTGCAATGTATTGGTGTTATGAAGACAAAATACTGTAAAAATTTCAATTTTGCAGACAGTTTTGTTCTCTTTAAAAAAGCTTTTCATACTTGTTTTCACAGTCTATCAATGTTGCTACTGCTTAAAGTTAGAATAAAAACGGAAGAATCGCTATCCCTTCCAAGATCCATTTATCCTGACAGACCTAAGGGAACACATTTTTAAGGGCATTGCATCAATCCCCATCAATCAGACCTTAAGCTATTTTAAATTAGCTTTTAATAAAATAATATTTTTTTTCTATGTTTTCTGAAAGTCGGTTATCAATTTTAGTAGCTTGTGACTTTTGGAAAAAATTAGTACACTGCAGAAGAAAAAAGTGATCGTGTCTGGAAAAGAGACCTTTTAAATTGCCTTTTTTTTCTTTTTTTTTTCCTTTTCCTGGGGCAGGAAGTCCCTATGGACTATGTGGTGTTTCTCAAGGGAGGGAAAAAAATCTTTTGGGAATGTATATGGGAATGCTTGAGATGTCTCTACGCTATTAGCTTCTTACATGCCCCATCGAGCATGTCTGCCTGTCCAGACCTCCAGCTAAGATTTTTCTCTTATCTCATTTTCCTGTCAGCAAACAAAAGGTGAAAGTAACATCATAAATGAACACTAGCTGAAAGTGAGCTGTGATTTATTGGAAAATATTCAAGCTAAAATTGTGTAATAAAATGCTAAATGTGTAAATGCTAACTCTTAAAATAGTAAATACAGACTTTAAAGTAAATTATATGCAGGAGATAGTTCAGTTAATGCCACTTGCGCACTAAATGAAAGCTTACCAACTTATTCTCATGTCTGATTATATCTTATTTAGAGGAAGCTGTTTGTTATGCTTTTATAATTTATACTTTCTAGCGGAAGGAAAAAATTCTCCCCTTTATTGGGAATAATCTACTTGAATAAAAACCAAATATTTCATTAATATAACATGAAACTAAATGCATTAAATGCCTTCATTGTCTGCGCAAATATTTATGAAGAATGACTTTCACTCTGTCTTCTTCACTAGAAGCATTTTGTTCCCAATACTAAAAGGTATTACAGCATGATCATACTGTCTACTGTACATTTTGAACTAACGACAAAAGTTACAATCAAATGATGACCTAGAAAAATCAAAAGAGTGCATAGGAAAAGGAAAGAGACTATGAGAGATGAAACTATGCCAAAGGCTATCTTAGAGTTGAGCTTCCACAATTCCAGACACTGAATTTGTTTTGTACATGTTATATGGCACTACTTTATATGGCTTTCCTAACTGCACATGCATTTTCACGTAGTTTGTCACCTGGAGGATGACATAGGTTCTTTATACTATATATGATGCATATACTTTATAGGGTGCACAGATGTGCATTTTTTAAGATATGTAAATAAAAGTGCAAACGAAAAATATTCTTGAGATTTCAAAAAAAATGTTGTTACTGGAAACTAAATAGTAGCCTTGACAAATCTTTTAATAGTCTGAGTTTCTATGTGGGTAAGGAAATAATTTAAAAGCAAAATTTAACAACAGTATCTTCAGAACTAAAACCAATTATATGGTGATTAACCATTCTCATTAAGAGTTAAGGATATTCATTAAGGCAGTAATCTAAGATTCTGAATCACCATTTTTCAAGATCACAGCTAAGTGGTATTTCTCTTAGAAATCAGGGAAGGAATTCATAAAGTTCCCATTAGTCTAAAAATAAAGAATAAATAAATAAATAGTCTGAGTCATGAATGGCATTTTGCCGAAGTGTTCAGTAGCACTGAAGCCAGGAAGACAAGAAGTCAATGATGCTTCTGCCATTCACTGAAATGAATATAAATATTCCTCGTTATGTGCAACAAGCCACCAACATTCAAAATTAGGATTTCTTATTTATGAACGGTACAAGAAACACTGCTAATTGATACTTGATTTTTAAATGCTAGATTATAGCATTAGGCTATAATTTCACAAATTGAATATTCAAACTTTTTGGAGACAAGCCTACATGTTTTCAGTCATATTTTGTACTTGCATGCTACCATCAGTGAATCAGGACTTTACCAAACTGGTATAAAGATGAGATTCTGCCCTAAAAATCCCACATTTGAATAAACGTGCTAAGATCCCAGATCTAAAGTAATCCTTTGCCATTTGAATTTTTTTTTCCATTGCATTGAGCAACAGGCAGCTGAAATAAAAACTTATGGTAGGGGTACTTAAGACATTTTTTGTGAGAGACATTGGCTATGTAGCCTTATAAACTTTACAAAATTTTTAGCTAATTTGTATCTGGCACAGATTTTTCTTAATATAAAACCATTTATCTTTTTTCTCTCAGCTTACAATGTCAAGTTAATTTTGTTATGAATTCCTCTTTCAACAGGGCAGCCTATTTTACAGAATAGCTCATGACGTGGCGGAGCAAACCGTAGTGCAATTTTTTGAGGAAATATGAAGCAAATTCCTCTTTTCAAAATACGTTATTGGGGAAGTGAAAAAGAGCTAGGCATTCTCAGTTCATTCTCAGCATTGCTTTCTAGGGAAGCAGTCATCTTGCATTCCACTTCCAACCAGAAGGAAGAATGATTCGGAGTTCAAGGATCAAACTAGTTAGGAAGCTGTGGAACACAATTAGTCCCTTTTGTAAGCTATAAAAATGGGTGTCTCCTGTTTCAAAGCTGTGTTCACAGAGCATCTTTCAGCATGAAAAATCATTAGATTTTTTTTTAAACTTCACAGATAAAGGAAACTGAAAGCATTTGAGTAGTTCTTAAACTTTGCAACAGCTTCTAAATATAGTTTATGGAGCTTTTATAAGATTTTTTTCTTGAAGAAGAAGCCTCAGTGATGATGTTACCAAGAGAGACCAAGTCATTTGAGCTGAAGGCCTGCCAATTTTTGAATGCTCAAAACTTTGAGACGGTACATGTCAGCTGCTGATTTTAGTTTTGAAGGACTAATAACTCACGCACTGATTTTCCTGTACATTTGAAAAAAAAACCGAAAAAAGTAATTTCCTCTCTCAAGTGCTGTAGTTCTTTTTTTAAGACATGCTGCATCTTTCTCTCCACTGTTTCCATTGCTAATAAGCTAGACGGACAGGGGAGGTGGTGTGTCTGAAAAGTTGCTACATTTTCATCACCAGTCTGAAAATTCCTCGCTTGCCAGACCAGACCTGTCAGAGAACTTCCTTGAGGTTTCCACAACCAAAATGGACTTGACTACAAAATGGACTACAGAAAACACTAAGTGCTGCCTTAACTAAGGGAAGCTCAGGTGGTCACCTCTGCACAGTCAAAAAACTGAGCATCCTGATATGTTCTTGTCAAATGCCACTTACTTATTTCCCTTTCCTGTTCCATTAGTACAGTTAAGAGTCTTTAAAGCAAAAGCTTCTGAAGAATTCCATGCTTGAAAGATAAAACAGGAAGCTACTGTGTTAAGAGTGGACAAACACAAATATTTGGAAATAAGATCAGCACGTATAGGCAGCATATTGCAGAAACAAAATGTAGTGTGTTAAATTATGTAATCCTAATAAAAAATACATTTTTTGCCTCAATAGCTAGGATTATCCATCTAAAAGCAGGCAGTTTAGTTTGTTGGAACAGAACCAAGAAGAAATGTCTTTCCATCCATTGCTTCCAAAAGTTGCTCTTTGTCTCTGGTGCCCCACAGAGCACTCAGGCAGTGATGGAAAGTCACCTCTCAAGCTGAGTTCCAGCCAGTGCTCCTGAAAGCCTGAAGCCAGGCAGCTGCCAGTTGGTGCCCTTGTATGAAGACCAGAAACTGGAGCCAGATTCCTCTCAAAACAAATGAAGCTACTGGCATTGATTATAATCTAAGAGGAGGAAATCTCAGCAAAAATGGCTGCGAACCAAAGCTATGCACTATAGGATGGGTATTATATGGTAGGAAACTGTCCCTGTCTGTCAAGATCTGATGGGATGGGGCACTGAAGAGGGAGACTTTTAAATGCAGTTTCAAGAGACTCCCTTGGATGCAAGACTCTGCTCTGAAGATGAATAACCACATCTAGCAACAGAGAAAGTACAATGTCATGTATACTGCATGCAGCTAGCCAGAAAAAGAAGCTGTCTTAATACGCAGGAGAGTATGCATGTAGGTGGGGGTTAAAAAGAAATTTAACAACGAGGACAAAATAATCCAGAACTGAGAATTCTGAATGACAAGGGATGTAAAGAAAAGGGAGTTCAGACTGGGCAGCCAGGAAGCTGAATGGTCTTAACTAAGGGAAAGAAGAAGAAGAAAAAAAAGGAATGAATATATGTGGGCAGAATTTTAAAAATGGATGTGTCAGGGATAAGAATTCATAAAGGCAATGAACTGCGAAAGGGGGCTGGAAGACTGATTTTAAAGCCGGCTGAGGGAAGGAATTGTCTGGTTGGCTTGAAGGTTAAAAAGCATTGTGAAGTTGGAAGGAAATTCACTGAGGAAAATGGTAGTGCGAAGGATTTGACTGGATGAGACTCTTGGGAAATGTTACTCCCACATGGACTTGAGAGGGACAAGAAAAGGAAAATCTGTATTTTGTTGTGATTAAAATTATGACTCTTTTTTCTATTCTAATAGCATCCTTACTAGTTAGAGGTAGCCCACATGAAGTAAACCTTAAAGCACATGTCTGATTTACTGGTTTACTCCATTATCAACATCAAATAGTTTAAAAACAAGAAGTTTCACCTTTTGAGTCAAATGAGTTTTTAGATACATCAGATGAAATCTCAGTTTCACTAAGTCGTCAGTGGGAATTTTTCTGCTTGCTTAGAGCGGAGCTAGGTTTTTGTATGCTATCCTCAGAGCCTTTTTAAAATAATAAAGTGTACCACAACAAAGAAGCTGAACTCAAGATATGGATAAGTTTTCTCTAGATGCAAGTCAAATAAACTTATGTGTCAGGGAAAAAATTAGGGTATTATTAACTATATTTAAACTTTCTTCCATAGCTGGTAAACTGTAGTTGTCAGAATCTTTGCTTGTACGTGGTAAGATTTCAACAGGGTCAGATTGTTTATATTTGATGCAGTTTATACGCAGTTTCTAAGGGTTAGGTTATTAGTCTTGGGGTTTACCTTCTAGTTATTTGAACTTTGTTTCATCATGTCAAAGTAGTTTTCAGAAAACATTCCCAGTAAGGCTCCAGTAGCAGTTACAACAGGGTTTTTTAATTTACTATTACTTTATAGGCAATCATTATATCTGACAGAAAATCTGGCATCAAGATGGAAGTTTGACATAAGGGAAAAACACAGGGATAGTTAATATGGTCAAAGTTCAGACCTCACGCAAGGAAGTTTAGTTTTATTTAAGTCAATTCCTTAGAAGCAGAAAAATACAAGATTTTGTCTGGTTTTACTCATTCACTTAAGCTATCTTTTGCCTACTTTATCCATTTTTTTAAAGTTGTATTAAGAAACTGGAAGTTGGTGTTCCCTTTGAATAGTTGAATTACCCTATTTATAGAAAAGCTTTCTGAAAAGAAAAGCAAAAACATGGGAATTGTTTCATTAAGTCTTCACCAGGGAATTTTCTTGAATATTGAACTGTCTGAATGGACAGGATATTTGTTAATGCAATAGGAAAGTATGGCAAGCGTGTTTTCCATTGCTACATATATTTCAGTCTTGATGTGCAGCTTTTTTGATGTTTGAATGTTGACTTTTTGCACAGCTGAGATTGTCAGTTGACAGCTGATACTGTGGAAAAATTATGTTGCTGCTTCTTGACAGATTGGCATATTCTCCTTAAGGGGCTGGTTTATATTTCACTTCAAAACTGTGGGTTTGAACTACTACCTTGCAGGTGGTTACACCTTGCAAATGGAAATTGGGGAGAAAATTGTTGTACAGAAGCAGTTGTACAGAACATAATGTTGTAGTTCAAAGGAAAGAACCTAAAGGAAGTATATAAAGTGTCTTAGTATGATCTCTACAAGTTCTTTGGTGAAGATAAAATGATTTTTAGGTTCCAACTATCAAAATTAAACCTCTCGGCTTACTCGAATACCTCAGTGTAAGACTATACATTACGACCTGCTACGCCACCTGGACGCTCACAAGTCTATGGGGCCAGATGGGATCCACCCGAGGGTACTGAGGGAGCTGGCGGAGGAGCTTGCCAAGCCACTCTCCATCATTTACCAGCAGTCCTGGTTAACTGGGGAAGTCCTGGACGACTGGAGGCTTGCCAATGTGACGCCCATCTACAAGAAGGGCCGAAGGGAGGATCCGGGGAACTACAGGCCGGTCAGCCTGACCTCGGTGCCAGGGAAGGTTATGGAGCGGTTCGTTTTGAGGGTGCTCATGAGCCGTGTCCAGGACAACCAGGTGATCAGGCCCAGCCAGCACGGGTTCATGGAAGGCAGGTCCTGCTTGACCAACCTGATCTCCTTCTATGACCAGGTGACCTGCCTCGTGGATGAGGGAAAGGCTGTGGATGTGGTCTACGTGGACTTCAGTAAAGCCTTTGACACTGTCTCTTGATTCTATGATTCTATGTTTCTAGGTCATATGATGAAAGGCAGGCCTCCGGTACACTGACATCATATCATATGTAGGGGAGCTGCTGGTGGGCTAAGGGCTATGGCTATTGCCCAGGAAATGTCCTTTCCACTGAGCTGGGCGTCTCCCCATTTCCACACCCTGACAGAATGGAACAAAAGAGGCTTTTTCCTTCCAGGATCACGCGCGTCAGGTGCAGGCCTGACCCAAAAAGCAAGCGTAGCGATGAAGTTGATAGGCGAGTACACGAGGTGAATGATGCTTAACGCTAGCAGTGTGAGAATGAACAGGTCTGCAAAGCTGTTGTTTGGATAGGGCTTAATACTGCTCAGTCATTTTTATACTAGAGATTTGAAGAAGATCCTACCATTTTTAAATGGATACAACTTTTCTTTCTCCAAAGATGAGAACTTTTAGCTTTTCTACCTGTCAAAAAGTTCTGTTAAGTGGAGTGATAAAGATCAAACATTTGTGTAGTGTTTTTTCATGTCGTTTTGACAAATAGTTTATTCAAAAAGCATAGTAAAACATTGCTTCTGAAGAAGCTCAAACGATGACATTTGTGTGATTGATTATGCTGTACCACACCAGAATGCTCTAGTATGCTAGTTTTGACTCTATACCGAATTACTCTGGTCCTCATTTATGCTCTAGCACAGCTTTTGAAATGCATGTAGCTATTTTCAATTTCTTGATAATTACATTATTAAAAGGTACTACAGAGTCTAAAAATTGAATGCCTCTTAAAGAATTTCAGTTCTAACATTGAGAGAGCTGTAATGTATCAAGCAAGGCTTTTTTTTTCCCCCTTCTGAAAACTTAAGATGTCATAGCTAGCTATTCAATAAGATAGTCTGTTAAGCTCTCAGCTGTGTTACCACAACACACTGATTTTAATCCCTGACCAAAATCAATGATAGAAAGTTGATATGTTGTTCCCCAGAGGATAAAGGTACACTATATAGTTTCCTTTTTTTTTAAGCTCTGTCATGATGCTTGATACCTGAATACAAATACAAAACTGAAAAGATTACTTTTTTCCTACAGTATTAAAGGGGGTTTGAGCAAGGTTAGGACACTATATGCCGCTTGGGTTTAGAAGGAATCTCTAGAGACAGCTGAATTGGAAAGAAAGTTGCTGTCATCTAAGAATTCTGAAGTATTCGCTCATCTAGAGAGGGAAATGTTTCGCTCCTTACAGCTTTTGTGAGTAATGTAACTCTGTGAAGAATACTAGATTTCCATCCATACTTTTACTAACAGCGAGAAAAGTTAACAGAGAGAACGTTCTATCAGCCTTCTCTCTTTAGCAGTAAGACCTTGTAATGACCTCAGCAGGCTCCTGGAAGATTATTAGATAAACTGATAAAGCTTTGTATGGGCAGTATAAAGACAGCAGAAAAGTTCCTGTAGCTTCCCTCTCTCCGTCCAGACTAAGCCATAATGTGCTGGAAGTTGGAATGAGAACAGATATCTCCTAATCATACAAATTGCAGGATACATTTGCTGAGCTTTGTGTACAGTATCTTAATTTTAGGGTTAACCTGTTCCACAAACAGATAAAAATTAATAGGATTTTCAGTAATTATTTGGAACGTAGTAAGCATTTTTAAAAAAAAAGGCATTTAAGGAGTAGTAATGTATTTTCCTAGGCATCTTGAAAACTGACACAGTGAGTGTTTGCAGAACTATTTAGGTGTGGGACTTTTTTTATACAAAACATGGATCTGGATTTTGTGACCTGAAGAATTCTTTAACATTTCCTCTGAGCTTGGTTTACTTGGAATAGACTTTAGGTTCACCAAACAGTATTTCATTTATTCTCACTAGAGAATAAATACAATTCTTTTTTCCTCTGCCCCATTTCCTAGAGATATGTCTGTTACAGGAAATGAAATGATCACAGTATTTCCAGTTGTAAAGCGCTTTTTAACTTTTTTTGTATGTGAGGTTATTTGGTTTAATTTGTTCCACTGTGGAATGTGTCGTATCTCTAAGGCATTTCTAAGTATTAAATTACTGTGCCATACCTTTTTTTTTCCCCAGATGCTTAGCCCTATGAAATTATCTGATGCTCCTATTATTTTTTTCACCTGTAATTTATATTTGGCTAGTCTGAGAAATTCAAAGAATAAAATGGCAGATAAAATTGTCTGTGCTTATTTCTGAAATTTCTTATTCAGTGCCATAGAAACTCTTCTTTTCTTGAAGGTTATATTGATACTTACAGTCCACTGACAAATCGCTTTCTCAGTGGTTTAGCTGTTATTACCAGTGAGAGATTTCCTACTGAGAGCATTTGGACTACCAAAATATTTTCTGTGTGTGACATCTTTGTTTCATGTACTAGTACATAGATGAAATATTTTTTTATTCAAGAGACATCTTCTCCCATTTTCCCTTCTGCAGTCTGTATGGGTATCCTTAAGGCTCCCATCAGTATCTTACTGCTAACTAGATGCCAGAACCTTTTTTCTCTGAAGTACAACTTGCATCTTCTGTTCCAGGTAGAATTTTTGCATGATAAGGGTGATGAGACACTGGAAGAGGTTGTCCAGAGAAGTTGTGGATGCCCCATCATTGGCAGTGTTCAAGGTCAGGTTGGACAGGGCTTTGACAACCTGATCTACTGGAAGATGTACCTGCAGGGTACATTGGGATGGACTTGATGATCTTTGAAGGTCCCTTCCAACCCAAACCATTCTGTGATTCTATGATTCTGTCAGGGTGTGGGAATGGGGAGACACCAAACTCTATGGAAAGACCATCAGTCCCAATTTGATTCTTGTACCTAAGCTGTTTTAACAAGTGGGAAGCATAATGTTTATCTATATATTCATATCACATTTACAGCCTAGTCCATATTTCTACTTTCTACCTATTGTCTCTTAATTCTGAGGCTTACAAACTTTAGTGCCAAAGTAGTATGCCAGGATGAGGGCCGAGCAGCATGCTAGCTTTTGCAAGCTCTTCAGCAATGCTGATAAATCTGCCTCTTCAAGGGGGATTTCTTTTAAGTTTTCCATTCCTCTATTTCTCTCTCTTCCAGGCTGAAGAGACAGACTGAACTTACTCTAGGGAGCTAATTAAGATAGACTGAGTCATCTGTTGAAACTCTGGGTTTGCTAAGCTTCAGAGAAGGATCCAAGAGTGGTACGTCTCTGTTGTAGACCCTAATCTAAGGTCTGAGACTGTGTCTTCTAAATCAGTTGGCAGCATTTTGCATGTCTAGCCCTATAATAATGGTAATGGTGAAGGGAGACAGTCTTATTTTGCCTCCATCCTGGCTTTCAGCCAAAGCTATATAAAATCCCATGAAATAACAGATGCAACAGGAGGTTCTTGCATTAAAGAATGTAAAAGGTTGTTAAATAAATAGTGGTTTACTAAGCTGCCTTGGTTTACTGTAAGAAGTATTGTAAATCGAATAATGTACAATGCGGTATATTTTCAAAAACACAAATACTGTAGTATGAAAAGGACAGTATGATACAGTCACTGAAGATACTAGATGTCATATTTTGAAGGTTAGAAATTGGTATCTCTGTCTTCTGGGCAAAATTCCATTCCAAGCAATACATACGTGATAGCTTCTTTCTTGTGATCAAGAATCAAGCAAATGATATCAGTTGTTTCCCTTGGTAAATTATGGGGAGATGCACGTTATTGAATTTGTTCATAATTAACAACAAAAAAGGAGCAGAAACAAGATAATTGTCTGTAAAAGAAACGCCATTCTGAACCTCAGCCTTTCTGCAAAAGTTTCTAAGATATTCTGAAGGTTATGCTGTTAAGTTTTGTATGTTAAGTGGGTATGCAAACAAAAAGGACTGGAAACTGTCAACTCAAGCATCTCCAAGCTCATTTCCTATATGTGCACTTGAAGAAAGAGAAAAAAGAGGAAAAATAAAGCACTTGATGTCAATAATTAATGGAGAAAGTCTCCCAATTTGCTGTTTGAACCAGTCAAAGATGATAAGTTTATGATCACATTAATAACAAAGTACATGAAAATGTACCTTGAATGCTAGTAAGAAACTGGTTCAGTAAAACAAGCCGCTGTTTATCACATTTTTTGCTGGTAACATCTTGGAGATGGCGAGCTCTCAACTTCAATTTTGTCTTGTAGATCTGTACAAGAAAATCTCTAGTCCTCTTTGTTGATTTTGTACAATTTCATACCTGTATCACCAATTTGTTATTTGTGGAATAATGCAGAAATAGTCTTTACAACATAGTTTTTAAACACATGCAAAAATGTCATTTCAAATCCTTTCACAGAAATTTACCTACAGGAGCTATAACAATAAACTGCATAGTCAGATCATTTAAAGTAGCGTGGAAACTTTATCCAATAACATGTGCTAATCTGAAAGTAAAAAAGCATTTTCTTTTGGGTCCTGCCGATACTCTTTTGCTTAGTAAATACAGAGCTGATAGACAGAAACAAGCACTTTTCACAATAAGTGAAAACAGATGCATTACTTAAGAAAGGAATGCAGCTCTTGATTCAGAGTCAGAATCATCTCTTGCGTACTTCTAAATCCAACACTGTACAATATATTTGTCCTTGTCCATTGTGTGCAGATGTTTTTGGATGACGGCATGTAAGAATATCTTTTCGTATTTGAGATATAAAGTTCAGCACAAGTATGACAATAACAAGTTATAACATTTCATTGGTAATTACTCATAAAAAATTATAAGCATTCATTCCCATACATCTTAAAACATCTGATTTTGTTGTGCTTAGAGAAGAAATACATTTCAAATTGACAAAGGGTTTTTCGCTTCCAGGATAATATGACAAGGAAAAACGAATCTCAGTTCAGAGTATCCAAAGACACGACATCTCTATCATCAGTGTGTCCCCCTCCCAGTCTGCTGGGATGGTTCTGGAAGAAGTTCTGGTCTTAGGCTTAAACGTTGACTCCTGGCACTGACTTTTATTTTCTAGTCTTTTGATCTGCTGATAAACTACAAATACATTACCTATATTCCATATGCTATAATCAATTTGATCATACATTGTTTTCAAATGTTTATAACAGGAAAGACTAAGAAAGTATGACCCATTTCTTTTACACTATTACTTTGAACAGTCATATCTCCTGAGTCATAGGATCTAGTTTATGTACTAAGAAGTAAATTCAAGTTAGCATTCAGTTATTTTAATGTCTTAATATCTGAAAAAAAATGCAGTTCCTTGAGTAGAAATGTCATGATCCAAATGGTAAAGCTGCCATTAATTCAGATACAGATTTGTTTAATTGTAGAACTTAGGGAATTGCCTGTCTTCTAGGAATATCTGAAAACCTGATGTTGTTTTTATATAAAAAAATTCCAAAGTATAATAGCCAACATCCATGTCTACATTTAAAATTTCCAGTCTTGTATCTCAGCTGTATACCAATCTGCTATCCTCTCAAATTAATTGAAAATCTTATTATTGAGAGGTTTGTTCTCCCTGCCCTGTCGCATTAAAAAAATTTTACACTTCAGTATGCAAATTGATCCCAAGGTAGGGAAAGTCAAAGAAGAAAGTTCATTTCAGATATATTGCTGCACAGTTGATCCAGGGTTTTGGCCTTTGCTCTACAACATCGCTTACTGGCTTACTCCTCACCACTGGATTAGGTGGAACTAGGACAGTGGTTTGTCCTAGTATGTCATCTGAACACTTAAACATAATCTACTTTTGAAAAGACATTCCAGTTTTATGTATGGTATGTACAGTAGTGGCATAAGGCATTAATAAAGTTCAGACCAAAAAAAATGTGTTTTCATGAAGCAGCAATTTGTAGTAATTCTAGAACAAAGTCTTCTGCTCCCTATGGAGGAGCAGATCAGAAAAGAACCTGGACCTACGTAACTCATTTTCTTCCCATTGTGTTTGTCCATTAACGAGATGAAGCGCACACTTCCCATGCTGTTCCATTCATACAGACTAGTGTTCATTCAGAAACAGAATGTTTCCTTTAGTTGATGGATTAAAGGCAGGAGCGGGGGAGGAGTGTAAAAATGTTTTGGGATGTGCAATACTTCAGGAACAATGTTTAAAGGTTAATTCACACTAAAAGCTTGTAATGCATTTTTTTTCACACAACTTCAAAATAAAACAGGTGCTGCCTCTTAAATGAGCAAAAATAACTTTAAAAAAAGCAAGACCTAAAGCATTTTTTTGTGCAATTGCTGAGAAGTTAATGTCAGGTTATTTTTTAAATCAATCTTATGCACTTTCGGTATGGTATAAAAACTAAGTGAACTTTTTTTTTTGCCATGCCTTGATTAATCTAGTATTATATTTTTGTAAGTTGAAATACGAACCTAGGAATGTGTATTAGTGACCTTAAAAACACAGCAAGTAAACTCTGTAAGCAACTTTAAAGGTTATTGTTTGCTTTTTATCTTCACTTGCAAACCAGGTGTCTCTAGCAAAGCAAATCTGAGGAAAAGCTACTTTTGTTGGAGTCTCTTTGTGAACAAAACAGATGACATAAAGAGCAGGTGTTAAAATAGCGAAAAAGGCAAACAGCAGTTATTTTACAGGATGTTTAGCTGTGGAACAGCTAGGAAAAAATCAGGCTATTCTAAAGCATCTTATTTGGAAATCTTTGCTTAAATAAAAGAAACATGACTCTGTCTTGTAAAACACAAAATCTGCCTTTTGATCCCCCAAAGAATGGTTTAGATATACTTATCCTATTCCTCTTGTAACTCATTTCCCAGGGATTGACAGGAAAAAGCATAGTTTTTACTAAATAAGGATGCTGGAATTTGCTTACTGGTTTCTGTTTACCTGATGCCACTGGTGATACTGTGTTTGCCTACTTAAGTGGCATTTAGCACTGGAGTCCTGTGTGTGATTTTACTATTTATGTTAGGAAATTGCTTAGCAGCTGGGTAGATTAGACTGGTTTACTTTGTGTGTTTTTCATCCTGCATTGCACATCTGTTAATGTTGGTCTTAACATTACAATAGTGAGCATTGTAAATTAATAAGTAGAAAGGTAAGTATGTGGAGGGAAGTATGTTTGCCTGTGAGATTAAAAAACCAAAAGCTACTGAACTGACATTATTTCGGTGTCTAAATTAAGCATTCTAAACCCATAAAGACAGATTTAGAGGCCCACACTGCAGCCTTCAAGTGTAAGCATTTTGGATTTAACCTTCAAGGTTCATTTTCAGGTAGATGAAAACACTATGCTTTCTGCTTTGAAGTGTGACTTCTGTTTCTTACATGCACGAATTCTCTAGC